>NC_134174.1:56061974-56362286 GCF_964188355.1 Buteo buteo
TACTAACCCATGAGACATCTGATTGATCTTGGTCAGACACACCAGAAGGCCCAGCCAAAGCATGAAGGCAGGATAGGGCAGCTGGTTACCCTCACGGCTGTTTTTAACCAGGCTTTCGAAGTCACCAGATTTGTTTCCAAGACCACTCCTGCTTGGGGATGTGAAGCAAAAGAGCTGAAAAATGAAAAAATCCTGCTCTGAAACTGCAGGTCTCCAGTATTAGATGATGAGGTCTTGTTTTGAGGTGACCTGAAATTCAGAGCCAAGTACTTCCACACCTACAGCTCTCCTTTCCCCGGTGGAAGCATGTTATAAAAACACAGGGAAAATCCATTTGATATAAGCAGGCTTGTGAAGAATGAGGCCCTGGCCTTTGGTCACATGCAACTGCACTATAGAGCGGAAAGAGATACCTCGCAATAAGGAAGCAGCATCAGATGCAGAAGCCGGGCAACAGCCTGGCAGGTCCAAGTGCTGGGGCATGTGTACAGAGCACGGCTGGTTGCTGCACTACCACAGGATGAAATGAAACAGGTGGAAAACTCAAGTGCTTTAATTTGAATGAAGGATGGATGCCCTGGTCCCCACTGCTATCCACTCAATCTTGCCTAAAAGCGTAACAAAGGTGTGAGCTCTCTGCCCTTATTCCAAATGCACATAAATGCATGCATCCAGCTGGCAAATCAGGACTAACACTGGGAAGTTAAGAACTGCCCTGGAATAGTAACAGTCACAGCATGTTGAAAGACAAAGAGTAATGCCTCACCAGCACAAGCTAACAAGGACATAGACAACATGAAAAGCACGTTTTGTTCATCTGCATCTCAAGCAGGAGACAGACTTACATAGAGAAGCAATGCTGTCTAACCAACAGTGGATGGAGCTGAGATTTAGTGATGGCTCTATTACTAACGCCCTTCTCAGTTCGGGCACGTTACTTAACCTCCTTCCATCAAATTCAGCAGGGATAAATCTTCAGTTACCCATTTACAATGCTGAGCAATAACACTTACCTAATCCGCAGAAAGGCTCAGATATTTAATATCTACAGTGTGTTTTGAAATCTCAAAGGGCTTGATCTTGTGCAGTCAATGAGGCAAGAGCAAGCACTGCAAATGATATGTATCATTACTAGAGAAACACAAATACCCAAGTTATACCTATCGCAGGGGGTCCTGGACATCAGACACCTTCTCAAAGAGTCACCACTTCCCTACAGGTCGCAGGTGTTCACCCTTCCGAAAAACCAGGCTACAGATGTCAATACTGAGCTGGAGCACAGAGCAGGTTTTCAGTGATGGAGGAGCACAAATCCTACCAAGCTGCTATGGAGATTTGTGTTTCTAAATCTTTAGAAGCCTTAGGAAATCTGACCCCCCTGAATCAGTGGTCCCCTGCCTGGAAATATCCAGGAGCACTGTGGTCCTGCCAGGCCAGGGAGGGGTAATTGAAAAGCACATCCGTGACTCCAGGCTTTCACAGGCAGTGGATAAAAATCAGCCGAAGCCATTTCCACACCCAGCCATCCACCTTCCCACCCTATGGACATGGCAGCCCAGGGGCAGGGCAGGCTCTCCTGCTTCTGAATCACCTCCCAAAGTACTGCAATTTTCAGCCCAGTGCACAGAGGTGAAATGAAATCCACTCGGTAGTAACCTGCCATTGCATGTTTTTCAGGGAACTCAGGTGTAAGTCTGCAGCTAGTCAATTTTTCCTTGTTTTGATTAAGGAACAAAGCTTTAAGAAGGGGTAAGAAATGCTAAGAAAGTGCAAACAAGGGAGTAAAACCAGGCAGAGTCGGTCTATTGATTTTGGACAGTGGCAGGGAGCAGCAAAGCTTTTTTGAGAAACAAACGTCTCTTCAGTAAACACGCAACATCCACCCAGGAGCAAGCCAAGTCCAACGCAATTCCAGCAAGCGAACAGAAAGTGCATTGAGGAGATGAGGGACACCACTGTCACTCTGCAAGGGGAAAAATGCAAGTTTCTGGCATTTCCAGCAAGACAGTTCCAGGGCAGAGCTGCAACAGCCTGAAGGAAAGACTGCAGGGTCAAAGAAAGAAGGGTAAAGAAAAAGAGGAAAACAGATGGTGAAAGGATGGAAAGGATAGGGAAGTGACATTATTCCTGGGAAGCGGAAACCAGAGGTAAATGCACACAGCTACAAATAGTAAGCATCCAGAAACAGCAAGGAATTTGCACAGGAAAGGTGAGAGATAAAAAGTGCCAGCGAGCAGAATTCAGCCTTGCACAACCACCAAGTATTATCAGTAATAGTATGTTTCCTTACTCGGCATGCAAAGGCGGACGTGCACTGCTCAGACCTCACACATTCCTTAGGAGGTATGCTTTTATGTGTTATTTCAGCCTGTGACGATGTCTGTCTCTGTATTACAGGTTTCAGACAGTCTTGCAGAGTGGATGATTCGAAAGGCTATTAGAAAAGCTGTAACACCAGGCAGGGTGTGAGCAAGCAGCCCTCGGCACTGGGGACGGCCGGCTACTCACAGAGCACCAGCTCATCTGCAGGCAGGCTGCTGCACGCCGCACACAGCGCTCGAATCAGAGCACCGGGCACAGGCAGGGGTTCATTGCTTAATGTCACGGGAACTGCAGGCAGCCCCGTGGGGCTACGTTACAGCTCAAAGGCTCCACGAAATACATGCACGTGGGTACAAAACCGTGCAGGTACGTGTAAGGATGCACCGAGTGCTCTGTGTTGCATTTATGCAGATACGTTTATAAAAAACAGGCACACAGACATGTATATGTAGAGCTCTACAGCGCGCGTGTAGGCATGTGATATTCACCCCACTGAACTTTATATGTCTAAAATGGGAGACTGGTCACACTGGTCTATCAACCTGTACAATCGCTAGAGAAAGACCGGCACCTTCAGGGGCTGCTCTGCCTATCCCACCACATAGGTCTAGCTCTGGGTGGGGTGAATCATTGACTGTCTCTCCCCACAGCCCATTGAGGGAGTTCAGATATATTGCTCTTGGATCCCTAATGTTCAGTGAGGTTAATCCCAGCTCTACACACAAATACACAGAGGCAGCTGACCGTACCACATAGTTGTGACTCCCTGACTTTTCATATTAAGTATCCTGTTCTCAATTGTTTATCATTTCAATTAACATTAATCATTAGTGCCAGACATTTGGGAATGGCAATGAGTCCAGCAAGGGGCAATTAAAATAGTTCCTTTCTCAGAAGAGAGAAATAAATTGTTTCACCTAAGTGAAAACCCTTTCCATTTCTGTTTTGTTGAGAGCCTCAAGTAACTCTAAGCTTGAACCCAAAGCACTGAAGTGTGGAGGTTGGATGGCAAACACTGAGTGTCAGACAGAGACATGGATGAAGAGTACATGGTGGTGACTAAGACTGAAGAAGAAGTGGGGAGATGTAGGAATAAGAAAAGAGCTGAGGGAAGGAAAAAAAGAGGGTGCAGAGTTTTGGAAGTAACTGGGACATAGTTCTGGGCCTCTGGCATGGAAGGACCATAAGGCAATGGAAAGCGAGGCTCTACTCCAGGTGCCGAGGGGCATTGCAAACAATTAATTCTCATTACTGCAGCTGGTCTAAACACATCAGGATTCTGAAATGTAGATTAAAAAATGACAGATAAAGTTTGAAAGTTTTTCATTTAAACTGTCATTCTTGACTACGACTAACTATTACTCCATCTTCAGTCAGCACCAGCTTAGTTGTACAATGGATAGAGGCAGAAACGTCTGTGTATCTGTCTTGACAGGTTCAAGGATTAAACCTTGAAAGAGAGGCAGGACTGAGAGACCAAGAGGCAGGTAATTATGTTTTTGAAGTGTGGTGTCTCTCACTGTGGACATTAATAAAAGAATGACCAATATTTCCTGGCACTGGTGTGACTTGCTCATCTAATTCTTATTTAGGTGGCGTGCATTTGGGTACTTAAGCCACACTACAGAAAAGCCTGTAAGCTTCTACTTAAATCCACCTCCAGTTGGGACAGCAGGAAGGCATGTGACAAATTCAGGTAAGTCTTTATGACAATGGGACTTCACATCTTAACAGCTTCCCTGCACAAAGATGCTTCCCTCAATTAGGACCAACACACACAAAGATGCAAGTCTGCAAATGCTGGCCTGAGTCTTCCCAGAGGGCTGCATAAGGAGAGAGCAGTGGTTTTGTGAACCACCGACCTCGGAGGTCCTTCTTGAACACAGGATGGGACATACTGGACAAGCACACACCAGAGGTGTGTTTGAGAGATCAAAAGCTTAATAAATAAAATGCCCCTGGCAAGCCAAGGCTATGAAGTTGTTCTTTCTTTCACACTGGCAAAAACTCCCAAACAAATTAAGAAAACCAGGCCCAATGAGCCCAGAAGACCTTAAATCACACTAAACTAATTCCAAGCCTACAGTTAAGAGGGAAATCATCCAGAGATACCAATTCCAGTGGGCAGCACACATTTACTGGCAAAACACAGTTTGGTAGTTCACTCAGGTTACCAGCAAGGACATCCAGACCCTGCACTTTCATGTTTACAGATAAGAAAAGTCCTGGATATCTTCCCCTGTGCGTCCCACTCCTCTGTTTTTCATTGCAACTTCAAAGTTTCTTGCGGCCTTAGCAAAACCACTGGCCTAATTACCTCTGTGATGGCATTTCTCTAAGCTGGTACAATGCAATGAAGAATCACCCAAGAGTGAGGGGTCAGGAGACCCATGCTGTAGGGTCCAGAGGGCTGATGCCCCTGATACAGAACATTCTGCAGACCTCCCCTTACTGCCAAGTATCCCCACAAACTCTCAGACAGCCTCTGCCTGTCACTGCTCCTATGCCCGGTGCCGGAACACCACCACATCCAAACAGCAGAAGTCAGACCTGCTTCTCAGCCATGCAAATCACCACGCTCTGTCAGAGACAGTCTGCAAAAACAAAACAACAAATGGTCGAACATTTGCACTGCTCATTTGCCAGGGCCCATCTGCGCTTTTTCCTTCCAGGGCAGGTGAAATGGATGGAGAACCCTCATCTGGCAAAAAAATTACCACGAACTTTGCATCCAAACGTGCCTCCCTCCTCTGCTTCCTCAGAGATTCCAGTGGACAAAGGTCTATTGACTCATTTATTCATGTTATTATCCAATGTCAGATTTTCTCCACCAACTTCACCCACATCATTCCAGCATAATTCTCTAAATTTTTCAAAATTAGGCATGTTGTCTGCCTACTCATTTTAGGACTAGCATGGGCCGTAAGCCTTGCACTCTTCTTTTATAGCAGCAGGACTGAACTTGTCAAAATGATGCTCTTGCTCTACAGTTCTATACAATTCTCTAGAGAGTCAAAACATCCACTGGACAGGGGAAGAAATGCAGAAAACAGCTCACACCTCCAAAGAAGTGGGCATGATCCCACTCTCAAGCCACGCACATGCACCAGCAGCTGTTACAGAGTAGGAAACAGTAGTGAGTAAGATTAATTTACTAGTGGGGGAAAAAAAAATCCCTTCTTATACCTAAAGAGTATTCATTGCATTTCACTTCAGTTTTCTAGAAGTTAGCATTGGAGCTAAGCAAGTCACTCAGGCTCCCTCTGTAGTTACAGCTGAATGGAGAGAGACCCTGTGTCTGGTTTAGGCTGGTGAAATGAGGCCACTCTGGTTCAGACTCACCACCTAACTTTCTGTTCCCAATTCACAGCTTTCTGTCATTCCTACTTAACTTCATATTGGGATGGAAAGATTACAGTAAGATTATGAAAGTCATGTTCCCAGAAACGTTATAAGTGGTGACCTTCAGCGAAGGTAGAAAGAAAGCATTTCTGAATTTTAAGCCTCTGCTAAGCCCCAGAGATAAAATTCTGTCCCTGCTGAAGGTCAGTAACAGAACTACCACTGACTTCACTGTACCAAGAAACTCCCATTCTACAAGCTGTTTCCCTAAATTCTTTGTACCTTTGAAGTTCAGTGCCTGATTTTCATCATTATTTTCAGTCTTGTGGACTTTCACATCCTGGGCCAGGTTTGGAACAGCAATAACATAAGATAATCATTCTTTGAATAAATGAAAATTGGATGAACCATAAACGTTCAAAAGAAAAACTTATTCTCACAAAATCTGCAGACTTAGAAAGGCTGGGAGAGGTATGAGTTGCAACTCTCAGGCCCCTCTGTTTATTTACACAGGTTACCAACTGTGTGCTGTGGGATTTAAGAATGACTGGGTACGTCCTGTGCCAGGCAATGGTGTGCCCAACTACCATCTTCATTTACTCTCTGTAATTAGGAGGAAGCTGTAGCAGAAGGTGAAGAAATCAGCCCATAACTGGATCTGGTGAAAGGCAGGACATCATACATAGCTGCTTCTCTACTGTTTTTGAAGAGTGGGCACAAGCTTGCCTACCATCCACACTGGGGACAAATTAATGTCTGGGCATGGATTTGGAGTCAAATGCAGGGGATGGAAAAAAGTTTGGCATTCCTTTACTTGCCAGTACTGGCCGAAGCACTCACCTACCTGCAGCCCAGACTGTTCAGGCACAACCACGGTCATATATGCTCCAACAAGATACATCCCAGGGGGATGGATGAGTTAGCTAGGGCCTTCCTTCCTTAAAGACCTGACATCCCATGCAGAAGGACACTAAGGAGGATGTAGCCCTCTTGAAGCACACACAGACACGAGATGCAGTGCCTGCTCTCAAGCTTTTCAGTGACTACAAGCCTCGCTCTCCAGTGCCATCCAGATCTAAGCATCTTCTACTGTGAAGGACAGAGGCAATTTAAAGACAAATTACAGTAAACTGCAAATGAAATAAAAAAAGACACTACATCAGGCACAGATGAGCCAGAGATGACTGGAAGCTGGGGTAATATTCTGGAGAAGTCACTATAGGTTTGTCATAGTCATTGCTGGGCACCACTGTGGCTGCTGCTGGAGACAGGAAACACTGGGCTGGGGAAAACTGGGCTAACCCAACATGGCTGGGTCTATGCTCATAAAAGCAGTGTCTATTAATAAATAGGTTAAGTAAACAGCTTGGCTTTGGGGAAGCATCCAGCCATGTCTCCGAGCTGGGCAGCAGCAGCAGATCTGCCCTGTAGCATCTGAACCAGAGTGAACTGAGCCAGGCTTCTCCAGGAGAGAAAAAAAGAAGCGAGAAGGAGGGCAGCAATCACAGCGCCGCAGTGTCAATGAATGTGCCAGCGGCCGACGCCACGACATATCCCTCGGCTGTGACCGGCAGGGCACCAGCGGGCCCAGCTGGGTCAGGTCGGGTCTGTCTGGGGCGCGGACAAAGGGGTCCCAGAGAAGCAGCTGCCCCCCTGGAATAAGTCACTGCTTTCTCCTCTGCGCATCTGCTGGGTGAACCCTGACATCAGCCCTCTCCTGTCGCCAGCAGTTCCTGTCTGAAAGAGGGCCACTGGGGACGCAGTGAGACCCTACATATTTTAAAGAGAGCCATTCGGCCACAGGCAGGAAGACAGTGCATTAACTGTCGCACAAGAAAGACTGATCTCATGAGATAAAACTTTAATCGCAGCTTCCTCGCCCAGGGGGGTGCAGATGGCATGGGTTTCACACACACACCACGCCCCCCCCGCTCCCCAGCATGCCTCAGGCACTTCAGCGATCTGCTCCCAATTTTGGATGAGCAAATGTCTGACTGGAGAAGTTCTTGGGAATGTAATTTTTCCCCTCCACCTGCTCTTCTGGCTTTCTAAAAACGGAAAGAAAAGCCCATGGGAAATAAGAGAGGAAGTCTGGGGTTTAAATTATATGCTGACGCGCTCGATACCTCTACAAAAACTGGGTATCCGTCTTGCTTAGAAATGACTTTTAATCTACTGTCAGAGGATTAGTTATCATCAAATCATAAACTCTAAGCTAGAAAGGAAAGATTAGGTAACTTAACCTTCTTCTCAACACAGCTGTGCTTTTCTGTCCTGCAATAAATTTCCAGGCTTTCACTCATCTGGAGAAGCACTCCTGGAAGCCACCGGTCCACCCCGGTGCTGCACCAGCTGGCACTGTCCCTCGTGTGGCACTGGGGGACAGACGGGCAGGTAACAGAAGAAAACGCCATCTTAGTTGTGCCTCTCTGCCTGCTCAACTCTTGCGTTTATAGAGGCTGAAGTAGAAATAAAATCCACATTTCGGCCAGATGAGGCTTATGGCCTTTACTGAATAAATGAGGTACCAATCCGGTGCATAAAGTTTGCAGGCTAAAATGCTGCAAAGACCCTGGGAGCAAACAGCAGCCTGTTTTCATCCGCCCTGGTAGTCCTAGCGGCGTTTGGGAAGGACCATCCTTACGAGGGACACAACACAAATGAAGCTCTTAGTAGTATCCCGCAGGGAAAGCCCAGTGTTGGTGGTGGCTACGAGCCCCCAGGCAGCAGGGCTGCCAGACGCTTCCCCGGAGCTCTTACCCTGCAGTACTCGTCGATGGGCTTCAGCCTCTTCACAGCTACGTCTCGGACATGGCTCCTCCGGAACAGGATCTTGCCTGAGGAGGGAACAGATGAAAGGGGAGGGTTAGGGGCATCGCCTGCCATGCGGGGTAGGGCAACGGCACCGAGCAGAAAGGTCAGACGGGGTTCCATCCCCGGCTCCAACCACAGCTGTCGGCAGCGCCGGTGGCTGAGCTCTGCAACCCCATTACGTCCCCAGTGGAGGAGTTCCAGCACTGGAGGGGTTCACACAGCAGCTGTGTTGTGTGACTGCGGTCCCCCATCGCTACAAGACAGACAGGACGGCACGCTCGGAGGAGGTGTGAGGGGCAGATCCGCTCCTGCCCTCGGAGCAAACTGCACGGAAACAAACACACTGCGGGGCAGGCGGCAGAGGGACACGGGGAAACAGCTATTACAGGAGCGTGCATGGCACCTCCTGCACCTGGATGCTGCTGGTCTTAAGTTTGCACAGGAGATGCAGCACACGGCCAACAACTACCACAGGCACAGCAGCTCTCTGAAACCTCAGTGACTGCCACCAAAGTCCCGCTTGTGGGAGCCACCGCAAGGGGACCACAGTGACTCAGGGGGCAGAGCGAGTTTTTCTGATTTCATCCTATAGATAACGCAAGAAGTTTTGGTTCCCTTTTAGTGGTGGCATTATCCTGGAATGGACCAACACTATGTTATGACTCTTTTCTACTTTGTGGCCGCTTTGGCATGTCCGTGCTGGCAGCGCAGGGAGCGTTGCTGGGGTGGGATGCGGGCTCCATCTACGCCCCATGCCTGCCCGCTCAGCTGCCTCCCACTGTGGATGCTCCTGCCCTTGCAGGCAGACAAACCACACAGACAGCTCACGAGCAAATAAAAGGCTGTTGGTGACAGAGCCCTTATAAATCTACAGAGGGAAGCCAAATAATAGAAGAAAAATAAACAAACTCTCTTTTTTTGAAAGTAAAAAAAATAATAACCTCAGTGTCCTTACTGGATGACATATCTGCAAGCAGTTAAGATTAAATAAACAGCTCGGTTTTGTGTGAAACTGATTGTAACAAAGTTTATCAAAATAATCTAGGAGCTGAGTTTCCCCACACACAAGGATGTCATAGAGTTGGTATTTTTTTGGCTAGAAGGGATTATATCTTCATAGCCTTTTTTGGTGGTTTTCTTCCCTTTTTCTTTTGTCCTGTATTTCTTTTAATGTAATGAGACAAAAAAAATTATATGTTCTCCTTGTGGTGGAAGAAAACAGTATCTGCCAGCATTATTTAGTCCATGAAATGCCTACGTAAAAAAACCACTGACATATATACCACCCCTGCTCCAAACTTCTTCTGCCAACAGGCAAATAAGATACTGATCCATAGATCATGGGATAAGAAAATGGACTAGGAAATGAAATCAGATCCAAAATCTGAATATGTGGCTTTGATTTTGTCAAGATTACACAAGCTGAGAGGTTAATGAAATGGCAGCCTTTAACAGTCCAGTAGCAGAGGCTCTAAACCCTCCCAGATTCTGCCCCTTTTGGTTGCCTTTTCCTCCACAGCTGCTAATCTAGAAGGTGTTAAAGCCTTTTGTTTCAGACAGGAGAAAGTGGTTTATCTCCATCCCCAATTCTGGCAACAAAACAGTTTGCCCTGTGAGGTAAAGCCATTTCCTAGTGCCACAAATTTATCTCTCTGGGTTCCCTATGGTTATCTCATTACAAAGCTGGTGCTGAGGCATCCCTGTAGGATGCGATAGCATGCAGTCGCAGAGCACAGGGAAAATCTTCAATAGGTGTCCGAGATGTTCATCTGAGCTTTAGCGATTTAGCCAAAGGCTGCTGCAGAAGGAAGGTGGCACTTCCATTTCCCTGCGCCAACTGACTTTGGACACACCAAAACCTTGCTGCGTTCCTGCTTCTCTGTCCGGTAAATGGGGAGAACTACCTGCATTTCAAAACATTTCTTATTATTTCTGATAGCCTCTAGGATCACACTGTACTTGTACTGCATAACTGCAGTAAGCTCCTTTTTGTGGGGGAAGAGGTGTGGGGATAGCTGTAGAGAAAAGACTAGTTCCTTTCCCAGTGCTCCAGAAATGCTAGTGCGGGAGATCTTGGTATTTATTTGCAACTTTTATAAATATACTGCAAAGAGAAAGCAACATTTTGGAAACATTCTCACTTTCTGGCTTTCCTGTTTTCAGTTCAAGCCATGAGTCAAAAGTCGAACCGGTGTCCATATAAAAACATAAAGGAACCAAAGACTTAAATACATTAAAGATCTCCTGTAAATGCAGCTCAGCTTTCCTAAAAGGACAGTTTACAGGGAGGCCCAGTCTTCAAAGTAACATAACAAATGAAAGACTCAAACATAAGAAACAAGATAAATATAATAAAGAACGTTATATTAAACACAGAGTACAAAAAAGACCCCAGGATATGATGAGTCTTAATTCAGTCCTTAAATGGAGATGGAAAATATTAGGATGACTGTGGTGTTAGGACAAAGCAAAGCCCAAAAGGTGCTTCCATTTTTATCCTTTCAGAAAAAGGAAGATTTTCTCTCTGATACTGGAAGCTGGAAAAGGCTCAATGAGGGCTGTGGGGAAGATCTGTAGTTGCGCAGTCCAGTATGGCACTCAAAACTGAGATCTGGAGAAGGCTGAGTAGTTTAGAGCACCATAGAATAGCAATCAACAAATTAAAAAGCAAGAAGAAAAACAAGGACACTCTGCAAGCACATTCAGTTCTGGTGGGAAGCAAGGAGGGATGCCCTTACAAGTCCTGGGGTCCTCAGGCAGAGAAGCCTCATTGCCCAGGGTACTCAAGCACCTCTTAGGAGGGACAACCTCCCAAATGCCCAGCTTCTCCCCTTTTCTGGGAAGACAGACTGTGCTGACAGAAGCTCAGCCAAAGCCATCATGACCAACCAGCAGGAACCACTGCAGATCCAGTACGAGTTACTATTGCTTTCTCCAGTTCCCCCATTTCCACTGGTCTTCCTCTGAAAGCAAGGGAGGTCCCATGGGACTGGAAAAGGAACGTAACCTGAGAGACCCATGCTGCACACTCTTTACACTCTCCAAGTGGGTGCACTGGACACAGACCCCGTTAATGGAAAGCTTTGCCTAACGAGGTAGTTAGGGTCACCATAAAGAAATAAAGAGCAGGCAGAGAGCCGAACAGCGGGGCCATGTAAGAGCCATTGAGGAGCCCTCAGGACGGCAGTGGAAAGGAGCATTTCATGCAGCGCTAAGATGAAGCAGGGAAGTCCTGGGGTGGCCGGTAAATGCAGAACAGCCCAGGCAATTTCCTTGCGAGGGTGGAGTACTGGTTTATGTGCTGCTTGGCTTTTCCTCTGGGTAGTTTCCACATCTCTGAGGAAGGGATCTACTTCTACGTGAGAACATACAGTGCTGCTTCCTCTCTCCTGAGTTTTACTGCAGCTCTTTTAATCCTCCTCAGGCGCTACACCCCCCTTTTACAGAAGGACGAGCAGCTTTTTAACCATGCTACAGCCCAGCTAGGAAGTGAACGGGAAGTCTGTCTTAGACTCAGATGTGAAGCTATAGGCTATGCAGGACGGCGCCGTCTCTTGCAAATACTTCATTCACCAATGTGCCAGACTTGGACCAGGCCAAGGGGGGTCTGGCACATGTTAGGGAGGACTCCGAGGACTGCAGCACTGGGAAAGAGAGATGTGGGGAAGACACAGGGCTCCAGCCCTGCTGCTAATGCAGGATAACAATATTTATTTTTATCCTTTTTTCTTTAAAGAAAATATTATTCCTAGGAAATTAATGTGGATAAGAGGCAAAGTATCAGGTTTAGCATTGTAGGGGCATCTTAAGTCATCCCTTCATCTCTCTGTGTGTGTATATATATATATATATATATATAGATGTAGTCTTTAATTCTGCGACCACACACCTCTTCTCCCACAAGACCTCAGTTTCCTCCTGTATACACAGCGGGTGCACAAAGTGGGAAGAATAAAGCTATGCAGGAGACTGTCTATCTGGCAGCTGCTGATTCTGCAAGCTTAAAGGTATCCTCTGAATATCACTTTATTGCTGCATAACCTCATACTTGGAGTAGTATAGATTTTAACAAGTGCCATGGATCCCAAGAACAAACAGCCCTAAAAGCACCCCAACACTCTGGTCCTCCCATTAGCCTACAGGTCTGGGCTGAACACACTCCAGAAGGGTCCATAGCCTAATGCTTTGTAATGGTCAAGGACGTAGTTTATGCAGGGAAGAAGCCCAGCTCCTGGTGGGCTTGGTGACACCGTGGAGCACAGTCTGGAGGCAGGACAGCACCAAGCATCACTAAGCAGAGAAGCACTAGAAGTCCCCAAGGGGATGCCTAGCAGGAGAATCCAGTCTTTCCTTTTCAAGGGAGGGGGACATAAGCTATACAGTCCCTACAATCACAGCAATTGCCAGCTGTCACAGCAGCTACTGACCTAGACCAGTGATTTGTAAGCTCTAAGACAGCCTCTGAAACAAATCTCCTTATCACACCTTTCATTGCCAAGGGGAGGTTGCTGCCTATCTAGGCCTCAAGACCTTCTAGAGAATCATGTCTTCATGATCTTCCCACCACTGGGCCAGTGGCTCAGCCCTGAGCTGCCAGCTTTGCTGCTCTTGGGAGCCAGGCAGTGAGTGGGAGCTGCAGCAGGGGCAACAGGGAGGCAGGGAAATTGCTGTTTAGCTCCTTTCCAAATCTACCAGAGAACAGATCCACCTCTTGCTCTTACTCTCTGATTGCTGAGCTTGAGTCTCCTTTCAAGGGACATCTAGGTGATGGATTGGTCTAAGGACACCAGTTGTTTCATGCAAGGAGCGTCTGTCAGAGGTCAGGAAGAGCCCAAACCCACTGTCAAAGGGACAATGGACAAATGCATATTCACATTTAATCTTCTACTTCAAGTACCATCAGCACACTTCAGAGGGCAATACGTGAAGCTAGCCATATGATAAATATTCAACAGCAGACAGCCTGAAGACTAATGGGTGCATTAAAAACACTGTAATGTCTCATCTGATTAAAGAGACATGTGCTGCCTCTGACTAGAGAAGCTCCACCTGTGGAGGCTCTGTCAGTCAGCTGTCTCCTAAGAGCAGGGAAAAGCTCCTGTTTCTGCCTCTTCATGTTGTTCTTGTTACTGTGCTATTGGTTCTCTCCTCTTTTTACCCAAGAACCTGGGAGGTACCAGATCTGTAGATGTATATTGCCAAGTGATGTGTTCCACCTAAGATCAACTTCTCAGAGATAGAGTTTGCTTATGAGATGAGGTCAGACTCTCTTTGCAGTTACACTGGGGTTGCATTGGTAAAAAAAGAGTAAAGAATTTAGCCCTCATGCAGTTACAGGTTCTCCTTTCGGGCTAAGCAGCTTCCTCCAGTGTAACTAAAACCATTTTGCCACTCAAGTATTTTTATGATGGCTTCTACTCCTTACACATAGCTGCTGTTATTATTTTTATACACTGAAGAAGCACAGATGTGCCATCAGATATGACACAAATTCCCCTTAACCCATTCAAGCTGTGACATCCACCTCAGGGTCTTGCCCAAAACTCTCAGGCACCTGTCACACAATGTAACTCCCAAATGGAGCATTTAAATACACACTGCCGCCTTGCAATATAAAATAGGTAATTCAACAGCACAACACTATGGGAGAGAAGAACAATTTTATGTTTCTCATGGAAGTACGTGTGATTGTCAACCAGATGGCAATCTAACAGTGGCCAAAAAATAGGTGTGTTCCTTACAAAATAATGTCTTACTTTTACATGGGGATCCCAGTTTCCATGGATTGTTTCATCCATGATTTCCTGCAGTCAGAAAGCCAATGCCAGGGTCCTAACACTGATGGCATTTGGTCCTGACAAAGAAAGGGGAGGGAAATGATTCATAGTGTTTCCACCGGTGGGAGAGGGAAGGACTTTTTTAATAAGTAGAAACTCATGACAGAGTCAGAACTGTTGGCTGAACTTGGCTGCCAAAGAGCCTCAGTTGATAAAGGCCTTTGCTAATCAGCAGGAATTACTATGGAAGGTGACAAGAGGTGATGGAGACAGATGGGGCAGCCAGGAAAGCCAACACAAGCAATAATAATATTGCCCTGAGATATGGGGGATGGTGGGGAGAGTGTCCTTCTGCACTTGGATCCTGTTTTTAATGTGCATAAGCTGCAATGTTAAAGAAAATCACCGAGAAGCAATAAGGCATGGGAAATAACATGGCTTGTATAAAAGAATACCACCAGGAAGAGGAATTAGAAGTGATAAGCAGAATATGCCTTATGTGAATAATTACAAGGGGAAACCAAAGACAGGCAAGAGGCGAGGCTAGATTCCCCACCAGCAAAGAGCTCCTAACTCTGAACCTGGCTGCCTTCCACTGTCTGTCTGTAGGGGTGGCTAGTATCCTCCAGGGACAACAGCAGCAGCTCTAGAACAGCTTTGCTAGTACAGACTAGGAATTCAAGCACCAGGCACAGCTGGAAGAAGGAGAAAAGCCACGAAGCACTGATGCTGAAATTCAGGAGTGACAGATGGGGGCCACGGGGTGCAAATCTCAAGCTAACAGCTCTGTTACTGTTTGTACAATGTTTTGCATAAGCCAAGAACTACTTCATGTTGCTCTATGTCCTGCTGCTATCACCCAAACAACCCATTGCTCCTGTAATCTCCTCTTCAGCTGCCCCAGCTGCAAATCTCCCACCTCTCCAAAGCAAGGCAGGAATCATGGTGCAGGAACATTACTCAGTGTTTGGTCTGGAAAGTGCTACAAAATTATCCTTTCAATTTTCTCACTGTGGGGCAGCTCTCTGTGCATTGGTCTGTATGCACTAGCAAACCTGAAGAGATCCATCACCTTGCTTAAACCAACTTTACCACCAGAGTACAGCAAAGTAAAGCATCTACCCCACACAAGAGGATCCCAGTGTGAGCACAAGTCCCCAGATCCCTTAAAACTGAACTTCCCAGTCTGTTGCAAAATGTTGGGAGTGTTGATGCAGTGAGTGAAGTCTACAATTTCCGCAGTGAAATCGGTGCCTCCTTGAACTACACAGCTCAGCTTCCCCAAGGTGGAAAGTGAACTCATTTGTAATTACTGGTTGCAAGCGGTACATTAGCCTGCAAACAGCCAACTGCTTTTAATTGCAGAAAGCAGTCAGTTTGTCCGAGGGGAGAGGGAGAATGGTATTTATACCTGCAGCCCACAACACCGGCAACTGACACGCCCTCACCCAGAGGAACCGACCTGATGATAATTCCGAGTCTCAGAGATGAGAAGCCAAAAGAGGGTCACGTTTTCAAAACATCCGAGAAACACTGCCTTAGGAAACAGCACGGCTTCCTCACACGGAGGATGCAGGAGCGTCCCCCTCTTTGCATACAGTCTTTGCTATGCTGGGAGCAGAAGGCACAGAAAAACAGGAAAGCTTATGCAGATCCAAAGCATCACCCTTGCCTATGCATACTTCTTCCCTAAGATAAGCATCTGCACACTTACAGATCCACTGCTCCCTGCATTTTGTTGAAGGTCCTCCAAAAAGATCTGTTTCCAAATTTCTAGGACCAAGTCATCTAACATGCGGAAACATCAGGGCTTAAATAATGATCAAACTATCTAGACCCTATACCAAACTGATCAGAGAAATGTCAACCACTACGTCTCATCGCTGAAACACTTGGTTTGCCTCCTCTATCAGCTGACGCCAGTGTCCTGCTTTCACCTAGGCAGTTAGTGGCTCCTAACCTGTAATCTCCAAATCACTAGTGGTCCACAGACAGTCTGCAGAGCTATGGTCAAGAGTAACTTTCACTCCATGGACAGTGTAGAAATGATGTGGATCACTGTACGTTGGTCCAACGAGTTTGGGAACCAGCAGCCCCTGTTTACATTACATATTTGCTGGTGAACTTGCTTCTATCATATGAGCTACTCCAGCTCCTGACCCCGGAGTGGGAAAAGGCAAGAGCCTCTCAAATGCCTTTGTGCCACCTTAACCATGAAAAACGCTCTTCCTGAAGAACAAGACCATGCCCCTGTAGCTACACCAACTAAACTCTTCCTCTGCTCTTTCCAAAAACACATCAAGTACCATCTTGCTTACTGGAATCTGCCAAAGTCAATAGGAGTCTTTCTACTGACACTCAGTGGTATGGACCCTCAGGGAAGGACCATATGGTCCCCCCTCAATCTTTTAAAGCAGGAGCCTTAACGAATTGAGCCTATTAAAACACTTGCACTGTCTTACAAGCTCTCACGAGACTTGTCATTAATGCACGCGCTAGTGTGACACTAAGCCCCAGGCCCTAGCTCACAGACCCTGGGCCAGCGCCAGCCTCGCCAACAGGGAGCCTTTGAGCTACACCCACTGGGGTCGAAGACCTTGCAGCAAGGTCACTGGAGAGAGATGGATTTGCACCACACCCTTGCCAAACTTCACTAGAAAAGCACAGTAACATCCTAGCCACATCCTTTGGCCTGACTGGCAATAACACTGCTTGGAAGACTCCACCCTTAAGCTGGTTGAGAACAGGAGCTGTGAATAAAATAATATTTGCACTCACACCACATAGATCAAAGTTATTATTACTAGGAGGTAGGTCATGCAATAACATGGTGCTACGACATATACTTTTACAGAAACATTGCATGTAGAAATTGAGGGGTAGGGATGCGAAGGTGGCTTCACAAGGTCACAAAATGAGCACACACTAACGAAAGCAGTGTGTCAGTCCCTAGATCCCTCTGCTGATCTCATGCAGAATGAAAATACATCTACCTTGACATCTGGGGCCAGAAAATCTTTCTGTTCAAACATTTATTCTAATCAAAAACAAATCCTCGATTTTTGCCACAAATGAGGCAAAACTCTCCCCTGTGGAAGACCTTGATTAAGTCAGCTGCCAGGTACACATGTCCCACATTACAGGAGGTGAAATTCAGCAGTCAGATTGGCAGGGACAGTGCTCCTCAGAGCAGTTGTGGTATTTGGAAGGCACCAATTAACATAGAAATTGAACAAACAAATAATGTGGCGGCAAACATAACTAGGTGTCTGTGCTTCTCAGAGGCTGGAACTCACCAGCTAAGGTTTCAGAGAGCAGTATTCAGAAACGAAATCCCCTGTGCTTTGCAAAACAGAGCACTGTTCTCTTTTTCCAAATGGAAGTGCTCTCCTGGAGTCCTCCAAGTGAAACCTCTGACTAGTTTTAAGCTGAATTTTCAGTAGACAACGACAGGCACAGAAGCAAGCCGTTGAACAACAACCAGACCAAATCCAGCTGGCCTCCGAGTCAGAAAGCTCATCTGCAGACCAGGACACCATCTCAAACCACAGGCATCATTCTCTGGTTCCAGACACATCTTTTCAGTACGTGTTACCTTTTTGTGTCGTTAAGACAATCTCTAGTAGGGATTTCCTCTCTGCCTGCTTTGATCCCTGATAAAGCTACTGTTGATTTCAAAGGCTCATGAGTGCGTGTTTTAAGGCAGGGATGGCTGATTTCTGTGTATTACAGAAGAGAGATGGGCACTTTTATTTCCAGCACACGTTGGGGGTCTGACCGGTGAAGTCACGTTTGTACCTCCCTGCACTGACTCAGAAGCCAGACCTGGACCCCTTCCCCTACCTCCTCTGAGCTTGCACTGCAATAACCCAGCTGGGACATGCAGCCTGCCCACATCACCTGACAAAACGGCCTTTGGGTCAGGTCTGTGGCCAGGCCACCCAGCAGCACCTCCTCTTTAACTCTTGACCACAAAGCCACCCCTATTGCCCCTTCCTCGCTGATGGGTGCACGGCTAACCCACTCCTTTGGCAGGCAGCAGACACGGTGATCCACGTGAGCACATGTAGCCGGCACCAACACGAGCCAGCGTCCAGTCGCGCAGCCTCCCAGGGACAGCAAAGCGCATTCAGATCACTCTACATTGGCTGCAAGACTAAGAGCACTCACACCAGCAGCTACCACAGCTCAGCTGATGCACAGGAACAGGGAAATGATTTTATAATTACTTATCAGATAACCAGCCTCCTTCACACCCAGCTCCTCCGTGTGTGAGCACTTCAGCCGTTTCCAGCTCAGACCACTTAATCCAAACCATGCTCACATGCGACTTGGCACCAGCAGTGCCTGCTGATGCCAGAAGACAGCTGAGGACAATCTCCCTGAACAATTCCTCTCGATTCCTCCATGTGCAACTAAACACAGCATTAAGGGTGTGAGGGCACCCCAGAGGACAGAGCTGCTGCCTTGGAGCTCAGGGTGGAGGGTGCTGAGCATCCCCAGCTTTGCAGGGCCACCTTCTCCTGGGTTCGGCAAGGTGCCTATGTCCGATCAAAGCGGGAAATGGCACTGTCAGATGTCAACAGCTTCGCCCACTGCAGAATAAAAAGCCTCTTTCAGGGATTAATGCTCTAAGCAATTAGTCGCCCCATGAAAGGAAAAGTGCCTTCAGCCAAGGTGACAGCAGGACCCTAGGACTATGCACGCTTTTGTTTTCCTTTCACGGTTAATATGGCCTTTTCATTTCCCAGGGAGAAGGAAAAAAGGTGGACTGGAAACTAATGTTTTGTTATTTTTTATTTTTAATAAGGATCGCTGTGCCAGCAGCATAAAAACATGAAAATAACCCCAACTTTATTGCTAAATTAAAGAAAAAACAGTAACATGAATAGGCACAGAAATCTGAATTAGGAATGTGAGCTGATAATTACCCTTTCGGGCCCTGATTAATTGCATTTGAAGCCACGGAGACACCGAGCAGCCAAATGGGACTGACTGCTAACAAAATCCACACCACCAAACAAACTGGTCTTTCTCTCCCTGTGCCACCACACAGGAATGGCAGCTCCCCAAATGCTGTTTGCCTTTGTGTCCTGGTGTGCAGTGCTACGCAGGGCCGGCCAGAGGTACAAAGTCCCACTATTGGGTACCTCAGATAACCCCTCTGAGGTGGTCCAGCCTGCAGACCTGTGGTCTCCAAGTAGAAGGTCAAGAATGGACAGATGCCATCTCCTCCAATGCAGCTTCACTGGTAGTTGTAACACACTAAAAAGGGACAGAAGATTTAGTCCACTTCGTTGCAGTGATGTGAGAGTGTTGCATTTGGTTCAAAGATCTCTGTAGTCCAGCTCCCTGTCTACAAGACTGGCCAGTAAAAGATACACAAGAAATTCAAGAACAGGACGCATGTAATGGGATCTTTCTCCTGATACACACTCCCCATTCCTGCACACCAGTGGTTACCCTTTTTCGGAATTAGAAAACAATTTCTAGCAACCAGCATTGGCTCCATCCTACAGAAACTGCTCTAGCACATTTTTGAACCCACAGATATTGTGGTCCCTATAGAGTCCTCTGGAAATGAATTTCATAATTTAATCACACGGCATGTGATTACATACTTCCTTTTGTTCACTTTAAGCTTGCTTTCCAAATTTCACAGGCTGCACATGGTTTTTGCATTCTGAGAAATAAAAATAATCACGACCTCCACATTCTCTCAAATTCTTCGTGATCTCACAAACTTCTACTCTATCCCAACCACCACCTTTGTTCCAGACTGAAGACTTTTAGTCTATTTATTCCTCTCATACAGAAGCCAATTCACCTCTGTAATCACCTCTGTCATGCTTCTCAGCACCTTACTTTATTATATACCCTTTCTGAGAGGCAATGACCAGACCTGCACATGGTATTCACGACATGGGGAAATCGTGGATTTCCGCAGCTGAAGCTCTGGGTTTTGTTCTCCATTCTTTGCCTAATTCCTTCTAACGCCATGTTTGGCTTTCTGACTGCTGCGCTGCAGTTTTCATGGAAACATCCTCAGAACTACTGAAATCTCCTTCCTAGATTGCAGCGGTCCTTTTTTCCCCCTCCACAGCACTGCTTTGTGCTTACCAACACTGAATTGCCTTTTTACCATAAATATCATGAGATCCTCCTCCAACTTTTTGCAGTCTGCTCCAAATTTGAGTATCCTGAGTAAATTTTGTGATCAGATAAGTTAGTTATATCACTGACACCCTCTTTTGCAGATCCTGGGTTGAACAGCACAAGATTCTAGAACAGATCCTTCAAGAGTCCTTGCTGGTAAAACTACGTTTCTTTTGGGATATGAAATTCTTAAGCCTTCATCCAGAGAGGATGCATTGCTTTAAACTGTGGGTATATTTTTCACCTATCAGCTTTCAATCCCCTATTTTAAAAACTTTCCTGGAACATTTTTCATTTCAAACATCAGAAACCAAGGATTATTGTTAATGTTCACAAATGCCAAAGCATCCATCCTTAAATGAAGGCTCCAATCTGGCAGAAAATAAGCTTACAGCCTATGTCAGTCATACATCAAATAACAAGAAAGGCTGTTAATATAATTATCTTCTTATTGCTATTTTGGGAGGCACAGTAGGTTTTGATGGAGCTTGTAGTAATAGGATCTTTTATGCCATAATTTACGAGCACGTCTGTCTTGAACAATTTTCCACATGGGAAATTAATCACATTCTGCCTAATGGGAGGAAAAATATCCCTTTGCAGTTTGAATTGGATTTGCCATGGTCAATTGGACGTGGGCTTCTTCTTTATCCCTACTCATAATCTGAGGTGTAGTGTTGCCGTCCAAAATTCACTGTGTTAGACTCCAAAGATGGAGATATTTCACTGACGGGTGATACTTTTATACAATGCCCACAATGAAATAAGTCAAATATGCCAGCATGGCACAGTCACAAAATTGGATTGTGGCATATGTCAGGTATTGTAGATAATTATTGCAGAAAGCACCTCCCAGTAAATTTCAACTGCAGCTTCTATATAGTCCAGTAACTTTGGTGTTACTTCTGTGAAAAAGAAATACTCAGGCCAGATTTAGGAAGCAGGGAACACATATCTCCCCACCAGTGGACCTACACAGATCACCTGGAGCCAGGCCAGGATGAAACGGTTGATCTGGCTTTGCTCAGCACTGCACTTGGCAACGCAGCTCAAGCCACCATTTCGTGGACTCACATTCTGATTTGAAGGTGTGAAACAAGTTCCTGGGTTGCACAACTACCTAGAACATTCATGGTCCTCCCTCTGATGTGTACCTGTATCTCAGTGGTACAACAGGAGTGTATTTATCTAAGGCAAGGGCTTGCATACTTGAAATCACAACATAAGCAGCTCCACTTGGTACAGGAGTACAAGACCTCTCATCAGAGCCACTGCCCATCCAGAGATGCA
The DNA here is from genome assembly GCF_964188355.1 of Buteo buteo. Taxonomy (NCBI): domain Eukaryota; kingdom Metazoa; phylum Chordata; class Aves; order Accipitriformes; family Accipitridae; genus Buteo; species Buteo buteo. Next base: position 56,083,676 of record NC_134174.1, read on the forward strand.
CCACTGGGCATGAGGTCCTCGGAGATGTGACTTGATGCTGAAGGTCACTAAACATTGGGGCCATGCTGCAGTTCTGAATGACACAGGACAAGGTATCAATGACAGCTCAAGGACTCACAGGTCTCATTCAGGTGTACAACACAGACGTTTATTCCTGCAGGCAAACTCCTGCAAGAGACCACAAGGAATTGAATTGAAGGTTCCCCATGTGCCAGGCTAATGACTCATCTGGAGGCTGGCTGTTCTTTATATCTCCACAGGCACTCAAAAATGAACTGTCCAGAAACTGGGGCTGGCCTTCCCTAAGGTTTTTACTGAGATAAGTTGCCAAATTTCAGTTCAGGTTCAGATTTTAATCCCTTCCTCTCTTGTCACCAAATACCCAATGTGCAGAGTGAAATGTCCTGGTGCCAATTCATCTGCATTGCATATCTCAGAGACACACTTCTGCTTGAAAAATCCCAATTTTGTTTTTGGTTCCAGTGGAAAAGGGGAAAGAAAGAGAGACTCAGAAAGGGTAAGGGAAAACAAACCAGAAAACTAACACTTCAGCTGGCACCTGAGATAAAGAAGGTGTTTCCAGGTAGCAGGAAAGGAAGCCAAAAAGATCCGCGTCTCTGGGATCCCTTGACTTTGCCATTAAGAAGCAGAACACAAAGTTACCCAATGTTTCTTTAAGGCTGAAAGACTAAAGGAAAACAGGATGGCTTAAAGTAAGAAGGAGTAATCGTATGACTGGAAACTATGAGTGCCCCTAGCCAAGCACCCAAAGGAACTGAGTAATGTTCATTAGTCAGTGACTTTATTGGTACTTGGGACTTTCGACTGCTGAGCAAGATTTAGACCAAAAAGATATTTTGGGGCATGCTACTCTATTTATGTTTGGACGGAATTCAGCCTCACCCCGCATAATATTTTTCCGTGCTGGTTTGAGCAGAATGAGCCCTCACTTTTTCCCTGGGCAGGCTAAGAGTGTGTCCTTTCTCGGGATCAGCACAGTGGAAATGTCACTTTGCAACCAGCAGTGTGAGGGCAGAGGGAGAAGGCTGGAGAGGAGCAGTCCTTCTGCAAGGAACCTGAAGATATTTTCCAAAATATTTATTCCCAGAGCAGAAACCCACCGTCCCAGACACTGTACAAACACAAGACAGTCCCTGAGATTAATTTGCTCACAATCAAAATGCTCAGTTCCACTGTGGCTTTTGAACAAGTTAACACATAGCAGAGAGGTGCTGAGCACCTGAATTAACACTGGGAACTTGTGCAAAACAAACCCCAGGTCATGCCTCAAAACTATCCAATTGCAAGAAATACGCAACATTAAAGGCTTCCTGTTCAGCAGCTTGGTGATGCTGCACTTGCCACAGCAATGTTGGGTAAGATTCAACCACTGGCAAGGTCCTGCGTATGAAGGGATTGGGATGGGGAGAGGAGGGAAGCAGGACCATTGGAGCGCAGAAGAGAAATTGCTCAGGCACCCAACAGCCCACACCATGCAGCAGAGCCTTCCACTGCACTCATTTGCAAGATGCACAAGAGAGTATTATTACCTGCTGTATTACATAAAACGATGTTGTTGCAAATGGATTTGAAAGATTGGGCTTTTTCCTTATAGGAAGAGAAGGGAAGAGAAGGGAAGAGAAGGGAAGGGAAGGGAAGGGAAGGGAAGGGAAGGGAAGGGAAGGGAAGGGAAGGGAAGGGAAGGGAAGGGAAGGGAAGGGAAGGGAAGGGAAGGGAAGGGAAGGGAAGGGAAGGGAAGGGAAGGGAAGGGAAGGGAAGGGAAGGGAAGGGAAGGGAAGGGAAGGGAGAAGGCAGAAGAGAGAAAAGGGAGAAGAGAACAAGGGGGAAATAAAAAGTATTTCTTGTAACTGCTACAATGATTGGTCTGTGACATGAGACCCTCTGAATGCAATATTTATATGCATACACTTCAAAGAGCACTTTCAACTGAGGGACTGGTGTTGTGGTGACAAGATTTATACTGGTACCACTTACAAATCAGAGGGGTGTTGTCCAGAAATCATGGGGTTTGGATTAAAAAGCTGGAGTAGTTGAGGAGAACATCAGATCTTGAGAAGTTTCTACTACTGGGTAGACTAAAATTCTTCTTTTTGAGGCTGAGATCTTACAACCACAAACTACTGACCTTTCATGTCCAATTGCTACACACTCTCAATTAATCTTCACAATCTTTTCACAGTATGGCTCCGAATAACCAAATCACAGAACTACGGCACTGGAAGGGAGCTCAAGAGACCAGCAAATCCATTACCCTGATTCATGGCACAATCAACTCTACCTATGGCACTACTGAAGAAGTCTGTTTAACCTGTAGTTACAGACCTCCAGAGATGGAGACTCCTCACCTCCTCAGGCAGTCCAGAACCAAAATCACCTCTCCAATGCACTACAACAAATAAGGAGGATGCACATGCAGTATATTTCGGACATGAGGAAAAGTTTAGGTCTGATTCAGCACTGTGTTTCCCCCTTTCACCTGGTCTAAGTCCATGGTTTCAGTAAATCTACCTTAGCACACACTCAAGAATGACCAGTTCCAATGACTTTGCTCTCCAAGGTGAACCTGATATGATGAGGATGGGACACAGTGAGGAGAAGACAAGACCAACAAGGGGCAAAGGACTATGTGCAGTGAGCCCGATCACTTGTTAAATACCTTATCCAGACCGCAGGGGAATTAAAATGACTTCTTCCATTCACTCGCTGATACTGTGTCAAGCCTTAGCTTACACACACACACATCTTAAGCATTTCTAAGTATGCACTTTCCAGTCTTCTTATTTTCCCTTCTCTGAAAGGAGAGCCATCTGAATCCCAAGCAGATCCTTAAATCACTCTGAGTCAATACACAAATCTTGTTTCAAGTACCTTCTTTTTCATGTTATTTATCCAGAAAAAGTACCAGATGAGTCTTTTTCACAGGTGTTTCTTTTGGTTGGTTTTGTTTGGTTTTTTTTTTTTTAATTTTTCTTTGGATGACACTGTTTTCCACATTGTTTATTTTAACTTGCATTTTATTAATTTTGTTCATGTGCCAAGAGGGCAAGACAGGTGCATTTCAGATATTGTACTGGAGTTTAATTAAGTAACTATTACTTGAAAAAGAGGGCACTGAAATGACCTTTTTGAAAATATTCACAAAACAAAGACCCTAACTTATTTCTGATATTTTTGAAGGCATACAGAACATTTCATTTTTAATGACAAGCAGATCAGTCCCCTGCAGTCAACTCTTCAGACAGCTCAGCTGCCTGGGAATGATTCAGGAGGGTCACTTCTGAGTCAGCTCAACAAGTCAGGTTGCTTTAGATCATCTTATAACCCCCAGGAAATGTGCGTTAGTAACAAACCACAGAATAAACCCAGAGCCCCCAAGGAACTCCAGCCATCACAAATGGTGAAAAGAAAAATTATTTCTCGGCCCTTTCTAGGCACTGCAATAGGGAAACGCTGCAGAAAGGGAAGTGCACATTTCCAAATGAAAAAGCCATTAACGAGAGCAGAGTCTGGCCCTGGAACTAGCACGATCAGAACCAAAGTGAGCGACATCGAGGCGATGTCTCATTGCTATAAGTGAGAACCCAGCCCAGCTACGCCACAAGATTAGAAACATATGCAGCATCAGTGAGCCTCTGGGGGACAGCAAACTGTTTCAGGCTATAGATGACAGAAGAAAAAGAGGAACGTGTGGGGGACAGTCCCTTCATCGTGTGCTGGCACTGATATGGACCCAAAGGACTTCAGAAAGGGACACAAACACCCGTGCTGGCTACTCTGCAGCGCCACAAGGACCTACATGTGGCTCATGAGGCTGAGGAAGCCCAGAGAAGCCGCATCCTTGTGCCAGAAACAAGTAATGTGCAAGAAGGACAGAAGCGAGACAGCAGTTAACAAGACTGAAGAGGATTATCCCCTCTCCCCAAGGACCCACGAGTAAATACAGGTTTTCCTGCAAGCATACTGATGCTCTTGACACTCAGGGTAATAGCTTTCCTTCCATTGTATTAAAATAGCTAACCAATTTGAAACAGAAGTCAAATTTCCAAACACACACACAAACACACACCAGGAACACACTGACACTTTAGAAAACAGGAGCTGGGGTCAGATGACACTTGGGCTCTTCTGAAAATTTCCTGCTGGAGCCTTTCACGCTGTAAAACTACCCTGAAATAATTCAAACACTCCAGGCGGAAAAGCCAGCTGCTTCCCTAGGTCAGCCTGAGACCTGCTCTTGAGATCCTTCACTTGCTCACCCAAAAACAATCACATTCTTGGGAAGGAGGCTTTTACTGCCTTCCCCAAGATCCAGAAAAAGCCCAGTTTGTGATCCCCATAGGCCAATAGGAGGTTCCTACACCCTGTCTGCACCAGCCTCTGTTTGTATGAGGCTGTGTTTTATGAGCCCGAGAGCATTGCTTTGAAGAAGGACAAAATGGGAGTGAGAGACTGTAAATCGCCTGGGAAGAGCAGTACTTCGCTCTCCCTGATGCTCTCAGCCCTACACCCACGCTCTTTCAGTGTGGTACCAACGTCAAGAGAAACTGTGCCTTGGGCAGCCTAATCTGAACCAGACTCTTGTGGGAAACAGCCAGGCACTGCCAGGAGGAGACCGGGCTCCCACCACCTCCCTCCCTCACGCCGTACTGCAAAAGCCACAGATCACCCCACATCGCCCCAACCACCACCCTCCTGTCCTCCGAGGATGCAGCGGTGAACCGTCCACTCTTAGTTACGCTATTGCATATGGCCAGCAGTCAAGAAACAGTTTTTCCTTTGCAAAGAAATCACTTCACCATAATGTAGTAATTTTACTCCCCGGTAATTAAAAAGCTTAAGCTCCAACTCACACTTCCAAACATTTGCTCAGAAGGGAGGAAAACTAACAAAAACATTCATAGCCATCACCAGAACCACCCCTGTGAAAGGCCTAATTCCCTATATTGCTTTAATTAAAAGCGGATGAATAGCAGTCTCCCAGCCTAGAAACCTTTAAGAGAAATAAAGTCAATCTATCGGCTTATGAAAATAGGAGGAGGGAAACAAACACAAAAATCCTGCCAGTTAGGGCTTACCAGAGGATTATAACATCTGGACTCTCAAGGGGAAGTGAACCAGGGAATGGACAGTATGGAGAGGACACAACCACCTCTCAGAGAGACCATCACGCACAGGGAGCTGGCGATGGGTGAAGAGGAGCAGAAAGCCCCACAGAGACACAACACCCTTGCCTGCATGTTTTTGTCTTCACGGCTTCCTGGAGGAACACTCCTATCTGGTGACACTGCAGAACAAAGGATGTGGTTTAATTGCAAAGAAAAAAGAAGGGAGGGGGCTGGGAGAAAAAATCCTAACAGATGATGAGTATAGCTGACCTCCAGTGAAGCAGAGAACAACTTGGTGAGGAATAATCTAATCCATAAGAACAAAGTATTTATCATCACTGTTACAGCAAGAGACCACCCTGCTCCAGAGGACATCTGCAAACAGATGTGAACATGGAGGCTTTAAGCACGGCAATAAAGGCACCAGTTGGGCATGGGTAAATACAGGAGAACTTTAACGCTGCAGTATTTGACTGCTACACAATCTTTTATGGATTTATTCTTTTAACGCCACGGGGAGATATGGCAATTCTAGTTTGTTTCTCCTTTTCCCCAATAAAAGAAGTGCAGAGAGTTTGGGGGTATATTTGGACCCTCTACACCCCACCTGAGTGCTCAGATCCTCTGCTTCCTATTTCTAAGCACCTCTGGCAGTGTGGAAAACTAGGGACAAGTCTTGGGAAGAATTAATGACTAAACATGGGCTTAACTAATGATTTCCAAGATCGCACCCTACGGTTGGGGGACAGAAATAAATTGAAACCGAGCCCCTAAGTGGGCTCCAGCCCCCTGCCAGCCCCCCTCACCTGTTCCCACATGCCCAGGGTAAGCCCACACATGGTGGCGGGTGTGAGATGTCATCTCCGGGGCTTCCCAAGAGCAGTATCGACACAGGCCCAGCATGCATGCACAGAATGAACCAAACTCAACTGTTTTTCCACTTGGGCCAGAGAAAATTAAAACCTTGTGAAAGTCGCTTTGTCTTAGAAAGAAAGCAAATTTACTTTGCTTAGCTTTATTACATCTTAGCCTTCTTATCAGTTTGATTTCATTCTTAAGTCATTTTAAACCCTAGTGTCATATAATCTGGCAGCTACAGTGATGGGCTTTATACAGAAAAACATAGGGAAAGGGTTTTCAAAAGCACTCAGACCAACTGTGACTGCTCCTGCTGAAGTCAACAGTAAATCCAATGATACCACTGGGAGCAGAGGTCAAGGCTGAGTAGGCTTGACGCTACAGAAACTTACGGGTGGGATTTTCAATCTCTTCAAAAACGATTACTAATAACAAAGTATATTAAAAATAAAGAGCTAAGTTGTGACCCTGAAAATATTTACATATGTGCCTAGCTCACAGCTTGTAAGTAATTGTGGGGGGCCTGATTTCTCTCACTTTCTCTAATGTAAGCCAGGAATAAGGGCCCAGATGCGTGTGGAAAACCTTGGCTCACAGGGAGAGTCAACTACAGCGATTTTGGTGGAATTACTCATGCTCTGCAGAGCTTTCGAGCACAGGCATGCACACAGCAAGGCTCCTTAGAATCACCAGCATCTTCCTAAACCCACAGCCACACTGACATGTAAATACACCAAATGGGAGATGGGATTTTTCTGGCTGCAATGGTGCTGGATATCTGCAGAAACAGCATTAAAGTCCACTCACTTCTAATAGACCATAATAAAACTTGGATCAGAAAATGAGGGCTAGTTAAGGAAAAATGGGAGCAGGTTTGGGGGGGAAGTTTTATTATTTGTGTGGATCTGACACTGTGACATGAATTAACCTAACTTCAAAGGATGAAACATCATTATTACAAAGCATTGCATTGACTATAACAATTTCCAGGCTATTATGCAAACCCAACTGAAATAATATTATGGGTACAGGATTATTCTAGTTCCCTATTAATCCCAAGAGGAAGAGGGATGTGACTTATTTTCTCATCCTGACAAATCATCTCAAGATGCTGCTGAATCAGAGGTGCTTGCAGCTTAAGAGGAAGTAAGTAAAAATGTTCAGCTTTTATTACTAAGTTTGAGGATTGATTAACAAGAATGTAAAACTAAACCTCATTTAAATCCCCTCATTGTTCATGATATAAACCCTTAGATTGTGTAGTTACTCTGGAATGGAGAAAGAAAAGAACTAGAGAAGGTCACCTCCCCAGCTATTAATTTCCAGGCAGCTTCAGTCCCAGGTTCCGGCACAATACAGCAGTCTTCACTGCAAACGTTTCAGGGGAAATGCTTTACTTGCATAAAGGCTGCAACTGTTCCCACTGCACTGAAGCCATAAAACTATTGCAATTGAACCAAAACTTGATAACAGCTTAATGGCATAAAGCAATATTTGGACTAAATTGAACCTGATCATATCACTCTAAAGTTCTTTTCCAAGTTAAAGGGCTTTTATTTATAGTCTGTACTTACACCCAAGAGACTTTGACATATTTTAACTAACCTGCCTTCCTTGTCTTCTTAACCTTGGTCCCTTTCCAAGAAAAAACATGTCACCTGACCACGGATGGGGTTTGATTTCCAGCAGCAGAATTAACCCACAACACAAATCCCTTGTGTTTATTCACTGAGTGATGGTGCATGTCCTGGGGAGTGAGCTTAGCCAATATTTCCTTGATGAAAGGGGTGGAGGGGAACAGGCTGGAGGTGCCTCTGTTACCACATCAACCACTTGCATGAAACAAATCTCTGAATCCCACCTATTCTAACTCTTCTGGTTTCATGGACACCACCAGAAGAGCAGAATACGCTGAGACCCACCAGTGGGTCGGTGTCACTATTACTGGGACTCACTGAATCTCCTTACATACAGGTCACCTCATGTTGACACAACTGTTGCAGACTGCCATACTGCAGAAACATGGTTTAGACAGTACAAACCTGGCTACAAGGAAAGACTGACTGGACCTCAGGCAAAGCACACCGCAGCCTTCCTTCCACCCGCTGCGTACACACTGGAGGGAATTTGGAGCCGCCCCGGCAGTCAGATACTGTGTCAAAAGTACACAGCATCTGCATGGCACTGCACCAGCCACCCCAGCTGAGGAGGGCTAATGAAAGGACAACTGAGCAGCATTTATAGACCAGAGCGCGTCAATTCACCCTCTCTTTGACAGGGCTGGAAAAAATAACATTTTTGTCTAGGGTGAGGAAAAGAAATTGAAAACTAGGATTATATCAGGTTGAACAATGTCATGCTCAAAAGAAAATCTTTTCCCCATCTCTGAGGGTCTTTTTCAATCAGGCCTAGCAAGCGCCTCCTCTGCACACAACATGGCTCACGTCCGCTCCAGACCTGGCCGGCTGTGGGCATGTGACGTGCTGGTGGCATCGCACAAGATGCCGCAGTCCCCAGATCCCGGACCCCTCATCTGCCTGCAGCAGCGCTACCCTGAAAGCTTCGTGCCTTCATTTCCCCAACCCCCTTCCCACGGCCGCTCTCTGGGAAGGAGCAGGTATATACCTCACTAGCTTGGCTACCTCACTAGCTTGGCTTTGCTAGAGCAAGCCCAAGGACCAGGAAGAGAGGCCCCGGCAGGTGGTTCAAGCAAGCTCTCGGTGGTCCAGCAGCACATCCCTGGCTGTCGGACGCGGCAGGGAGCAGGGGGGTCCAGCAGGGCAGTAGCACGCTCCAGCAGAGCGGCTTTTGCTTGGCGGACAGCATGCCCCTTCCAGCTGCGGGCAACCCACTGGTGGCCCTCCCGTCCCCTGTCACCATGTACCGGAGCCAGCAGCAAGCAACCCCTTCTTTCTCCCAACCCCTGGGAGAAGCGGGTGGCTGGGACAATGTGCAAAAGTAAATATTTACGTAGCCGGGGCCTTCCTTCCCCTGCCCTGTATTTTCTCCCTCTTCTTAAAATGTCACAGATCAGCTGTTTTCATAATTGTGCAGGAAATGAGTTCCCTGCTGGCTGGCAGCTTAACACCCGCGTGTGCTGGGTCTACTGTGGCTGCACTGCTCATCTCTGCTGCCGGCTCCTGCATCCATCTGGGATCTTCAGAAGATGGATTTGGCCAGAGGGGAGACAGGACAGTCAGGAACGTACGCACAGAGCTCCGTGACTACGGTAGTCTCTCTCGTAGCTGCAGCTTAGGGGAACCCCTATCCTCTGGTCCGCAGGTCAGATCAGGATCCCAGGAGATCCGACACTCTGTTTATGCCACTTCAGAGCAAACATCCAAACCAGACTAACACAGCTTCCTGCCTGCACGCAGCGGTGCGCACACTCAGGAAATTCAGGCGTATTTCAAGCTTGCGACTTCTTCTTTGTTCTTCGGACAAAGCCTCGTTCACTGGAGATGTTACTAAAAGGATTATTATCTATAGGAGACTTCTCTTCCCAAGAGGAAATCTGCTAAACACACAATTCTGCATTTGCTCTGTTTTGTAGGAGCCAGGATTAAGATAGGAATATTTTCCCTTCTGCTCTCCGCATCTAATGATTTAAATAGACCAGTGCTGACGACACTGCCTAGTGGGAATAGGCACAAATGCCTTTACCCTGTACTCTGGTCTGATGGTTTTACTGCTTGCCTGAGAGGGTACCAAGTTATCCTCCATTTGGTGGAAAGAGTTGGAAGAAGAGTTGGAAGAATTTGGTGGGAATCACATCTAACGGTGCACTCAGTGAAAAAGTGAAGTCTGCCCACCAGCCCAAACACCTCCAATAAAACCCCATCAAAGGCCAAACCAGACTGCAAATGTTTTGCTTATTCCAGGTCAGCCCTGTGCTGTTCAGAGCCCTGAATATAAGAAGGAACCTGCAAGTCTGAACTTGCCAATGCTTAGGATGTAAAAGCAGAAGGAATGTAATTTTCTGCTCTTTATTTAGAGGTGGCAAAACCCTGATAGAAAATTACATGGTGAAAGTGCTTAACTTCAGACCCAAGGAAATTTGAGAGCAAACATTAATTACCTCCATCCTGAGTACAAGCCTGGGGCCTGTATTAGCACCTCTCTGAATGGGAGAAGCTCAAGAGGATTGAATTTCCCACTTCTAGGACTTAGTTTCTTTTCCTCATCTACCTACCCTTGGTTTCCTCTTTCTAATTCCCGTGTTATTTCCTTCTCTCCACCCCAGCTCTCCCATTAAACAGGACTACAACTCTAAAAAAAAAAAAAAAAATCACAGGGGGGCAGACACTGCCATAGATTATTTCATTATAGTGGAAATAGATTCAGTTTGGCAAATCCCTGCCCACAGTCTCCCCTCACTGTGCTCCTGAGTATAAAGATCCCCTTATGAGTAAGGACAAATGTGTTCACAAGAGCCTGAAAATAGCTGCATTGTGGAGCAGGGAGGTCTGCAAACACACTACACTTAAGAACATCAGCACCCAAAAAGCTTAATAGATAGAGAAGATAAAGTAGGAGAAATTACTTGCGATCAAGCAGCAAATTCCCAGGTTCATTATTTCCAATCCACAGGGAAAAAAAAAAAATCACAACCTATTTTAAGCATGTGAGTATATAAATAAATCAGCTGGCCCAGCCAAAAGGCAAAGTGGACTGAAAACGGATTCAAACAGAGGTCTAGACTATTACTTAGTTGTGAATCTCAGCTGAGCTCTGCTCTCCTCTATTGCCCAGGCAGCTTAAGTCTGAATACAACAGAGACAACATCAGGCAGAGAAGTAACATCCAGAGGGAATATCTAGAGCCTGTAGGGCTGCAAAGCCATCCGAGTCCCTGGCAAGCTTGACTCCCGTGTTAAAAAGCACTTTCATTATATGGGCCATTTGTTGATGGATTGTGGGAAAAAGTCAGATTTCAACCCAGAAAGGAAGACAAGCAAACCCTTATATAAAGCCACCCTCTCACCAGCCTGTGGGTTGAATGCAGAATGCTCTCAGACTTGCTACATACCACCCACTTTAGATTACAGACTTGCAGAGTTATTTTTAAAAAGTAATTATAGTAGTAGAGGGCACACTCATCTGGAACGGCTGCCTGAGGAAACGACGAGCCTGATGCAGCTCAAACTGCTTTTCAAGTCTATAATCGTGTTTATTTATTGCCTTTAAAAACAAGAATCAAAATCCAACTAATTTCTGAGTAAAAAATGTCGATGTATTTCCCCAAGGAGTCCAAGCAGCTATACTGCACTGAAAACCCGTGCTGGCCTTTTTGGTCTAGCATCCAGCGCTGAAAAAAAAAAAATAATAATCCCCATTAGCTCTGGCTTCAAGCAAACGCAAACCAAAACCCCTTTCCATTCTTTGTTTTCCCTTGAAACCGTGGCTTGATCATTACAAAACTCTCATCAGGAGACTCAAATGGTCTAATGAGAGGCAGATCATGTTCTGCATACGCTGATTTCTGCCCAGAGGTGCTTTCTGGTTGAGCAAAATATCAGCTCTTAACCTGTTTGAGAGGAGCAGGTACAAGCCCCAGAAGAATATTCTGTAGGTTTTTCCTATTCCAGCCCCTCGTTTCAGCTGCCAGCCAGCCGATTTTGGATCTGTACGCTGAGAAAGGACTCAGATGAGACTGAAAGAGAGGGAAGAGGACCAGGTACTTGGGCGGATGCCAGCATTGTTATTTTTTTTCCCTTTTTCTTCCTTTTGTAATTAAATCAGGCCTTTGGCTCATGCCGTATTAATGCTTGAAGACCTCCAGAAGGCCTGACGATGCCTGTGAAAGAGGCTCAGCATGCAAAGCCTGAAGCCCCCCCGCGCTCCATTACGTGGGGCTCATTACAGCCCCTTCCTCGGCGGGCAGCTCTGAAAGACGGCGGTCGCTGGGGGCTGCCTTTTCCGCAGCTTCTTCAATAGCAAACAGCCTAAGGGCATCCTATGACCTCACACTTCACGACTTCGTCTTTCAATCAGAAAAGACTTAAACCCTAAAAATATCTCCACAGAGCACTTCGAAAATAATACGCCTGCCTGCCCCCCTCGAAATCATCAATCCTCCCACCGCCCGGCCGAGGAACAGCCGCTTCCTCCCGGCAGCCCCTGCTTTCCCTTCAAGCCCGGAGCCGACAGGAAATCCATTCTCCTCTTGTGAGAGACAGGAGATGGATTTTCCGCAATAGGTCTCCTAGCAAGGCAGAAAATAGAAAGAAACAATAGAAACTGCTTTCTCAAACAATAGGAGCTGCTGAAGAGCAGCTCACCAGAAGCTCGGCATCACCCAAGTCTTAAATAAGCTGGAGTGGAAGCAAGCCAAGGACCTGTTAGTTGTCTTGCTAACACACTACCCTGGCTCAAATATAAGTTCATTTTAAACCTGGAGGCACTCTCCCCTTTCAAAGAACAGGCAGGAAAACTGAAAATATGTATATTAAAAGGAAATTACATTGCATTATGGCGTGGCCCCCAAAAAGCTCTCCAGAGCTGTTCAAGCACTCATCATCCCATGCCGCAGAGTCATGGGTCACCTCCCCACTCCCCGGCAGCTCCTCTGAGGTGAGGACAGGGGACTGCGATGCTGATTTACTGCAGGTGGGTGGAAGGCGATGGGGGGGAAGAGCCCCTCTTTCTCCATCTGAGAAAGTTTGCTGCCTAATATTCAGGAAAGCACAGCAGAATATCTTAGTTATTTGTGTTACACAGATAAGACTTGGCAAACGAGACATCTGAGACTCTTCTCTGTGTGTGTGTGCCTATCATGCCTGCAAGACTACCCCTGCATATTAAAGGAACACTATTTAGGATAACTTAATACATATTTTAATTTAAAAAGTAAGATATGACTGGGTCTAAGATAAAGAGAATTTTATCTGATCTCTTCTTTTTTTTTTTTTTTTAACCTTTAAGCTACTTTTTGCCTGGCTCTGAACTGCTGCAACACTGTTCATTTCTGTGTAGGTCAGGAATTCAAAATGACTCCAAAGAAAAGTTTAAATCACTTACTAACACCTCATTGCCCTGGCTCAGAGCGCTGCAGGAGAGGTTAATCAAAAATGGAAAACAAGTCTGAAATTAAACATATTTTTGCACATAAAATCCAGCTAAGAATTAGGGCAGGGAATGCATTTCTTTTTAAATGCCTGGCTAGCAACCACCTCTCCAAAGGAGAAGATGGCCTACAATAAGAATATCTCTGAGATATCTAAGGGTCCTCCTCAGCCAGCGTGCTCCTTACAGTCACCGTGCCCCCTGCCTCCCGAGGTGGGCAGAATAAACGTTGAAAATGCCTTGCATGCACTGACCACCGCTGAAATGCAGCACCTTTGACAAAATTACACATGGCCACATCCTAATTTTGCTGACCCTAGTCTCAATTTACACAGGCGGAACATGAACCGCTGGATCTGAGGGTCACCACAGTGCTGGTTGTTAGGATGAGTCCGTCATCTCTGCCCCAGCACAAGAATAACCGCCCAAGATCTCCGAACAAAACGCTGTTTCTCCTCCAGCCAGGAGCAAAACAAAAGGAGCAAAGCTGGAACATACACAACCGAAAGGAAAAAAAGCTGCTCTCATCACCACGGATGAAATCCTGCTGTTGCAAACCTGCTCGAGCCTTTCTCCTCAGCCTCCTCTTCCCCAAAGACAGCACTGGAAAGGGGAGGGGAAAAAACCCCACCACCCCAACACACCGAACTGAAACCGAAAAGCAGACATATCCACCTGGGATGCAGTTCATCAGCAGATCTCCTTCCCCGCTGCAGCCTGCGAGCGGCAAAAAACAGAGGCAAGGAAGGTCCCGGCCAGCGCTGGCGAGAGGTTATTCCCCATCCTCCCGCATTGTGCGAAATGGGGACGCTCCCGCCCGCCGCCAGTGCTCCCCGCCTGCTGGCACCCCTCGCCAGCCCCAGGTATCTGGGCGGTGCTGGGATGGCCTCCCGCGCCCTCTACGACCGCACCTCTCCCTTCCCGCAGCCCTCCTGACTCACCCGTGGGACTAGGCTTGGCTGGGGATCACACCCCCAGCTCCTGCTTTGCTGGGGGAACAGCCCCCAGCAAACCTCGGGCCAGGGGAGGAGGAGAGGCTGCGGCTTCTCTGGGGAACCGGGAGCCTTGCCCGGAGATCAAGCAGTTGGGAGAAGCCCTCCCGGCACGGACCAGCTCACCCCACTCCCCACCCACCGTCGCTGGCACGAGCCGTGTGCCGCGGCTCAGGAGCAAAAAACGGGGCCAAACCTGCACTACCTGCAGGGATCTTCCTGCCGCCCTATATTTGCCGTCCTTAAAACGCCTCAGCAGGCGCACCGCGCGTTCCTGCTGCCTCGGGGCCGAGGAAGGAGAAATCCCCAGAGACCCCTTCGAGATGGTGCCAGGGCATTTGTCTTCTCAGGAGGAAGGCAGGTCATCAGGGCACAGCGGGACCAGACTACGGCTGGTGACAATCCACCACACCGGCATCCCTCCCGGTGTCCCAGGACGCAGCCACCAAGCTCCGCTGGCAGCACGTGCCCCAAAAAGGATGGTTTCGTCTTTCCTCACCCTAATCAAGGGAAGAGGAAAATCTGAGTGGGAAAGAAAGGAAGAGAGAAGGTGCCTCTCTGGCAGAGTATCCCAAGCGCTGGAGCCAGGCCGGGGTGTTGCTTCTGCAGCTGCCTGACCAAGCTGGTAGGACAGCCTGCACCAACCACCCGGTCCCCTGGGATAGGACTGGGCTTCCCAGGGCTAAGGAAAATCAGGCAAACAAAGCAGCCTCCTCGAGCAGGATGTCTCCCTCTCCAGGCAGCACGGAAGCTGCAGAGTAGGCATCCTGCGAGGATTTTCCCCTTCCAGCACAGCCTATGCGAAAACCTCCTGTTTTATCAGCAGGGCTCAAAACTGCTTTGAACTCCAGGCAGGAACCAAGCTGGAACCTGGGTAGAAAGTGCAAGGGGCTGCCGTCATCAATGCCCAGCCCTCCATGCCATGGAAAGCCCAAGCTTCTCTCCACAGCAGGGATCTGCAGCCCAGTAGCCAGCGTGACGGGATGATTTCATGCTGTGCAGTGCGTTTTCCCCAGGGCTGTGCTTTGGAAGACATGGTGGAGCAAGAAGAGCTGACATCCCTCCAACTCCAGCTTTGTCTCCAGATGGCTCTTCCACATAGTGCCAAGAGAAATGAAAAACAATGCAAGCCCTGGAGTCTTGGGTCAACCACTGCAAAACTGTTAATCCCAGAGTTGCATGGCCCTGCCTTTGCCATTTGTTTTTGCCACCGTGCTCTCCAGAAGCTCAGCAGACCAGTCTTCTCCTTCCAGCTGAAGTTCCTTCATTAACTACCTCAAGATCCCTGAAACAGGGAGCCCAAATCCGTAACCTCTTCTCTCTGCTGATGCAGATATAGAAGTATCTGACAGGGAGGGAGCAGAGCTTCCAGTCCACACTCCAACGATTGCTCTTCAGATATGCAGCAAGAGAGGTGATGGAGAAATCAGTGCACTGCAAATGGGCTCAACCAACAGCCACACTGGTACAGCCAAACAGTGCTTTTGATCTGTGTCTTCTTACTGTGACAAGCCGACTTTGGTCTAGAAACGTGTTTTTGCAGCAAATTTTATTCTAATTCTTCCACAGTCTCCCTCCATCCTCCCAAACAAAAATTTCATACCACCAACTACAAAAATGCTCTCTGGCCACCCCACAAACAGGGCTTCTATGTGGTTTTCTTCTGCCTCACCTCCCCTGATGCAGACTTTTCCAACAGTAAAAAGGGAAATTGGAGAGAAGGAAGAGAAAACTCATGGGAAGAAGATAAAATGGGGGAAAGGGAGGGAAAATAACAGTTTTGCCCTCTCGGAATGGTAAAGAAAAAAAAGAAACCACACAGAAAAATTGAAGGCAAGGGAGTGACTCTCAAAAAGTAAAACAAAACTACAAAGTTATCCACAGGACACCTTTTACAGGACTACCTAACACTGCTTATTATTTCCTTGCTCCTCTTCATGGCACTGAAAGTTGTAGAGTCCTCACTTGTGTAAGAGGGAAATGGGGGAAAAATATATATGAAGAAAGAAATTGATAAATATAAGATGAAGGTGTCTAGAGGAAAGAAAAACTGCACTTTCCTGCCGTTGAACCCAGTATAGTCTCTCCTTGGAGGGCAAGGCTCTGAACTCTGTTACACTTTCCTTGGTTTTTACAGGTAACAGGATTCCTGCACAGTCAAATACTAAAGCTTGATTGTCCCAAGAGGGAGCCACCTTTTCCAGTAATTTGCAACCATATAACCACCCCAAACCAGCAGCAGTTGGGTGCAAAGGGGGCTATCATCTGTGCGTAAAGCAAAAATCACAGCCAGCACGTAACACGCCAGCAAAGCAGTAGCCATCTGCACCCAGGTGGGGATGAAACCTGCAGTGAAACGCTTTCTAGTACCTAGGGAATTTGCAATCCGTGCAGACAGTGGGACAGAGAGAGACGTACAGCTGGGAACTGAACAGGGCCGTGGGACACCTTTTGCTTTCCTCATAAATGAGGATTATGCACCACCACCCCTGCTTTGTGCAGGGTAAGCTGAGACATAGCATGACTGTGCCCAAGCAACAGGACCTGGACTGTCCAGCCTCTTGCTCCAGATGCATAGCCGACCAGTGCTCCGGATCCTACTGGGGTAACAGCTGAGCACACACTAGCCCCTTCGCTGTGGGAAGGAGATGCAGGAGCTTGCTTTCACCCAGAGAGACCCTCTGCATGCCCTGTCTGCCATCCAGATGATCGTGGATAGACAAGAAGGGTGTCCCAAAGGCCATTCATCTCTTGGTTTAGACCTCTTCTCCTCCCTGTGCCAGAAACAGACCCAGCAGCCTGAATCCCCCAACCTCTGCTATGACTGCTAAACAGTCAAGGTATAGAAAGGGAGAGATTGCACTCCTCCTTCGGGACCCACCACAGGCCACCACCAGGGCTGGGTGGCCCTTTGGCCCGACCTGCTGTGGTCATCCTTCCGTTCTTCCTTTCCAGCCCTTCGCTGCAGCAGGAGATTTTTGGGTACCGCACCACCCACTTCTGCCTGTGCAGCAGTGGCTGCACAGACTACTGCTGCAGCTCCACCACGCTACAGGTGACCTGCCAGCCAGTCCCATACGCACCCTCTGACATGGCAAAGTGACCTGCAAAGGTGGCTTCTCAATTCCCGGGCTCAGATCATGCCTTTATTTTAGGAGAGCACCACAGCATTGCTGACAAGCAGGAGTCATGGGCTGGCATATGTCAGCTTCCTAAACCTGACCTGATGGGGGGAGGTTGCCCAAGCCTGCAAGTGGCACAGGCAAACCCTGGACACTCAGAACCCAGCAGGCAGAGGCACTCCAGCTTGGCTGAATCAGGCCCATGATAAGCAAGCAAGATCATAACATCTTCATAAAAGTAGGATTTAAGTACAAACATCTGTCCTGCTGTTTTTTAATTAAGACGGTTTATAGCTAGGTATTCGTTTCAGTAATCCACGGCTCTGGCTGCAGAAATGCCATGCGTATTCTAATTATGGCAGCTAGTTTATTTAACAGGGTTTGACATTTAGCTGAGTCACCTTGTTCCCGGGTAAAGCAACAAGGCCTTTTCAGCAGTTCAACAAGAAAGAGAAGGAGATTTGATATCGAAAGTAGAATGTATATCACAGAAATTTTAAATTAAATACAGCTGAGGTCTATATTCTATTCTGGCAGCTTCTCTCTTTGGGACACTAAGTCAACCCAAATGTTTTCCAGATATAACTCCACCCCTTGAGGACACACAGCAGTACCATCTCCATCGTGCTCTTGGACGGTGGGAAGGGTAGGAAGTGCTGTAACGGGCATATGGGATGTATCTCACCCTCCGCAAATATCACCCAGCCATACATCAGGACATCCGTCACTAAGAACTGCATACAGGCACCTGCATTCAGCCAACATTTTTCTAGGACAAAGTAAAAGAAATGGGCCATTGACGGTCAATACAGGAGGAACAACTGTTACCTGCAGACAGAAATTTTCCTATGGCACCTGACCTACAGCCATTTGCGCCCCTGTACAGTGCTCTTCAAGGATCTCAAAATGCTTTCCAGCAAGAAAGGCAGGCCAGCAGTATCTGTCCTCATCGTACAGAGGTTTCACAAAGTGACTTGTCTATGAGTTGGTTGGTGGCACGGCTGGAAAGAGAGCCCACACTTGGACTCCTCTCCTCATCCCAGGTTGGAAATGGAGGGCAACGCCACCTCCCCCTGGTTGCAGATCATCTGGATGCAGCAGAGAGCAAATCCCAATCCTGGGGCTGCCTTCCAGAAGGTCCGTGGAGGCTGACAGGCTGCCATGCTGCCCTACTGCGGCTCTGATGCTTGCGTCATGTATTTGCGCTGCTTGTTTCCAAGTCCCTGCTTCCCTGCCAGCCCTGGAGCAGTGCTCATTGCACATCTGGAGCAGCTGCTCTGCCTGCAAACAGCATCGGGGACCGCAGCATGCTCCTGCAGAGGACTAAGCCCTCCCATCCCAACTTCTCTTCACAGACCTTTGGGGAAGAGCTGGGATCTCCTTTTTATAGTTAAAGACAAAACAGACCTTTTAGGAGGCTGAAAATACTCCATTTATTCTGACAGGCAGTGCAGCAAGCCAAACTTTAAACCAACAGCCAGAATCGTGCAGTCAGACAATAGAGAGCTGGCCTGAGTGTGCATTTCCAAGGGCACGCTGCGGTCTGGCTCATCTCCCCTATGCCATCCCTGCAGTCGCTGCTGGAAGAAGCTGTGTGGAAGTGTGTGCCATTACTCTGAGGGGAGGATATCCATCATGTCTAGGCCCTTTCTGAAAGCTGTCAGAAGGACAGTGGCTCAGGCCAAAAAGATGTTTGCTTATCTTTTTGGCCAGCGTTGTAGAAATCCCTGTTTGCATTTAACCTTCTCTCAGTTTCCTTTATATCCCACTGGCAACTCTAATTATTCACTCCTTATTGTACAGTAACAGTGTCTGCAGAGCCACAGCATCCAGAAGCAAAGAAGACTGTGTCTCTGGTGTTCCGTAGCCTCCCAATTAGCGGCCCAAGCTCAGGGTGTCTGGCTGCACCCCGCATCCCACAGGCACAGTCCCCCAGAAGCCGTCAAATCCCTTTGTGTGGCAGCAAACGAGCCAACCTGAATCTGAACAACTGATGCAAGATCCTCTGGGAGCCCTAAACACCATGCCAGTTATTTTAGGAGGAGGTGGAGGTCTGGTATCACAGGACTGCATGTACGAGTTCCCAGGGAAAAGGCATTTGTAAGAGTGGTGACAAAAAGTAATAGAGACGGTGGTTGAGAAAATGCAGTTCCCAACCGCTCTAACCCATCTTATTTAGGGCTTTTCCCACAGCATTACCTGGTAGAAAAGGGATGATTCTTTGCTTGGGGTCTTTCTGGCCTCCTTCAATAGGGAACTTGTCCAGAAGCTGCATCTGCAAAGGAAACAGAACAAACATCTTAGGGGGAAAACATGGACTGGCCACACAGGAACCAGGGGATCTCTTGGTCTGTGTGTGGTTTAAAAGAGGATTAGCAAAGCAAAGCAACTGCAGGAATTACTCTGCCTCATTGCAGGGGAGTCTGTACATAAAAAGGTACAATACAGTTCACTCCAAGGAAGAGAGGGCAAGTTTCTGGCAGCACAGAAGAGCTGGGACAGGGCCCAGGCAGACATCTGAGCCTGGCCTTGCCGCTGCTCTAAAATTAGCCTCTTATTCTTCATTACAAAACACATGCCTTGACTCTAATCCACAGCCTGCCCACATTGGTGGAGACACCGTTTTTACCTGTCCGTATGACAGACCACCCACCTGGCTAAAAATGCTGTTCAAGCAACCGGATTAAAGCGTATTTAATAAAACACCCGCTCTGCCTTCTTGCTAGCAAGGCACTGCCCACTGCCCTGGTCCAGAAGAGCACTCCTGCTTTCCCAGGGAGAGAGATGGGTTTGGGGGGAGTATCTTCCACTGCAGTCCCTACATGGAGGACCACAGCAGAGAAAGGGAAGCAGGGAGCGAGGCCTCAGAGAGCAGAGCATCCCAGAGAACACCACCACCACGAATGGCCAGAAAGCACAGCTCAAGGTGAGCATGCTCTCAGCCTGTGACAAGCACCCTTTAGCACATGGTTATGGACCACCTGAGCCAGAGTTTCACCCACACCAGCTGAGATCTTGCCCCACCAGCTCCTAAACCCTACCCAGCACAACCACCTGTTTCTAAGACACCCCTAAGGGCCGATCAGGTTCAGGATCCTGTTGTACGCAAAGTCGCAACCAGCCTTCAACCTGAGGAGCTCAAAGGGGTATTGATAGCTATGGCCAGCTTGCATGGTGGAGCAGACTGCTGACCACCAGTGACTTTCTATGGAAGCAAGCCTAGGAAAGCAGTACGCTGACCTGACGTTCCTAAATGACCCCTACAATTTCTCTTTGGGTGATGACCCTGGATGGACCAATGCCACTGAGGCTGAACACCAGCCGAAAGCCCATGCGCAACCTCAGCCAGAAAGGAAAGAAGCACCTGCTCCAGCGGCACCTTCATGGACATGCCCAGGAGAGACCATCCCCAGCCCTGAAAACTGCCAGAGCCTCTCACCCTTCCCATTCACCCTCTGCACCCTTTCACTGTCATTCAGCCCATGGTGCTACCAAGATAAATATCCAAATCTTTGTATTCCATTTCATCTTCTCCCACGTTTCAGATGTACAATGCAATGCTCTATGTCCCTGTTGATCATACAGAAAAGCCCCAGCTCCCTTGGGCTGGGGGAACACCAAAGCTCCTGCCAGCCCAGTGACTTGTTTCCAACAGACCAGGAGAGGTGTCTTTCAACCCATGGTCCACAGGCCCTGTGGCCTCTGAGGAAGGTAAGGAAGGAAAGCAAGCGGTCCTGTTATTTGACCTTGCAGGACCCCTATCTTCTCACCTGAACTGGATCTACAGCTCAATAAAAATACCTAAAGTGGCAGCAAAAGCTGCATGGCGGGGTGTGGGGGGTCATCAATCAGCATTTAGTCTCATCAATGCTACGTGTCCAACAGTGAGGGTGTGTGAGTTAACAGCAGTTTTGCCACCTCAACAGATTTCCTTTAAAAAATATTTTTTTGCTAACATGGGGAAAAAAACAGTCAGAATTTATTGGTTTTTACCGTTTTTGTTTTAAGCACACAGAAACCTTCTCCTCATCCGTGGCACACAATATCTCCAGCATTTTCACCGTATGCTACAGCAAACCAAAGATCAAGAGGAAACACAGGAGTAGAAGGAACATCTGTGCAGGAGAAAAAGTTAAAAGATCCCACATGTTTCCCCATCAGGGAGTCAGCCTGGTAAATAAATAGACCATAGCTTTGTGGATTGTTAGCTAACTCACTTTTCTGCCTACAGAGACATGGTTTTTATTGAAAATGGGAAATTTTGTTTTCTTGTAGGTAGAGCTCCGGGTGTCTGAGGTCAGGCATGGGCAGGAGTTTTGTTCAAAGGAAAAAAAAAAAAAAAAAAAAGAGGGGGAGGGAATCCCCACTGATTGACTTGAAGTTTCACTGTTGCTACGCTTTTAGCCAGGAAGGCAATTCTCGCTTTACTACACAGTGACTGATTCAAGCTGGAACTGATACAGTCAAATTCCCATGGTTATTCTTGGAGTTAGATTAGCTTGGCTAATACAAGCCTTTTTAACCACATCAAGAGAGTCACAACGTGTATAACTTAGCGCTATTTATCTAAAGGGTGGATATCAGCAAAACAGATACAATAAACTGCAGCTGGAAGAGTTTGGCTAAACTTTCCTAGACTACACTTTCCGCCCTGGCTCTTGCCTCCACTGGGAGGGTCTGGATGGCAGGGAGCTGGGGGGACGCAGAGGCACTCGGGAGGCCACTGCTGCAATTCATGGGGACACAGCCTGTCCCAAAGCAAAGTCCCTGGGAAGCATGGAAGATTTCTCATCTTCTTCGACATATGAGACAATATCCCAACAGGCAGCATGCGCATTTGTGCAAAACTGAAGACAAGGAGTTAAGTTGCTGCTCCTCTAAAAGGCCATACAAGGTTGGGCACCCATGGAGGAGTGCGACAGTCCCTCTCCAAGCCCCCGACCCCAGACGACACTTGCTGCCGGCTTGTGAATCGGCCCCTGGACCAACAAGTTGGATCTGGCATTTGTGCTGCCCCAGCAAGAGAGACAGGCTGGTGTTCGGCAGCTGTGCAGGAGGTTCAGGAGGAAACTACTGGCTGAATCTCAGGCATGACACAGGAAACCCAACAGACCTAAAAAGGATCTGAGCAAGGATATAACCACAGCCCAGTAACTACGCCCCTGCCTCTATACCCGGCTGTTCTCATTAACACCTAAAAAAGCACTCCCAGCGTGACAATATCTGTATGGATGAGTACTAATGGCACAGAGAACCTGCAACACAGCCTGGAAGGTAATTACTGCCCTTCAGCTCTGCAGTGCAGGAAACCCTTCAGGATGTTAAAGCCAAACAGAGAGCAGCAGAAGCACAGAGCCTTTCTCAGCACTTCCCCGAACCCAGTTCTGCCATTCAAAGCCAGTGCAAGTTAGATCTAAAATCCTAGAAAAGCAGCATTCTGTATCCTCCCACCCATGGAGAAGGATGCAAAGCAGAAGATGAGGAAGAGTCGGATGCAGGAGAAAAAAAAATAGCAATGAGCCTGAATGAAACATCCCAAATCTCCTAGAGGTGATGGGATATCCTGAGCCAATGTCTAACAGCCCCACTCAGCCTGGCTCCAATAAAAGGAGACATTAACCATGGAGATAAATGGAGCAGCCAGGAATGGAGGGAGCTAAGGGCTAAACCACAGAAACTCCTCCTGGTAGTCACAGCATTTTCCCCAGGGGGATGATTAGCAGCCAAGGACCAATACACAGATTTTCAGTTCACTTAATTAGATGTCTGCAGAGCATCTGAAAGTCAAAAACCCTTTAGTCTGTGACAAATGTTCTTCCATTAAAGGAAATTATTGCTGTCACTATTGCAAATATACATATGATTGATGAAAAAAATCCTTCACTTAATGCCCCAGGTTATTCTGCTCAGACATGGGCCGTCTCCACAAGTTGTTGCTCGCATTTTTGATATATGACATTTAACTTAGGGACAAGATTTGCTGAATGAGAAAGTCATCCTGTCACCTAGAGTAAAAGCATCCCTTCTTTCCCTTCTTTTCATGCTGGGAAATCTGGATGCAGAGTCTCGAAGGATGGAGTTAGGGCTGTAGCTGGCTTTGGGCAGGCAAGAAAACACAAGTGGGCAATGAACTTTGACAAGCCTGGGGGAGCTCATACTCAGTTCATCTGCTTACAAGTGTTAGTATGTGAATCCCACCATGGGGAGCCTCCAATTGTATGACCGGTGCGATAAGCAGAAAGAAATCTGTTACCGTGTCACTGTGTCACAGGGTGGGGGATCCATCTGGAAACAGGGAGGGTGTATGGAAACCAGGAAGCAAGCTTCCCACCCATTCGGGCAGCATGTCTGCAGTCAGGCTGAACAAACACATCCCACTCCAGCTTCTTACACAACAGATGCACATCCACAAATAACTCACCACCAAAATCACCTCCCCAGGCTTTGTCTCTGCAAACTGCTCTGTATTTGCCAACAGCTTTCCTACATAAGTCCCACACAGAGCCCTGCCTTCTGCTTTGAGCAGCTTCCTTCTTGCTTCTGCGCTGAACTAATTTATAAGATCTGCTATAAACCTTGTGATCCAGATTATGACTTTCTTACAGTGGTCAGCAAGTGATCGTGCAATTAATCCCATTAAAAATCAAGGGAATTACTCATGTGAGTTGCTGCTCATTAAAATGAGAGCAGGGTCAGAGCACTGGCCCACTCCACTCCTTACTAAGTCCACATAACCATGAAATCACTTGACTTGCAAGAATGGAATAGGAAGATTTCAGTGGTATCAACTCTCATAATAACTGGCCTTTTTGTTGAAGTCCCAGCTCTCTGGAAGTGAGCAATTATTTGAGAATTAGCATTTGCTGTAAAATCCAACCAAACAAAAACTACTCTAGCTTTTATGGTGCAAAGCATAAATTTGAAAACATGACCCAAATTCATCCTTCAAGGTCCAGAAACTGAAAGGCAAATAACACAGAGTCTCCACACTTTTGCTATAAATGTAGGGAGCTCTCGAAGCTGCCTCACACATGTAAATGGACAATAAGAGGTGTAGCCAGTGTCCTCACTTACAGCTAAGCTGTTACTTCATAGAATCACAGAATCATTTAGGTTGGAAAGGACCTTTAAGATCACTGAGTCCAACCATTAACCTAAGACTGCCATGTCCACCACTAAACCATGTACCTAAGCACCACATCTACATGTCTTTTAAATACCTCCAGGGATGGTGACTCAACCACTTCCCTGGGCATCTTTCTTCTCATCTCTTCTGCTTCAGGTCACCTTTACCTAAGAACGCAAATATGTCATGAAGAAGGATATGCTCCTGCACACAAGGACCATTTGGGCTCAGCAATCACCAGCTGATGGCATCTGCGGTCACTTCACGTCAGTTCTGCTGTGAACATAAGATTCAGTCCCTGTCTGCCTTACAATGGTACCACCTGATTAGAAATCTTAAAAAAGAAAAACAAGCGCCCCTTGAGATGTAGCATCTCTGGGTACAAGAAGCCAAGCATCTTCGTGATACTCATTTACTTACTGCATTTTATTTATCCTGGTTAGATTTTCATAAAACAACATTTCTTTCTGTTTTACATATAAGGACTTACAGCACCTGAGACTAAGGAATGACTTCTCTTTTGCAAGAGAGGCTTTTACTCTGCTGTAAGCCACTCAATGCAGGGGCACGAACATAAAAACATTTTTATTAATATTCAATGGCTTGATCCTGTGGCATTTGCCAGTGGGAACTGTGTTCCTGATTTGGTCTCAAGGTTTTGGAAGTCTGTGACCAAATCTAACTCCCTGAAATTAATCCACTGAGACAGTTACCTGACCTCCACCTATGCCTTACACCACAGACTCTAGCTGGAGCTTCCTGCTGGGCTGTTAGTTCCTCCCCTTCCTTCCTCACAGCAGTTTTAACTCTCCCCCAGTCAGAACAGTGAAGTTCTCCACACCTCTTAAAATGAGCAAATTATGACACCCACATAATCTCTTATCAGCATGTATATCTTGCTGGTTCTTTTTCAAGTGGATGTAGGTTTGTCATGTGCACAGATAAAATCAAAGCCCTACAGGAGGTCAGCACTGCAATCATGGGAGATTTATTTTAACACACAAAGGCCCCGAGGATGACTTTCATTCAACCCCCTTACTTTGGCAAGCGAAACAACATCCACTGCAGCAAAGGGACCCAGGACTTTGACTTTCTGCAGAGAGAGATGAGGCCTCGCTCCCTTTCTGCAGTGTCTAACTTACTTGTGTCCCAGAGAAATAGCGGATGAAAATCAAACCACAACCAAGAGACCAAGAGCAGCAGATTTTTGCCAAGGTGCCCACAGAAACCCTAGCAAGTTTGCCACCTTACTCTCGGTCACTCAAGTGGTCCCAAGGCTACAACTCTTCCTACACTGAATGCCAAGAGGCATATTAGATTCACATTTTCCAAGTGCTCATTAGAAAACGCATTTTTCATTAAAAATGAGGCAAGCCAACAATTACTTTAATGTAGCCACTGCTGGACTTGAAAGGTAAAGTACCTGAGGACAGTTAGGCATCAGGCACATGGTGATCCCAGCTCTCGGTGATCCCTTCTCACAAGGCTGATCTGAGCTCAGAATCCCGAAGGAGAAAGAGGGGCTACAGCCAACGGAGAGATGGGGCAGAGGAGAGCAGGCATCTGTACGTGTATGGGGTTGTGTGCACACTTCTGAGACAGGGCTGCCAAAGAAACTGGAAGAAAAGCAAAGGTGCTACCAAGGATCTGAAACTAGTGATGATGAACTCACACCCTCAGCAGGAGGGGTTCAGGGCATCTGCAAATCAGACAAGGTTGAAAGTCCCTGATGTAGATAACAAAGCTTAGATGCGAAGGGGAGGTAAGATACCAGAATAGAAGAAGGGTTATTAATTAAAACCCTAAGGAGCAGCAGCAATTTCCTTTCATTTTGAAGTCGAAAACCAGCTGTGCTGCTCACTGATATGACTGATGGTTACAGCATCATCAGCTATATTGTGAGTTATAAACGGTGTGATCTGCAAGAAAGGGACGGAACTGGGTTGCATTCTGTCATCTGTTGAGTTTTCCCATGGATAAACCTTTCCGGTCCTGTCTCTGCTTTTGAATCTGCAGAATGTGAGACAGATCTCAGGAAGGTGCCATGAGATTTAATCAAGAGCCATCAAACACTCTGAGCCTTATGCTCCAGAGCAGGAGTCAGAGACTGAATTCAGAGGAACTGTGCTCATCTAAAATCACCAGGACAGAAGCAAATGGAAGAAGTATTATCCGTGGTTTTCAGATATGCTTATCCTCCCATTTGTGGGCTTGTCCATCTGTAGCATATTCCAAATCCTGGTTAACCAGAGCATCCAAGGGGGTCTTTCACTTAAGGAAGACGGTTAGCCACCATTTCCACCAAATGGATCTCATGCTATTAGGTAACATATCAGCACTTAAATGTCAGCAGGTGAAAACAAGCAAGAGAGTGGAGAACATAAGAGCCCATCTCCACAGATTCACCTTCTACATGCCGGTCTAGAGAAGATCACTTCTTCAATGGTTTGATTTCAGGACAGGTTTTCTGCTAAGGTTAATCAGTGGAGCATCCATGACGTAAGTGGTCGGACTTGGTTTACTCCAGCTCAGGACCATACTTGCTAAGAGCAATGACAGAAAGGCATGCATGATGGGGAACAAAACTGCTGCCCTTGGGGCAGATCCCTCTGCAGGATACAGCTGTTGGAGAATTTTCTCTAGATGTGGATCACACTGAGCTGCTTATTATTCCTCCTCTGCTTCACCCTCTCACAGACACAAGACAGCAGAAGGTCTGCCTAACTCCAACCCCTTCAAAATTAGCCAGAATAAAGCTGTTCCTGAGCATAATATCAATTAGCAAAAGTTTGCAAAAGACTTGGAGATCTTCGGGTGAGGGCATGAAACAGACTGAGCACAGCACAGCCCATCTGTTAGCTGCTCACACAAGTAACTGACATCTTACACGGCAGAAGGAGGTGAAACCCCATCTCTTCCTAAAGCAGTAACCAGTTCCACAATGCAGCAGGAATAATTATATCAGGCAGGGAGTGACACTGTCTCTCTTGTGGTGTTACATGATGCCACAGCATGCACGAGAAGTGCATTAATTCAATCCCTGAGAAGCAGCAGCAACTGGCTTTCTTTTTATTTTGAAAGAAAAAAAACATTAAAGCAAAAACCATCCGGATAACCGGCTGACATGCCTGACGATTACAGCATTATAGGATATGTTCTGAATTAAATGTAGTGCAATCTGTGAGAAAGTCAAACAAAAGCAGGAAAATGCATATAAAATAAAGAGAACAGACATTTACAGCATGGTGTAATCCCCAAAGGAAAAATGCCTTTCTCAGGTCTGAAAATTTCCACCAGAAATCTTGGAAATCTTACAAACCTCTCAGTATCCAACTAAAATAGCCAGGGGAGGAGAAGGGGGGGAACAGAGACTGGGGGTCTTTCCCCAACATGATCCATCAGAAGAGGGAATGCTGTTTCCCAGCTGAGACTTTTGGTATTTTTCATACAGAAATGCAGCTTTCTCTAAAGGCTCTACAGAATGAGCCCAGCATTTGTGGCTAACACAGACTGGCAAAACATTCGGAGGTGCTGGTTTGGGATGACAGAGGCACTTGGTGCATCTCTGAAGAGCTTCTCAGAAAGCCCACGCTGTCCTTTCACAGAGCAGCTATTGATGTCTCCTGCCAGAAGGATTTTCCTTCCCCAGTGCTAAATTAGACTGGCCTCATGTGACTTAACCACACTGGAAGATGCTCAGACAAAGGCTACTTCATACTTTTCCATCTATCCACGGTGATTATATGTCCCTTGTTACTCTGCTATCTACAGTGGATTTGTCCCGATGGCATCCCTGGGAAGTAAGGCCATACCATAATGCCTGTTTTAGAGAGGTGCGGAGAGATGAATGCTGCAGTTATGTGACACAGCAGGGTCGTGCAGAGATGTCAGAGCCATGCTGATGCCATGTGCCGTCAGGTCAATTAGCTTCTGAGGAAGGCTCATAATTTTGTGATGGGGTGCAAGCATTTTGGCTTTTTTCCGGAGGTGGCACATCCAGAGCCAGCCCAGGTGCTCAGGCTACACAACCTGGACATGTCCTAAAAGGCTCGCTGCAGGCCACAGCGAAAATCCTGGCTGGGGAGAAGAGCTGACCACAACAGAAGAACATCTTTCCTTACCTCCTGCAAGTTTTTACCCTTACAAAAATCACAGGCCTTAACGTGTTCCTTCAGACTGCACATAAGCAGCAAGAGACCAACATGCTCCACCAACAGACACTGCAGTAATAGTGACAATTGCCCTTGGACTTTAAGGGGAGCAGGACTAAGCTCTCCCATAACACTGACCTCCAGACAGCAACAGAACTACATCTGACAGCACTGTCAGAGCAAAGGTCCCATTTTTAAATACGATGGCAACTCTAAGAGCTTCACTGAAAGGGAGCAAAGCACCAAGGTCACTTCCATTAATCACCACTTCCTACAACCCCTGGGAATTTAAAAAAATATTTACCTTCCATCCTTTAAATTTCAACCCTTTCAAGGCAATGATTGAAATACAGCATAGCCCCACTGAGCTTTTTGGGTTTATCGGTGGATTAACCTTGCTGAGCCACTCCGAAGGCCTCACAATGTAAAAACTGCAAGTGCCTAAATCCTGCCCAGGATTGACCGTTTGTGCAGACAGGAGCACCTTGGCCCAGCACAAAGGCTGGACGGGTCGGCGGGAGGCTGCAGGGCTTTAAACGCACTGGTCCTTAGGAAACCCCTGGCAGCAGTGGCGAACGTTGCATTGCAGCTGCAAGCAAGGTACTGGAAGGTGCATCCTAAAAGCAGCACAGAGCCATTAGCAGAGTGCTGCTATTAATTACATACTTGCTGTTAGCAAAACCACGCACCAAATATTAAGGTCAGCATGACTTGCAGGCTGGTTTGGTTTTGCCGCTGTCTGTTTTGTCCAGTGTTGTCAGATTATCCAGGGAACAAAACTACTGACCTGCTCCACAACATCACAGATTTAGGATGGCATCTTGCAGAGGGGGCTGGTTCTTCATTTAAGGGTCCCCTCCTGTGCCAGCGTGACTCCTCCTGGATTCAGCTGGTCCCCCAAAGCAACAGGGCTGGAGTATCACATTTGTTGTGCAATGCCCTCCTCTACCCTTCCTTACTCCTCTCTCAAAGATATAACTGCTGATTTCATCGGTGGTTTAGGCAGGACTACCCAGACAGACAGACCCCATCTTCACAAACTGATTTTGTTTGAACCGGTGCAAAGCCTGGCACAGGAACGCTCTGAAACCTGATTTATATATCAGATTGTCATTCATCTTGCACCCACAGGATCCATCCTT
Source organism: Buteo buteo (assembly GCF_964188355.1). NCBI lineage: Eukaryota > Metazoa > Chordata > Aves > Accipitriformes > Accipitridae > Buteo > Buteo buteo. The sequence goes on from NC_134174.1 coordinate 56,113,257, forward strand.
AGAGAGATTTCTGCTGTTCACGCAGTGGTGACCACAGTTGTAACTAAACCTGCTTAGAAACACACCCTTAGTTAAATTGGTAGAGTTTCGTGAGCATGCAAGACTACTCCCCCTGCTTATACTACTATGAGAGAGATGAGGCTTTAGCTACAAATGTATGAAACTTAATCCCTCTGTTTTCATGATCTACATCTTCTCTACAGCCTGTTAGCTCTGCTTGATATATTGTCCCCTGGAAACCACAAGTAACTTCAATATTGAAAACAGAAACAATAGCTCCAAACACAATGGCACATTTTACTTCAGAAACTCCATCTGAAATGGTATCTACTCATCTCCATAGGACACTGCTTGTAGCTCTGGGGAGACGGGGGAGAGCGACCGCCCAGCTCAGTACAATGAAGAAACTGTGCCAAGCACAACATAACCACAGGTTTCAACTCCACGCTGGGAGGAGGCTCCTTTGTCTTCTTTTCTCCCTCTCTCCCTACCTCCAAACCCCGAGATGTTTTGCCTGCGTATCTGGTTCCAAACACATGTGTCTCCCGTCTTCGGGGGGATTTAGAAAGGAGTACAGACAACAAATCCCACCGCCCGAGTGGGCAGACGGAGCTGCACGTGTAACAGATACCTTGCTCTGGGCCTCGAGGGAGGTAAGCCAGCAGCCAGCAAGCCAGGCGGTTTCCAACAGCTCCGAGCCAGCTGCCAGCCTTTACGCTCCCAGCCCCAGCGTGGGCCCTTCGGCTCGGGCACTGCCCGGCCCCGGGTGCTGGCGTCTCCCCAGGACACTCATCTGGCACGTAGGGACAGCAAAGGTGGTCAGTGCGCATGAAGGACAGGCTCCAAGCCATGGTCGCCCACTTGGGCTTGCAATGGAGGGAGGGAAGGATTTACATGCTAGAGTATGAGAACAAACCTAGGCTTGCAACAACCTGTCCTTACCAGCGCCTGTTGCAATGGCATCTCATGGATTGGTTTCTCTCTGCAGATTTATTTCTGGGCAGGGGAAACAAAATCCACAGGTATCAGAAAAGCCGTTTTAAAGAGACCTCCCGTGGCTAGCACAACCACACAACACAGGCACCTTAGCTGGACTCTCAGACCCATGCCAGCTCCTTCCAATCACTGCCCCGACGTGCAGCACGGACACTGTTCTCTCCTTGAAAAAGAAAAGGGGGATTTGGGTAACATTCGAGTCCTTAAAGCCCATACCCAGAAGAAGGATCCCAGGTGACCTGCACAGCCATCTCAAAGGACCTTGCAGATGGACCAGACCATGATGCAAGACTGCACTGGAAGGATGGACAACACATCCTGCAGGACAAACCTGACCCAGCCCCCTCAGAAGGGAGACTGTGACTGAAACCTTATTTTTCTAAGTACAAGTCTGCCGGAGGAGCTTTGTTAATTTAATTGAGAATTAAAGCAAACCCTGGGAAAGTGGATGGGTTTGGATGGCAGCCATGGCGGCTGCGCGTGTGCTGCTCGGAGCAGGGTGGGCATACTGAGCGTTTATGGGGCCTCTGCGTTACGCTCTGCATGCTCATGCATTACTCCAGGATTTTCACTCAGATAATAATCATCCAGCCCTGGACGCGCCGCTCGTGGACCAGATGGTATTCTGTGTATTGTACCAACTAATCACATGCAATATTTGGCAGGGTATTAAAAGCATCGATGGAGGTCTTTGACAACAGTGGGTGTTTTTTTGGTCTTTTCTAATCTCAGTAGCTTTCAAGTGGCGCAGGCACGTTGTCAAGATATCCTGTCAGGGCTGTGACTTTTCCAGACTTGCAGATGATAAAACTGCTATAAGTTGTGAGGGACAAACAGCACACGGAGGCAAACGCTTGCATCTGGGAGGAGAGGGACTCCTTCCAGCTCCATCGTCCCCTCAGGAGGTTTCCAGCCTATATCCCTGCCTGGTGGCATTTGCAAGACCTGACAGTGGGACTGCGGATGGTGGGACCGTGGTCGGTGGGACCGCGGTCAACAGGACCAAGCACAGGAGGTACCCGGTATGCTGCTACCTGCCACAGGCAGCACGGTGCTGCCTTGAAAGCCAGAGCTGTTGCACCCACCCAGGAGATGCCTCTCCCATCCCCGTCAGGGCAGTGGCTTCCTGTGCTTTAAGCCAAGAGTGGCCGCAGAGCCACATGGGCTGCACACCAGCACCCCTTGCTTCATACGCAGCTGGCTACGTGTCCACCTTGCCAGTGAGCACTCGTGCCTGCTCTCCTCTGGCAGATGCTCTTCCAATGACACAAGGAAGGCACATCATCAGGGACCGTTTGTACATAACTGGGCACGTACTCTGTTGTAAAATGAAAACATACATTTTCTCCAGCCTTTCTGGCCACATATGTAATCCACTGTGGCCAGGTGAAGGATACGCACTGATTACATGATGGAGGTGTGTTTGGGTGATGCAAGGAAAGGGTCCTGGAGAGAGCAACCTGCAGGGAATAGGCAGCCACAACAACTCATCCCATCCAGCAGCTCCTTCCCAAACATTTCTGAGGGGCTTTCTGAAGGCAAGAAGGTGACCTACAAGCTGCTTTGGTGGCCAGGCTGATGTCCATCCAGGACAAGACCAGTGAGGATGCAGATTTCTATGCCTTTCCATGTCTTGTGACCAGCTTTAGAAGCTGGATGGGGCAGAGACAGGCAAGCCAAACAAGAATGACAGTTAACTTGCATTGACCCTGCTAGGCACTATGCAGGCTATTTCTCATCCTCCCTGTGGCTTTGGACTTGTCTATTGTGCCCTCCTCCCCATCACACAAAGCCACAATAAAGAGACATCAGAAGGATGCCCAGATTGTGGAAACATCCTCACAGATGTGTTGGAAAGTCCAAGTCTAACCAACAAGCTGCAGGTACCACACAGCCCTCTTCTGCCCTAGCCCCCGGCTCAGGCAGGGAATTAACATTTCACAGAACCCCCCCAAAATTACATGAAGATGCTTTGTCACAGAAAGCATCCAGGAACATGGTAACTTGCATCAAAGAGATTCAGGCCGCATCCAGGCCCTGTAATTCCCTTACGAGCAGCAGCCAAGCTGTCTGATGGCACTACAGTATCTAGACCTGGCTGCTGGTTTTGAGAGCCCACGTGATCCTCATGTGCTCCATAGGGTTATTTATTGAATTAGCCTTTAGTGCCTCAGCATTATGGCTGTAAGGGATCAGGGTACAGCTTCTCTAGGGAATTGCCACTTCAGCCATCTGCAGAACCTAGCCCTAAAACTTCAATTTTAAAAAAAAAAAAAAGATCCCAGGAAAGAAGAGAAGTGGGGAGGAGGTGGGAGGAGGAACGACACATCGATTGCTTTCTACCAGGACACAAAGCAACTTCAAAAATTACATTCCACATATGTACCCTTCTGAGAGTAAGATAGACTATTTCAGTGCACAGAATGACCCATTTTCCATCAGAAGGCAAGACACTAGCCTCATCAAAGCACAGCTACTGCTAACCTCCCTTCTTTATCAAACAGGGACAGAAAAGGGCATGGGAGGGCAGCAACTACACACCTGTGGCCAGCACGCATATAGGCACAGTGAGCTGCTCTTTGCCAGCAACCCAGATGCAAAGTTATCTCACTTAATTAGGGCTTCCTTTGGGGGGAAACCTTGGCTCGAGTAACTGAACAAATAAATTACACTACCAGGCACACACGCATACACACAAATAACCCATTTTGCTCAGCCAGGTGCAGACAATTGTTTCTAGCCCGTCATCTGCGGCTGGTGCATGTCTCTCCATGAGGTCAGATGCAGGAGAACATCGTGCTGGCCAGGAAAGGAGAAAAACCTGAGAGCAGCTTAAGAAAAACAGAAACAAAACTCAGAAGAAATTTTCCCTGCTCTAACAGGTGCAGAGATGCGATTATACGTGCTTCAACACACGGGCTTTCAACACGGCCTGAGCATCACACTGCAGATCTAACATGGTTAAGAAGGCTTTGAAATCTCACCCCTGCTTTGAACCTTGCAGATTAGTATCAACATAGAGAAGGATTTGAAGCTGGAGGAAGATGCTCATATTTCGAAAGCAAGCACCAGCAGGTGAAGGGGCATGCAAAGGGGCTGTTCTCCATTACAAGCAGCAAGAGCAGCCTAGGCAGGCAATCCCCTTGCCTGGATGTGGGACTGAACAGCATTAAACAGTGCAAAAACAACAGAGTCTTGAAAACAAAAACAAATTTCCCTTCTTAGCCATATTGAGGCATGCAACAAGGCAAACCGCCAGAGAGCTTCACTTGCCTTTCTGTTAAAACAGAGCAGAAGTATATGACTCAAACATCAACACTTCCAGTGACAGATGGGCTGACACTGTAATAGTATCTCATCTACTTAAAAGCATCTCTCAAATGTCAAAGCTGGAAAAAGAACTCCAAATTTTGTATCCTGAATCTTAATGTGTCCCTCGAGGTACTGCTTCCAGATTTGATCCACGCAGAAAGAACCTATTTCTAACATCAGATAGGAATATAAAGAAAGGAGGAAAAACTAAGAGGATGAAGAGATACTGCTGGGGGGTTATGAGGCTGATTCTCAGCATAATGCTGACTCGCAGGAGTCTGCCAGGTCCACGAGATGTGCAGGTGCTCTGTGTGCCTGCAAGCAGATGAAAAAACAATGAAACTACTCAGAAAAGCAAGAGGAAGAGCCAATTTCTGCAAAATCAATGGTTTCGAGGTTGCAGAAGGACCACTTTTCCATGCTTCGGCACTTCATGCAAAGGTGATTCTTTTTTCCGCGATGCCACTGGATTTTCAGGTACAATCAAATTCCCCTCCCAGGGAAACCTGTCTTACATTTGCCTTCCCAACTGGGACATCTCCAGGAGCTATTACAGTGCCACTGACAGCAGTGAGCACACAAGGATTGTGTAGGCAATGAATAACTACAAACTGGCTTATATTCTTTACCGAGAGGGTAGTCAAACACTGGAACAGAATTCCTAGAGAGGTGATCGATGCCCCAAGCCTGTCAGTGTTTAAGAGGCATTTGGACAATGCCCTTAATAACATGCTTCAACTTTTGGTCAGCCCTGAAGTGGTCAGGCAGCTGGACTAGATGACCATTGTAGGTCCCTTCCAACTGAAATACTCTATTCTGTTCTAATACTGAAGGCCTATAGGATGGACACAGAGCAAGAATTTCTGTATTTCTGGTGTTCAAGATTATGACAATCTCACAAGATGAGAATTTTCTGTGAACTTTTACTGTCCTTGGACCAGAACCCAATATCCAGGACTGAATTTAAAACTCCACACGAGAACAAAACAATCAGTCTGACTTTTTATCATGACCCCAGTCACAGCTGCATCTGGGCACCTGATGGCCACAAATGAATTTATCCTCTCAAAATCCATGGGAGATGAAAGCTCTTGCAGAACAGGGAATTCAAAGCCCAAATCTCTAAAACCCAGCTTTTTTGCTTTAGTCGGGTCAGGGCAAAAGAAAAAAAAAATACAGTGGTCTTCCTTGCAGCCCTTGTGGTGCTTTAACCACCCTAAGAAAGTAAGCCAGAAGGCCAATACACCTTATGTGTCTTTAGACTGTGAATTACAGTTTGCACCAGATGTAGCAGTATGAGACATCACTGTTAAACCTGCCAGCCCCATGGAGAAAAACAGCCCCCAATGCTGGTGGGCTGGAGCACATGGAAGCTGCACTGTAACCTTCCCTGCACCAAGCTGTGGCTGCTGATGTCCCAAGGGCAGGGGCAAGCCTCGCCCCTGTTGTCCCCATCTCCCTTCCCTGCACTGGTAAAATGCTGCTAGCAATGTAATGCTTTTATCTCAACAGAGAGCTCCCAAGCTTAATTAATCATGGTGAAAAAAGGGATTATTTCTTTCAACTAATATTCATCAGGGTGTGCGGCCTCTCATGCATTTTTCAGCCCCTAACACCAGAGAGACCTACCTCTGCTCAGAGCTGGTATGTGCTACTGAAATACAAATAAATTAACAGGTCACCATGAGGGAAGGAAAGAGTTAGTTTTCCATTCTGAAGACTGACTTACTTGAGAGCCTGACGTATCTGAAATCAATTTTTAAAAATATATTTAAAGGGCTCCCTTTTATAGAGGGACTTTGTTATGACGTGGAAAATTCACAGCTCCTAACATCAAGCCATGGGTGGAGGGAGTCTGGAGTATGAATTAAAAATAATGTGGCTGTTTGCAGAAATTAGCGGCACCGATTTAAATCCACACCCCCCTCCCTCCTCAAATAATCACCCTGTGAACGGAGGTGGTTTATGGAGCTCTCTGGAAAATGTTCCTCATGGCCTCCATTCCGAACCCAAAATAAAATACATCACATCGCAGCAAATAATACTTCACCAGGGTGCTGCTCTCTCTCCCCCCCCACCCTATGCCTCCCATTTGTTGCTAATTAAATGAAACAGCAGGTGCTTAGACCACAAGGACAGCAGGGCTGCAGCAAGCACAGTGATTAAACCCCCCTGGAATGTCTTCTTGGAGAGCTGCATCTTTCCAGGGACCAGACTCAGAGAGGAAACATGAGATTAGAGGCAAGGGCTGGGTCGGCCTTTGGCTGCGAGCTCCACGATCAGAGGGCGCTTTCGAAGGACAGGTCACTAGAAACGTCAGGTTTCTGGGGAAGATACTGGCTCCTCTCTGCTTTGCCAAGCCACCTTCCCAGAATCCTTGCTACAGGGTGCATGCAATATAGCGTGCTCTGCCTCTAGGTTGGAGACATCTCCTTCCTCACCCAGTTGAGACCCATCATCCCAATGCAAAGCAGCCTCCCACACACCAAGGCATACATTGGCAACTCAAATCTTCAGTCAATGATCAGCAACGCAGTCCCTGAGGCAGAAGCCATCCCAGCCTAACCCTGGGCGAGGCCAGGGAACAGATGCATAAGGAGCCGGGGTGTCATTGCTGTCCCGGAAGGTTATCAGCCATGTCTGAGCACATGACACATCAGGCCACACTAATGAGGTGTTCCTAGTTGCCACCCAAAGCAAATGGGTGCAAGCCCAGAGAACAATTTCGTAACAGCAGCTCACTCTTTGGGACGTGTCCTCACAGCACGACTCCCGATGCACCCGTTTACCTGCTTGCCTCCATGCTGCGATCCCATCCACAGGTACTCTGGGGACACAGCATGGACTGAGCCCGCCCCATTTCCTTCATATGATAGGAAATGACCCTTGCTTCCACCAGCACCATCACCAAGCCTTACCTCCTGACACCAGAAATCAAGCAAATCAAAAGGCAAATGCTACTCTGTTATCGATAGGGGATAGGCAATGCTGTAGGAAACGGATAGGCATGGAGCAAGGGGCACTTATGGGCAGCCAGAGCTGAGCACCCCATCAAACCAGCTCAGCCCTGCATCCTGCTCTGGGACCTCCTTGTTTCGCCCAGCGAAGTCTTCCCCCTGCTCGCCATGCATCCCATCAACAGCCATGGCTCCCTCCCATCCCAGCATGCCAGTCTTGCTATGATGACTTCCCATTGAGACAAGCTAGGATGACTTTAATCACCCAAAGGGCACCAATAAGTACTAACACAAGGGGACCCTAAACCAGTTACCAACTGGGATAACATGGTACAAGCCTGGAAATAAACTCCTCATCTCTTCTATAAATTCCACTCCTGGCAGCAAAAGTCCATGGGACCAGGACATAATCCCAAGACAGAAAAGCACTATTTATATTTCTGCTGAGCAGTTCACTTCTCTTTGGTCACTCTGCTGATGTTTCACTTCTTCACCAAACCCTCTCAGAAATGGCTGGGGGCTTGGGGGGAGGAAAAGGAACATGGTTATTAAGGTCTGGCTTAGCTACTGCAATACAACTAACATTTAGCTCTATTAAAAAGACTCCCAGCCGAAGACTTCAAAGCATTTTACAAACATTAATGAATAAACTTTCTCCAGGAGGGCTGATTATAGCCCCCATTTTATGGGTGGATATTTCCAGATAACCTTCCTGCCACACCAGCAGTTCCCCACTCCTTGTTCCACACCACAGACTTCCAGTTCCTAATTACACCAAAAACATCTCCATGCTAAGGCGATGAAATATATTTTGACCTAAGAGTGGAACAGGATTTGACATGAGGTTTCTTAACAGCAACCGGCAGGAACCTATAGCCCTAGTGCTCCTGCAGCCCACAGCACAGCCCTGCTCAGCTGTATAATCCAGGGCTGTCCCACACCCAGAACAAACCTGAAACTTTGCAGGGCTTCTCTCCACCTTAGAAACACTTTTTGCAAACTTCTCCCTTTGCATTAGGATAGCCAGGGACTACCTTCATGGAACACACCACCTTTTACTGCTCCATCTGCCTTATTCCCAGATCCCAATGGCAAACAAATCTCTGCCACCTCCTGAAACATCAAATGCTAAATCCTACCCTTACATGCAAGTGAGATGTGTCGGAGACTGGCACCCTCTAACCCTCAGCACAGTAACACAATGCATCACAAATGGCTACAGAGGTTTTTGCAAAGCTGCACGAACAGCCACCAATGCACCAAAAACTACAAGACAACCTGGACTTGTTACACGGACATAGGTGTTCGCAGTGTGCCATCCTACAACATATTTTCTTCACCAAGAAGACACACACACTAGTTTTGCTCAAGCAGCAGCAGCATATCACTGTAGTGACCAGGACAAGCCTGGACTTGGGATTTCAAAGCTTCCCAGACCACAGAAAGGCCAGTCCCAGCTCACTGGGTTGCCAAGAGCCAGAGATTATGCAGATAAAAAGAAAAGCCCGTGAAATATTTTTTGCTCTAGCTGGATAAGATATACTCCCTGTAAGACAAAACTTTCATCATTACACTCACCTTAGTCCTTTGAAAGAATTTTTTCCCTGTTCTCATTTTACTTAGTCCTTTTCTGGTTTGCTTTCTAATTCCTTCCCATTTGCCATTTTTCTCTCTCACAGTGTTTTCATGGTTTGTCCTTCACCTCTCTCAAAACACCTGGCTGAAGGTAGCAGCTCAGCAAGTCCCACTGGTTTTCTCAGCACACCCTTAAAAAAACAAATGCATCAAGACCCAGGCGCACAGCTGCGATGTTAACTCAGTTTGCAAAAACACTACTAAATCGATTAGGATCTGCCCTTGACTGCACCTGGTGAATCAGAGACACGTCTGCATCGACACTGATGCCTCATGAACGGCTGTGATAGAGAGTCTTGCTTGCACTGCAGATTTACAGAAATTATCTTAAACACACAGTGATGCTTTTCTGAGTCTCTGCTTAGTCCTTTGCGAGCTTGTTCACAGCTTCTGCCAATCAAGAATTTGTCACCAACCCAATGTGCTCCAAAGCATGAACCTCCTCGCTGGACTGCAGCTCCCTGCTCTGCTCGCTTTGCACCCTCACGGAGTCCCAACCTGCACTTGAACGAGTCCCACGTCCAAGGAGCCGCCTGCACCATTAGGGACAGCTGCAGTTCTCGCCGCCCTGCTGCAGTCACGGGCCCGAACAGTGCGACTTGCTGCTACGTACTTGTGGCTCCTACCCAGAATGAAGCTCTCAGGGTTCGGACCTGGGAACGCTGCGGGTCAGAAACACGCTCGTGGCATGCTCCCAGGACACCTCTCACACACACATGCCAAGGGACCATCATCCCTGCCATGCTTCTGCTGGGCATGGGCAAGGAGGAGCAAATGCTGACCCAACAGTTAAATGGGGTAGCTTCAGAAAACTATGGTTACAGGCACTTGTACACGTAAATGCTCAGCGAAAGGTGTGGAGTCAGTGGGTTACCAGCCAGGGCAGTGCCAAAGGATCTGACATACTATAAGAGTTCCAGTCCTCCCTTTCCTGCACAGATCCTATAGACCAGATCTCTCCTGTTAAATGAAAAGCAAAAGGCAGAGAGCAAAGCCCCCAGCTTGGCCAGGTGTTGTTCAAACAGGGCACCCAGAAATGACTGTGCACAAGGCTGTGCTTCCCTCAGACCACCAGTATTCTTGCTTTCTAAATGACTTCACCACTCATCTGCTCGGCAGCATGGCTCCTCTGTGGGTTTTGCTCCCCTGACCGCTCCATGGAGACTCATCGATGCTTCCCCTGAAGAAGGGAAAGGGGAAATTGCAAAAGACAGTTCTGCAGTGGGAATACTTGTGTTTGCACGAGACATGAAACCGCTCTGCCTGCAGAAAAGGAGAAGCACGCCACAACTCTAGGCAAGCAAGAAGGGAATAGGGCGGAAAACAAACTCCCAACTTCACGCTCTGTACGCCGCTTCTGCAGAAAAGGTCAGTTATTCAGGTGCTCCGGGGAAGAAGCAAATAGCACCCAACACTCATAAATCAGGCTGGGGGGAGCCTGATCAGGAGCCTTTCCTACGGCAGGCAGGACTACGCGCAGTCCACAGTGGAAGAGACGCCAGTTGATGCTTTTGTTTGTCCTGTAAGCAAACCCTGGCGTAACAGGACCAAGAGCTACAGCTCCTTCCAGACACAGCCTTCCCACATCTGAGCCTGTAGGAGCAGAAAGCTGGGAGGGGCGAGGTGGCAGGGAAAAGAGCCCTGACAGAGCCCTGCATAACCTTTCCATTATGGCCGAGCAATTTTCTATTTGCACTTAAATGTAATAATGTAAATAAACTCCCCGTAACCCTTGCAGGGCTATTTAGGACGTTTGCGAAAACAACCAGCTCCTCTCATCGCGAGCCAAGGGATGCGAACACAACAGGCACTTCTCATCTTGGTCTCTGCACACTTAATGAAAGTGAAGGATTGTATTCCCCACACAAAAGCAGAATTGTGTTTCGGGGCTGGGGGTGTGAACTCCATGCGATTTTCCGGCAGTATAAATAATTGAAAGCTGAGTACGATTAGGGGAGAGCGGTGAAGCGGTAGAGGGGGTGGAATTGTCATGCCTGAACTTTTTGGACTTGGGTGCTTCAGGGAAGAAAGGCCATGGAAAAATCCTGCCAAAGAATTTAATTTTCACACAGATATTCCAGAAAAAAAAAAAGTCTGATCTTGATCTCTGGTAAAAGAGGAAATGTGCTAATAAAGTGGCATTTGGAGAATTCACTGCCTGTGTGAGAGCAGCCTCAGAGCTGTAGCTTTGGATGGGGCCAGTCCCACAGCCGAACTCCTCTCCCGTGTTTTATTGTTCCAGCAAACAAAACCTGGAACAAGGTTAACAAACAAGTGGGCTCCTCCCAAGGCTGAGCTTTAAATCCTGCTGAGGGAACCTAATGGGCTATGATGAGACCTTCCAACACCAGAATAATGGAGATGGACGAGGGATGACAAAGGAGGTGTATGTTGAGCCTTGACAGGCTCCGCTGAAGAAAGACTTTCACCCCAGTTTTACCATGAATCTGCATAATCCCTTGTATGAGATACTGTCCAGGCACACAAACAGCAGGCCTGGGCCCAATACCAAAATTTTCCATCATGGTTCAGAATTGTTGACAATTTCAGGCATGTTTTTAGATTTCCATTAGCACCACAACTTTGCAAGGACTCATGTTCCTGTTGCATTTGATTTTTAACATGAAAATCAACCAACAGCTATGAAAATAGGTCTGAATCCCCCTCAGCTGATGTAAGTCGACTCAGTTCATTTGGGAGAACTTATCGCTTTTCCTCTCTGTGGCTGTATCCAGAAGAGCCCTTCCCACATTGTGGGGTCCCCACGGTCCTCACAGCCTCCAGGTCAGCAATAGGCGTGGGATGTAGTTACTGATAAGAAGAACAACTTACATAAACCAAACCTCTAGAAAGCAAGGGAATAATTCAAAGCAAATAACTCTTTTGACCAATTTCACTGCTTTCTGTGCTTGCTACAGGTCCGTAAGTGGAGTTGGATATTCTTCAAGGATCTTGAAGGATCTTTGCAGGTAACAAGCTTGTTTAGTTCAAATGGTGGATGCAGAGTATCTGATACTAGAATATAAGCTAACCTTCCTGTTCCCCAGCAGAGTGGCTTTAATCCTTTATAAACCAGGTTCCTACTCCAGACAATGCGAATTTGTCCACTGAGAAATCTGCTATCCATTACAGTTCTGCAGCACTCCCTTGAGATTCTTGGGTTGGACAAATCCACCCAAGTTAAACTCTTTCTAGATAATTCATAAAAAAATGCATGCACACAAAAAGCAGGTAAAGCAATTTGTTTATAGCTTCCAAATAATATTCACAGAGACTTTTTCAGTCTAAAAATACTATCCCATGAATACGTGAACATCTGGTATCACTTTACAGCCATCAGATCTGAACTGGAGAGAGAAGCTGCACCAGGAACTGGCATCACAGCTGAACCTTCCCAAATCTTTCCCAAAGCTTATGCAGCTTTGGGCCAAGAGCCTTCAGTGCAGGCTTCTCTCTCATACTCATAAAGACCATACACCCTCCAAAAAACACACCCCATTGGGCCCTTTATAAGCAGTGAGAGTTCATCGCTGCTGACCTCTGCAACTCATTTCATTTCTAAGATTTCCCCAACTGTACCTGTAACTCTGTAGCCAGGGGAAGCTCCAGTCCGCTTGCTTGGGTCTCCTAACTGCAACACTTCCCACAGCTGCTATTTTGGAGATTGGGGCTCCCAGGGGAACTCTGCTTTATGAGCTCTCACTCTCCACCTGAAATCTGAGCCACTTTTCCACTCCACACCCCGGTGCACCTTCCCCTCCGAACCCCCTAAGGCCTTCCTCCATGAAGCGGAGCTGGCAGTCATCGCCATCCCAGCACGATCACACACCTTGGGGATGGACTTCACACTCTCCCCTGGCTGATGAGATTTACAGGGCACTGCATGTGCAATCCAAGACTCACGAAATCGTGCAGATCAAAACCCAAACCCCAGCACTGTGAGAGGCAGCAATTTCCAAAGCGTTGTCCACCATGGATCACACACCGTCCAAGAGCTGCACTCTGCAGCTGCACAGTGCTCCAGGGAAGCAGCAGGCTGAAAACCCACAGTCCCCTTGGCCCCAGGGACACAGGATCCTCTTGACAAGTAAAGTTTATCTGCTGGCCAAAAGCACACAGTTGAGCAATTCTGATTTATTCCAGCAGGAATCAAGAATGTCTGTGTGCATTCACATGCACACTTTCCCTACAGTGATGATCGAAGATGCTTTCTAAGAAGGTGGAGGAATAGCAGTAGGAGACCATGTATAGTTAAAAGGACACAGTAAAGAAGTCAAGAACCTCTTTGTGATGCTCCCAATATTTCTAAATAAAAAAACCAAAACAACAAAAAAACCCACAATGACAACAAATGCCTACACATTTATCTAACTACATATAGAACCCTTAGCTTAATTACACTTTGTTTTACTTCTAGGATCAGGAGCATGCCTAAAGAAGAGCTATAAACTGAATGCTAACAAAGATCTACCAGTGTTGAACTTCTGCTCAGAGGCTGCAAAAGGCAGGAAATCAGCAGAGACAGTGAATTCCTTTCAGCAATCAGAACAGATCACTAATTGCACAGCCCCTCTGGAGCAGCTCAGATTGTCGCTGCACAGCACATGAGGAGATCACAAGGATGGAGAGAAAAACTCATCTTTGGAGCAGCCTGCCACTTGATGTCATGCTCCTGTAAGACCTTAGAAGTGAATTAGTATTTAATCTGGGTCAGATAAAGCAAAAGCTTCTTGATGGTGTGATGAAATGTTTCAATACTACTGATTCCACACGCAGGATATCAACACTGGGGAAATAAGGACTTGTCAACATCCAGAAGAATATCAGCATTGTATGGAACAATGCCCTTGTGGTGCAATGACCTCAAACAGCATCCATCAGTCACTGATGCCATGGCAGGGTCCAGAACCCTGGTCTTGTGCTGCAAGGGAATGGAGGAGGACATAACCCTCAAAGATGCAGCTTCCAGAGATGCCCGTCCCACAGTGGGGTCAGGGCAACCACTCAACCAGAGCTCTAAAACCTCTCTGCTACATTGTCCAGAACATGTAAGACTCCTGTGGGTGTTCCTGGAATTGCAAAGCCTTTTCTGCACAGTGAGAGGTTACGGTGGCACCGTTGGAAGACTCACCTCTGACCCACAGCAGCCCCCAGAGAAAATAAAAACCTTAATCCTTTGATAGCAAAATCCATTCCCTATCGTTACAGAGGAGCATCTGTATTGAATCCTCAGACCACCGAGATGGGGTAGTGTGGGTATCACCTCTGCTCTTGCCTTACTGCCATCACACCCTGAGGAGGTAGCTAAGCCACCACCTCACTTTTTAAGCTCGCCCGTGTCCTGGCCAGACCTGCACATGGGGCAGGCTGGGGAGTATATTAAATTGGCACTGAGCAGCAAATATCACCCCATAGCCACCATGCAGAAGATTCCCACGCTGCAGAGTACAGGCAATATTCAAGTGTCAGCTTTATGCCTCAACAGCACTCAAACGCAGAAGTGCGAAGGGGAGGGTTCCCATAGGCTGGGTTGCTTTCTCAACTGCAGGTTATTTGACGTGTTCATTGAACGCGGCCTCTATTGTAGCTTGGCAGACACTTTGCCGTTTCCCCATCATGGCCCTCACCTTTGTCTGACGTGTAAAGTCTCTTTAGAAACAAATACTGGAAACTGAACAGATTGTTTTGCCAAGCAAACATTTAAATAATGATGGAAATGAGAACTATAAACAATTCCATTTATTCATTGAAGACAAAGATACTGCCCCAAGCCAGCTGGTATCCTAAGGCACTGACTGAGGGCTAGAAGGACAAATAATATTTAAATAGCCTCTAAATCAGCTAAGACAACTATTCCCAGCTCAATAACCATATCAGCTATTCATTTTTTTTCCAGAGGCATCTCAATTACCCCAGCAACCCCTGTTACTGGCAAGCTTGCCGCCGGGCTATTTTTCTGAGGGCAGGCACTGGGGGGGGTCTCTGCTACCAAGAGCCAAGTCTTGCAAGCGTGGCTGCACCAGGAGCTCCAGCACAGCTGCTGAAACATGGGAGGCACGGTCAGCCCTCACAGCCGGCAGCTCAGGGCTCCTCCTGGAAATCTGGTTTTCTGCATCGCCTGCAAACCTCGCCACTGCCGGCCTCTCCACACACTGTCCAGGACAGCAGCAGCGGACAACTGGCCCGTGTTTACTCAGAAGAAAGGACGTGCCATTTCTCCTCAAGGAGCCGGGGCTGACCTTTGGGAACAGACATGTTGCCAGAGCCACGTTCAGATTTCCTCTGAATTTTCCCAGGCTTGTTTCACTTTCAGTCCTGCTCTTAAGGAAGCTGTTTTCAAACCAAACCCTACATCCCAACTGCTGGAGTAACTCCATCCCCACAGTCCCATGACTATCGGGGATGGCCCTGAAGCCAAACCCTGGGTCTGAACCTCACAGGTCAGGTATGGAGCCAGGCCTCTGGTCTGGAGGAGGATTTCACAGC
Organism: Buteo buteo; assembly: GCF_964188355.1. Taxonomy (NCBI): domain Eukaryota; kingdom Metazoa; phylum Chordata; class Aves; order Accipitriformes; family Accipitridae; genus Buteo; species Buteo buteo. The sequence goes on from NC_134174.1 coordinate 56,128,643, forward strand.
AGCTTCAATATCTACAGCAGGGCCAGGGTGCTGAGGCCCAGCATCCCACACCGAGGGAATGGGAGCAGAAGAAATTTGATCCTTGCAACCCAGACCATCCTGGCCAAGGCCAGCACAGCCCAGAACAGAGGGAGGCACATGCTTTGACTGCAGAGCCCAGATCCCCTGCTGTCAACATAGCCTAGCAGGAGCAATGCCAGCAAGTAAAGTCTTCCCTTTCTCCCCCTTGGCCTTACGTTTCACTGTGCCCTCGCATCACAGCTTAATGCAACAACCCTCTGCCATGCTGTTCCTCCCCACCTCCTCCCCTGCCCTATCCGACCCCACCTTCTCCTCCAGCTCTCCTGCTGGTTTCTGTACGCACCCTCAGACGCACACACATAGCCCAACAGAAACACTCCCTGAGCTTGTCAAAGGCTGGGAATTTTTTTAACGCAAACCTCCCACGCTGGGAGAGGGGCAAGCTGCATCACGCGCGGAGCCACATCAACAGCCGTTCTTCCCTTCCCACAGTGCCAGGAGCTACGCGCAGGGTGGCACCTATGGAAGAGAGCATCACACATTGCAGAGTGACCCTGCTGCTGTGGATGGCTGAGAAGACCAGGCGGTGACTCCGCTCATCCTGCTAAAAAGGCCTGGTAGGTTGAGGGTCAGGAGTTAGCATTTGCAAATGTGGGAGCATGCTTGCCCCGTTGCATTCTTACCTATACTCTTCACTACTGATAAATTTAGCGCATGCTTGAGCTTGTTGATTCACCGCTCCTGCAGAGCTAAAAGCATGAATGTTACAACATGAAATATCATAGGTTCTACAAGAACAGTCATTACTGAGTTAGACTGCGCTGGACCACCAGATTTAGCACTCTAGCTCTCCACTTGGGCAATTAACCTAAACTAACTAATGGAGTGAATATACACAATTCCATCAGAATCACATCAGGCACCTACCCTGCAAGTACCCTGCTGCAATTCCCCCTTTGCTCTGCCCCAGAAAGCCTGCACCCCACTGCCACAAGGTCCTGATTCAAATCATAGTAACCTGGTGGAATACAGGGTGCTCAGGCACGTGGTACAGTTACAACCACCGAACTGGAAATGAGAGTGGATGTTACAATATTTGATACAGCTTGGGGTAACAGAGAAAGGGATGTTTGTACAGAAGAGCACATAACGGAAGAACAATCAATAGCAGCAGCATTCGGATGAACTCCAGTCTGAGTAAGAAAAGCAGTTATACAAACTGCAATTACTGTTTTTTGTAGTACCATTTTTGTTTAATGTCCTCTTCAATGCTCAGTTACTCCATTATAGCACTATAAACAATCAGGATGACCCCAGCAATAACAAATGAAGCCCTTGATGTTTTATCGTCAGTCTGAAAACAACTTACATCTCTTTCCGCTCCCTAATAAAATTCTTGATATTCTTTATTTTTTTTAATGTTCTAATTGGCTGCTAGTGAGTTCCTCTTTCTGCGCCACTTTGAAGAAAACCTGCTTAGATCAGCAGACCACATCAGGCAGATAATTTTTTGCTAACTGATACACAAAGTGAATGCTTGAACAGAGCCTTGTTTATTTGCCTTTTCAAAATTGTGACATTTCAGATGTCTCCCTGCAGCCAAAACATCTGTGTGGGTCATTGTGTGGAGAGACGGCGATCTGCCTACCTAACATTCCTGCCACAGCTCCAGCGGGGATGTCGTTTGCCTCTTGTGCAGCCAGAAACACACAACGTGGGATTATGGCATGCCGCTAAAGCCAGCTGCTGTGTTTTGCCTTGGAGAAAGCTGTATTTCGCTACTGTGAGAAAGGATCTTCCCCCAGCTCCACACACAGAGACCCAGCCATCCTCATGGGAGCGATGGAGAGGCCAGTATCTGAACATAGGGTTTGGTCCCTCTGCTGAGACTCTGGTCCTGTTCATACTCTGACTCCAGGTACCAAGTAACACAGGCATGAAATCAGACCAGAACATTTGGAGTCACTGGATAAAAATGCAGATGAGCTGCTGGTGATTCAAGCTAAGACACCAGGCACTGAAGCTTGGTCACATTTTGCCTGCTCACTTTGCTGGGGAGAGGGTTTCTCAGCAGCAAGGGGCAGCACCCAACTGGGGTCATAACATCTATGAAAAGCCCAAGGTGGTATTGAGCAACTGGAAGGGTGATACGGGGAGTGGGGAAAGAGCCACCCTTCATACTTGCCAGCTGCAAACTTTGTTGTTGCTTTCCAGCCCAGCATGGCCACTGGGAAGGTAAGCTGGCTGCATCTCCACAGTTCTCCAACTTGTGCTTTGGGTAATTATTTATGCCCATGCTCAAATGCAAATCCCCATCCTGCTAACAGCCTCCAAAAGCACTTTCCAGCAAGAAAAATGTGTACCTGACACCTATAGATGTCTTTTACCACAGAGTGCAAACACCAGGAATTATCCCTGCTATCCCAATAAAACATTGTTCTTTCTCAGCTCCTCTGGGGACAACAGGAGCATTGCTGAACTACCAGCTCAGGACAGGATTCTGCTATCACCACCAGCAAATCCATCAGCAAGGATGGGAGCCCTCAGACAGCATCCAGGGAACATACCTCAGTGAGCCACCAGCCCGTCATGAGGGTCAGCACTACCTACAGGTGATGTTCACATCACTCTCCCAGTGATGCATACTTCACAGTCCCCTGTTCTGCATGGTGGGCAAGTGCACAAGAAAGCAGCACTTAAAATATTACATTCGGAGGTGGCTTTGACCCCATGTGGTGCTCAGGTGCAAATGCCTCCCCAGGGTGAAAGACAACAGGTAATTGGACTTGACAAGCAATTTATCATAATGCTTTCATCTATGCAGAGTTAATTCAATACTTTCAATCCTATTTACTGAAACATTGGCACCCACATGTATTTTGCTGCCATCATTTGACCCATGCTCAGCAGCAGATGTGACTTGGTTGCACAATTAAATGATGCAGCAACGCCCTGATTTAATTTAAGCCTGTATTTATAGATCTCTAGCCCTCACTGAAGCAGGACAGTGCTGACACTTGGCTTGTTGCATTGGGTTCTATTTGCTGTACTTCTCACACCTTCATGGGGCAAGCTCCAGCTTCCAAAGCCCATGGTATGTCCAGTCTCACTGCCCTATTACTTATCTTGAAAACAACCTGAATCCCAATTCAAGCATATGTGCTGCTGAAATAGCACAACCAAACACTTTTTGGAGTTGAATCCTTGGGACAGAGCAGCCTCTTACTGCCTGCAGTGTCTAAGAGGATTTGCTATGAAGTGTTTCAAAAAACCCAGTATCTAGTAATGCAAGGGTTCTCAAAACCTCTGAGCCACTTCCCACAGAGACAGCCATTTGGGGAAGGGTGGGCTCTTTTTTAAAGAAACACGAAATTGCAGTAGTGAAATTAATTATCTGTATTCCTCCGTCCTTGCCCCTGGGCAGCCCCCCAGGTTTCCCCATGGGTCCTATCCAGTGTCACTGTCAACACCAGGCATTGCAGCCTTGATTAAGTCATTACAAGTCAGCCCTTGTTCCTCCACTTCCAGTCAAGAGCAAATGAGACATGTGCAGGCTTAGGAAGCCCTGAAGTGCAGTTCTGTTGTGGACACAGTGGGACGAGTGGAGCTGGCAGAGACCTGCAGACTCCAGCTGTTTCGGACACGAGTGGTGCCCGTGAATCGACTGAGCATTACTCACTGAGCATTCGCTTGATTTTCTACTGGAAGGGCCTCATGGAGATAAGCAGTGACATTACCGAAGTAGATTGATTATGCTAAGGCCACATTACCATGCATGGTATCAGGTTGCAAAATCCAGGTCCGACCAGTGCTAGGTTAGAAGTTCAAGCTTCCACCAAAACTCTGGAAAGCACAGGTCATCCCCTTATCTGGAGCAAATCTGCTGTTGAGCAAGAATCACTGCACATCAAGCCACAGGTTTCCCAAAATGCAAGGGTTTCCCAAAGTGCCCTGACGTTTCATTTGCTTTTCCAATTCCCTTTGCAGGTTTCATTAGAGTTGTAAATACAAGTTGCAATTCAAGACCCAAAGCACATTTCCCTTGCTTCACCTAGGAGATGCTCAGGCAGCATCAAAAGCCCAGAAAAAATAATAGAAGGGGGGGGTGGGGATGGAAATCACTTATTACCTCTGGGAGTCTAAAAGCACCTTACAGCACCTAAGCACACAGGGCCTTGTCCACATCTTACAGCTGGGAAACTGAGGCACAGATCGCCACAGTGACATGCTTACAGAGACACTACAAAACTGTAGAAACCCCAGGTGAAGACCTCAGTTTCAGTAACTGTGCGCCCCATGCTGCAAGAGCTAAAGAGGCTATTGCAGAGGGCTGTCACTGCTCACGCAGTGGTGGCCCTGACAGAGATCCCTGGGAGGTTAAAGGGTTAAGGAAGGGAATTTTGTTACTTTCTTGTCGTATTTTCTCGTGGGGGGAGAAGCGTTGTGCAAGCGAGAGTTTTCCACTGGCGCTAGGCCCCCTTGCACTTATCAATGGGACCTTTCAGGACTCACTCCCTGATTGAGACATCATTTCCTGTCCAACACACTAACCCCATTGATAACTCCACGCTTGATGGGAACTTTTCAAACCTACCAGGAAAGGCCAGGAGACCCAGAAGAACATATACATGAAAACAGAACTGGGGTGAAAAGAAAAAGAAGAGAGAGAAAGAAACAGTTTTGGCCACAATCCGCATGCTGACAACAAATGTTTGTGATTACAAAGCTGTGCATCTTTAGTAGGTACATCAGACACAGAGAAGACATTAACATACTCTTCACAGCAGTGGGACTGGCAGGCCTGGCACTTCAGCCCAGTAAGAAGTGGAAAGGGGCAGAGGAGGAAGCATAAGAACATCCCTCTTTTCCAGCCACGCAGCAAACACAGAAATCACGACCAGCCATAGAAATGGTCCCATTTTCTACCAGAAAATCCAGGAGGCCATAACCAATATAGCTTGCAAAACAGGCTAGAGACTTCAGGTGTCCAAGTACCAGAAATTACACATAAAGGGGAGCAACGATGAAACTAGGACTCTTCAAGGTATCTCAGATCAGGTACCCAAGGGAAGAACCCTTTCCTTCCTAATTTATCACGGCAAAAAGGCTCGATGTTATTTCCCAGGACACAGCTCAGCCAGCTGTGTACATCCTTAACACTGGCTGTGAGGACTCACTTGATATTCTAACCACAGCCCAGCTCCAAACACAAGCTCCAGCCCAAAACTGACATTTCCCCCAAAGTTATGGAGTCTGTCAAACCACAGCTTTTGTTTTCACCCCAGGCAGTTACAGTTTTGCTGCCTACAAAGGTACAATGATACGAAGGTATCAATGAATCTGGATTATTGCTAAATAGGACACCTGCCAGAAAGCTCTCCCTACCTGCGCAGGTGCCTAGGAGCAGAAATTAAGTAGCTGATGCCCACAGTGAAACTTTGTAATTTGGATTTTTCCTATTTCCTGGCTTCAGACTTCGGTCACCAGCTATCTAGCAAGAAAGCTTTCGATGAAATCTAAATATACAGGCACAGGATACAGCAAAGGAGTTGTACAAAACAGCAAGAGCCAGGACACTGGCTGGCTGGGTAGATGGTTAGGAGGAGGGTCTGGAAAGTTTTCAGTACCATCTCCATTACTGAACTGCTGTGGGAGTGTGCAAAAGCTCTGTTGTTTTCAGCAACTTGTGTAAGTAGTTTCTGGGGGCCCAAAATGTAGCGCTCTTTCTGTTCTAAGTGCATCTGAAGTATTTAAAATTAGATCCCCTCTTCAATAGGAACCATTCATGAAAATGTCAGCTTTAAATGTCTTTACAGTGCAAGTTACTCACTGTGAGCATACCACCCACTTATCTTATACCCTACAAGGACAGAGTCTGAAAAGTTTCAAATCATGACATGTAACAGACCAAACAAGCACAAAGCCTTATTTAAAGGCACTATTAAGCCAGCTGGAAACATGACTAGAAGTGTGAGTAGAAATAATATTTTATGTTAGACAAGACAGGCTTACCTGCAGGTCAAAGAACTTGCTGTATCTCCGGTAGATGATCTGGGAAGTCAGGTCAGACCATGTTACATTGATGATATAGACCTGTTCAGGGAAAAGAAAACACAAGTCAGTGTGGGCCATGAAGCACAGAATATGTCTAAAGGCTGAACAGTTAGCATAGGTTAATTCCACATCTCACTGGCTGCTCCTGCTCACAATGAGGAACATAGCCCTGGGTGCAAGACTAGCCTAAATTAAAGCCATTGCCCCATTGCAGCCTTTAGTAGAGGTCTCAGGAGAGCACCCAGTCTTCTCCCACCCATCCCCATCAACAGCTCCCAATGATTTTGGGATTAAAGCTTTAATTGAGTGATGGCACATTTTCTGGTCCATAGCAGCAACACCCTGCCCTCCACCTCTGCCTATCTGGAGGGTCCCAGGCCCTGTTGCAGGCATGGCTTGGAGAGCTGTTCCACCCCTGAAGCAACAGCCCGTCATGGGCTGCTGATCTCCCACCCAATGCTCCGGGTTTTCCTCATATATGCAGATGCGACCGTGGCCCTCCACAGGCAAGACATGGCTCTAGTTCAACAAGGAAATTCAAAGGGAACTCAGCTCCAGGGTGGTTGTGAGATTACAGCCGTGCAACACAGCTGCTTATGCACACCCATAGACACGCGACAACAGCTCAACCCCACAGCACGCAGCCCTTGCTGAGTCACATCGTACCACTTAGCACCTCTGGCACCTATCGGACTGATTCGAAGGTGATATAAAGCAGGTCAGTGAGAGTGACATTGTTTTCTCACATCGGTGGAAACAGCAACACGAGCCCAGAACAAGCCCAGGATTTCCCTTGTCCAGCCCTAGTCCATCCCCAAAACAATCATCTTAGAGAAACACTGTTTTGCCAGAAGCTGTGATAAAAAATGATTCACACACGCATGCACACACATACACATATATATAAAACGCACAAATGTTTCCTTTTGACCCTAGTACCTCCAAAACATTTTAAAAAAAAAAGGGGGGGGGGGGAGGAACGAGCCAGATTGTGCTCTCTCACACACTTGCCTTCAGGCCAAATGCAGGTCCTGCTGCCTTGATGACAGATACACAAGACTTCAGCAAACACAGGATGGAGCCATCAAGGGTGACCACGCAACACCAATGTAATGGAAATCACAGCTAGGCCAGATCCTGGGTCTTTAAAGCAATTTCCAGGTTTCACATATGGAGTGAGATAAGGATCTGGCAGGGGAAACAGGAAAGCATCCCTCCTCCCTCAGCCCCAGCGCTGCAGCAGGAGCTCTCCCTTTTGCCACAGATGCAGAAGTGAAGCTCTCTGTCTCCAGCAATAGGGGATGGATAAGCATGACCCTCTTCTCCATCTTCCCCAGGACACTAGCTCATCTTCCAAGGTGCTGATGCAGGGTAATTGCTTCTGTGCTTTTAACAATAAAAAGTATTGCATGAAAACCCCTGGAGGGATGTTGAAGAACAGGCTTAAAAATGCTTTTCCAAGGACCACTGAGGGATTTTTCCCTTCTTCTTTCCTGGTAGGAAAGAGGTGTCATCTGATGTCCTGGAAACCATGGAGGTCCTGCAGCCTCACTTTCCTCTCTGCTTGTTACGACCACATTCAGTCCGCAAGGCAGTTTGCTCCCCATCTCCTGCAGCCCAGTTTCACGGTATTTGTGAACTGGACATGCCGAGCACAGGCTGTTAAGGAGATCTGGGGCCTTTCATAGAGCACTGAGGGTACCAAGAGCCTGAATTAGATTCAGTTATTGTATCAAACCTATCTGCTGCTCCCACCAGAGCAGAGACCATCGAGGCTGGCAAAGGAAAGACTGCCCAGGGTGAGAGCACGACTCTTAGCAAACCCTGATTATTCCTCTGCTGCGTCTCATATTTCTCCTGGAAAACTGAGCCACCAAACCTCCCTCCTGCAGTAGCTGTATACACAAGGGTGACACCAGCACTGCCCTGCTTCATGGAGGTGAGGCAAGACTGCATAACATGAAGATTTCAGGTCCCCTTTAAAGATATTACCCACGCAGACAAGTCAGAGGAGTCAGAGCCTGGGAAGGAAGCTGCTGTTGCCAATTTTCAGGCCAGCCACACTACACTGAAGAATATTTTTCCATGTGTTTGTTGTGGGAAAAAAAAAAAAAAGTTTGTAGCTTCACTCTGAGCTAATTCACAACACAAATATTTCTACTTGTTCTCTATCCGACAGCTACTTTCAGATGGAAAACCCATTCAATTAAAAACAGATCATGACAGATGGGAGCTGACTGGGATCCAAAAGCAACTCCAGATACTGTAATTCTGGCCCCAGGTTCTCACAAAAGGGACAAGACAGGGATAGGAGAAACATATTGTACATGCAAGTAAAGTTCATATTTTTTCTTTGATGATGCATCTTTTCTCCAGAAGCTAGAAACAAAACACAAATGCCACAGACATCCAGGCTTTTTGAATTTCATGGCACTTCAGGCTTCCCTATGCTACTCTTCAGAACCCACAAAAACTGTGTACCCCCAAAATTTTTAACAGCCTGCAAGTCTGCTCGATTGAGATCGAGTCCAGACAGGAGTTAATCCTGCTTTAAGAGTCCAGCATTGTTCAGTGGTGCAGTAAGTGGCACAACACCCCCATCACACAAGAGGGGGCAGAGCTGGGTGCAAAGGGATATTCTGGGCAAGAGGTTGGATGTGTTTGGTGCAGGGAGGAGGTGTAGAAGCAGGACTGCACTGATACAGCCCCAGCTCTGAAATTCAGGCTCTGCAGGAATGAAGCTGCCACTGACTTCAGTCAAGCCAGGATTTTTGCTGCACATTTAAAACGGCAATTAAATCTTTTTGAGCCTTACGTCCCTTCAAGCTCAGCAAGTAATGAATCAGGCTGCATGCAGATGCACTGACTTCTGTTTCATTGGAAGACCACAGCAGGAGCAAGAAAAGCCTTTAACGATAACCTGGAGCTCTGTGAAGCAAGAAACGAATGGGCTCAAAAATCTGCTTGGTGGGACGCAGGTGCAAAACCTGAAACGGCTACTGATTTTCTTTGCTTGTTTGCATAAATCAAATTGCTTCTTGAAAGCCACCATTTAAAATAATGGGAAATAACTGTTTGCTTGAAAAAGATCTGTAAAATGCCAGATTTTAAAAGCAAGGTCTAGAGGTTTGAAAAGCCTTAGATACCACATTTCTCTCCCTCAGAGATCTGAGTCTGGTGACTATTCGCTTCTGCTGCCTTAGTCGGACCCATAACCTTTTCATGAGCAGCAAACATTACATCAGCTTACCTCGTCATTTTTTTGCTCAGATCTCAAAATGGGTCGCTATGAAAGCGATCAAGGATATCCCAGGGGAGAATAAGAAAACCAGTCCTGGGGGAGCCTGAGGTCATGCAAACGCAACAGGACAAGGAGGCAGCAGGAAATATCAGATAAATATGGAGAGCCATCCCACGCTCGAGCACCCGGCAGGCCCGGCATTGCTCTCGTGAGCTTCCTGCAGAGCTGAGGGAAGGCTTTCTGTGGCATCCGACAGCTCCCCAAAACTGAGCCACACGAGCCACCATTCCAGCACATGGTCCTGCCCACGGGAGAGTGCTGCTTCTTGATAAAAGAAGATAAAAATCAAAGCATCTTACATGTCTTGGAGCAAGCTCATCCACATTAAGTATAGTGTTTTCCTACAGTCCCTACATGCACACAACTAAACTTTAATCGTGATTGCAAATTACGAATTACTACAATAATTAATTACTTAAGGTAAAAAGATCTGGTTTATGTGTCTGCCATGTTTATGACCTTAAAGGAGTCAAAACGCAGCTACTATTCAAATGCTTCACCTTAAAAATCCTTAACAAAATAAGTCCTTAACAATAAATAATAATTGAAGTACAAAGTACAAATGACTCACTACCCAATCACTGGGTGCTCCAGCCACTAAGAATGTTCAATTTTTAATTTCACAAATCCAGTCTTTTTTTAGTCTATGTATTTTAAAATAAATCCTTCTTCAGAGAAACAAGAAGTGGGCCTGTACAAACTGGAGAGTATTAATGAGGAACTGAGCTTGATAAGCAGCTCTTAATAGTCATGCTGCATGAAAGAAGGTGCAAGATGTCAGGGGGATTTTATCAGCTGCTAATTATTGTTTAATTCTAGCTCTGGGAAACTTCCATTTTACCCACCATAGAGCAGAAAATTTATTGCAAAATGAAGTTATTGCTCTCCCTTTACTGCCTACACCAAGCAATGAGGAGAGACGACTTCCTACTACAAAAAGCATTCACTCAAATGTCATTGGGTATGACTTTATCATGTCTTGTTTTCAATGGAAAATATCCAGTTCCAGCTGCCAGGTTATTCTCATGTGACCGATTTTTCGATTGGCTTTTTAGAGGCTAATGTTTTGTTTTCTACAGCCAGATGAGCTGGAGTGGAAGATAAATACCTGAAATGAGCAGTCTGATGTGACCAAGATAAGAACATCCACAAATACGCTATTGGCTATTGGCAAAGACAAGATTGAAGAACAGAGACTAGAAATATCCTGCACACATAAGAGAGGGTGCTGTTAACCTTTAATAAGTAATTACAGTAAATACCAGCTACTAAGAAAGTTTTATGAATGCAAAAAACAACACTATGGTGCAATTTGTATGCAGATACCATCACGATAGGCCCTTTTAACCTGGAGAATGTCAGCTTCCTCAATGTCTCATATTAAAGTGTTGGATATTTGTCCTCCAGTGAATCAGGACTGAGTTGGAATAGACACTCCTTTCCCCCTGTATTCAGATGCTATCACTGCCTGTAAGCTGGAAACTTTCCACCAGCACAGCTCAGCATGTGAATGCTCCTTGGTCTGCTTCTGTGCAAAGTCAGCCCAACTCCCACAAGCCTTGCAGCAAATCCAGCTGGTTCATTTAGCTAGTGGAGTTTACATTAAAACAGTTCAAACTACAACAGCTCTTCACAAAGTCAACATACATCTGTGCCTTAAATTACCAGAGTACGGGCACTGCACCGACTTACTGTTTGCATAACCATCTTAATGTCAAAGATGTTCTGACAAGCACAAATCAGTGCTGGCCCAGACCCAGATTTGGAGTGATAACAGCCTAGAGACAGCAATTTCGGTACCCACGAGGCCAAAGCAGCAAAGCTGCTTGCCTTCCAGAAGCGGTGTGGTTGATTTTAGGTACCTTCTTCCACCCCACAAGACACTGGCACCAGTAGCCAGGGTTTCCCCAGGGTAAGGGCCCCCAGGGCCATCAAATTCCTGCCCTATACAAGAGCCAGTGTGGCAGCAGGGAGAATAAAATGCCCCAGGAATAAGCACTGAGAATGTAAGCCCTCCTCCCGCACACATCACCTGTGCCTTCACTTGGCTTGGATCGCGTTTGACTCTGGATCCAGTGAGCGCAGCGTGGGCTCCTTGCCCAGCTCATCAGCATCCAAAAGGTCCTGAAAAGCACTGTGAGACCTGGGAAATTCCCACAGAGATGAAGTCAGACCCTCAACCCCAAGCCCATGGCGAGTGCACCACCGGTGCCATGCAATGATGTCACCTTTCAGCACGACGGTCTCCGAGGGACCACAACTCAGTCGGGGCAGGGCCAAGGAAGAGCTATTTTCAACCCCAGTCTGGAGCTGTTCTCGCCCCAGGAATTTGAAGACTGAGCTGAGAAACAGAGATGAGGCTCGGAAGAAATATGAAACCCAAGCAGCCCCAAACAGGAAAGCTTCTTGCGGCGTGGTGGCTGCTGTGGCAGGGTGCCTTAGAGCAGTCCCAAGCACGGGGGCTGACGCAGGCTGCATGCAGGTGCGGGATGTCTGGCTTTTTCATGAAGCAGATGTGGTTTCACGGACATCCCTCTACCCGGCTCGCGTTTCCATTACCAACTAGGGAATTGTAACTGAGAAAAAGCCAAAACGACCCACGGGTCTCATGGACAAATGTTGCACGTACCTAAGTTTTGGAAGGAAAGCAGACTTACAGTATGCTGGGAGGGAACAAACTGGACAGCCCCAGTGTTTGCCAGTTCTCATCTGTGAGCAGCCACCACACAGGCAATTTAAGCAGGACACAGCAGTTCCAGTTTGCATTACAATTTGCAAGCTAATTTACAGTCTAATTAAACACACGGGGCGGGGGGGGGGTGTGGAAGAAGGGATAGGAGAGTTTTCCTTCCTTCACTGTTTTCTTTTGTGGATCTTGTTTCAGATCTGAACAGCAATGCAAGAGGATTAATGCTGCTTCTCTTTTCAGCCATATCACATCGAATCTGTTCTGCCTACAAGAAAAATAAACTCATTTCTAGCTCTGAATCCAGCCATACTCTGAGACTCAAGCTGGCTCCTTTCTAGTTTAGAAAACTTCACCACTACTGCATCCTATATGGGCACAGACCTTCCTCCTGGCGCAGAATTAACCAGGATGAAACCCCTTTCTCTTTGCCAAATCCTGGTGCTTAAACTCAAACGAGAATAGCAAACAACTGCCTCAAGCCAGCCAGCAGACATCCCTGGGAACACAGGAAGAGGAGCTCATTTGAGTATGGAGGCACCTGGCTAGATGTTTTTGCTGGTTTCCTAGCTTCAGGGGTACGGACCAGACAAGTAACAGGGTTGTGTCTGAATGACGAATCCAGCTCATCTTGTTTACACAGGCAGAGTAAGACAATACTTAGCCTCCCATATTTTTCTCGTACATTGATGAGGTTTCAAAGCCCATGGTTCAAATTTCTATTTAGTCTCATCTTCACCCCTCAGGTTTTTGGCATTTGCCAACTTGGGTTTTTAAGCACTGACTTCAGGCCTTCCCAGCACCTTCCTGCTAAGAAGATGCTAAGAAGTCCCACACAATCAGAGCAATAAGCCAAAAGGGGAAAAACCTCCCTGCTGCATTTCTTTGCATGGTCATTTGCATGGCTGTGAGAGGTACAAAAAGGTAAAAAGTGGAATTTCCACCCGTGATTTGTGACAATACCTTGACCAGAGAGCAGTAGAACTGGAACGGCTGGGAGCCCTGCAGCTCGGTTACAAACTACCTCCATACCTCTTGCCAGGCTTGTTTGATTACTTCATTTAACTTCATTCTTAGGGGTGTGTCAGCAGAATATGACATGGTTAATTCTTGCAGACATGCAATATCTGTGTTGCATTAGCAGGGCTTGCTTTGTTTTTTAACTGATATCCTGTGTCACGTCAAAGACCTGTCAAGGCTCCTATCTTATCTCCAACACATCCAATAACTGGAGCTTACAGAAAGAGAATAAGAAACAGGACTAGTAAAGACTGGTCACTTCCCTGCTACCACCTCCCAGCTTCAGGAAGCAGAATAGCAGCTAGCCTGCCAAGAAAGAGCAGACAGGGGAGGCAGACAACATCCACTCATTAGATTTACATATGCGCATGAGGGAGGAAGAGCATCTGTGCAGTATTTCTGTTTCCAAACTGTTTCTATCCACCTGCATTTACTTTCCACGTATGATGGAACTATTTGTGAAGCTGAGTAACCACAGGACTGAGTTTCTGCCATTTAAGAGTTGACACACGATTAGAAACCACAAGATCTAAGCCTACAGAGCATTAGAATAGTAGAGTGACAAACATAATATGGAGACAAGAACATACAATCTCTCTGTGAAACCTGGCTCCCTCGTGGCCTTTTCAAATACCCTACCTGGGCCTGAAAGAGGCTGTCTATGGCAAGCAAAGAAAAATAATCCAGTTCCTCTTGAAAGTTAAAAGTTTTTAGCTTATTGCCTCTTAAATCTGGATGCCACATGAATTCTAAACTATTTTAACTCAGTGCTCATGTCTTTCTCCCCAGCAGGTGGTTGGTGTTTCATGAGGACCCCAAAATATAAGAATGTCATGGTGGAAGAAGAGGAACCCTGTTTGAAAAAAGAAAGAGAAATGGGAAAAGCAACAATCAACAGCCAAATAGACTCTTGAATTTCAAGTCCTTCAAGTAAGTTTCACTGAAAGATTTTGAATACGAAATTTGCATCAATTTCACTAAATTGGTTTTAGAAACTGGTCTGTAGTTGAAACTGTTCTGAAAAGAAACATATCACCCCTGAAGAGTATGGCTCAATGTAGAAGTCCTCAGTGCCAGTGCTGGATGTGGAAGTTAGGTGGAGGCCCCTCTAGCCAGTCACTTCTCATCTCTAACAGCCATAGCAGTCAGTCACAGGGTAAAGGATAGACACAAAGGGAAAACAGCAGTTTTAAAAAATTATTTAAAAAAATGAAGATAATTTCATTCCCCTGCCCTAATTCTTTACACAGGAACAGATCTTAAAAATTGACTCAAAACTGGCTTCAACCTTCTTCCACTGAAATTAATTTTAATAGGAAAGTGTTGAGGCCAGCTATGAGCTCCTTTAAAATCTCTCCTTAGTTTATAAGACACCTTTGTAGCTTCAGCTGTAAGAGATCACTCTGCTGTCTGGTCAGTGCTGGCACCATTCAGATGAGGGCAATGTTTATAAATTAAATCCAGCCCTGGTTCAAATGGGTCCAACCTGCATCTGGTTTTGACTGCCATTACAGAGTCATCAGACCCATGGAAGCCAAGAGGAACAGTTTCATTCCCTTCATGGTGCTGGATCAAACCTCACATGAAAGTGGAATTGCTAAAATATCAGAAGGATGCTGCCAAATCAGAGAGACTTCAGAGAGAAGCAGCTGAACTGATTCTGGCACAAGAGGAATTGACTTGGGGGATGTTCAAAATAGGATGAGTAGAGCTCTGCTCATATTTAAGGCAAAGGTATTTTTGTAATCAAGTGCCCTGGGGCCAGGGGTACAGCAATAGCTTGGTCAAATGAGAGCTAACAAGAACCTGCTTGCTACTGTGTTAAATGCATCAAGATTGACGAGACACAGAGAGAGAAAGTATGAACCAGAAATTGCTGTTTTCCAGTTAACACCAAGTCTCACACATCTTTGCACAGTTACTTATGCCTGCAGGAGATCTCTCCAAGTACCTTTCTTTCAGCTCTGAGAACAAGGGCCCATTACATTGTACCAGCAAGGTTGTACTGATACATTTTCCCAACTACAGAGCTCGTATACAGTGCTAGAGCATACACAGCTTGTGGCCACATGAAGACAGAGCACACCATGATATTGCTGACCCTGTTTCATGCACAGGCACAGAGCAGATTTTTTGCACACCGTAGGTATGTAGCCTTACTTACAGAAACGACGAAAGCTCCCGGCGCAGTCAGCCTTACAATTGCAAAGGGGCATTGCTAAAACCCAACCTCCCTTTCAGCCTCTCATGTTCAGGATTCCTGCTCTACACCAACACTTGCATGTAGTTTATATTAGCATGCAAATCTTCCGGCTTTGATTTGTAACCTTACATATGACCCCCAGATGCAGTGTTGGAAAAGCAAAGCAAGGGCCTGGGAAAGGGAGCAAAACTCCTCCAGGCCCTTCCAGAACAATGACAAAGCTCTGGGACATTCTTAGTCCAAATAATGGAAATTCTCCTGGGATTTTGCCATAGAATAGTGGGATAGTTTTTTTTTCTTCTCATTTTGAGTAGAGGGAAACAAAAAGTTCATGTAAACCAAGAGACCCTCACATTCACAATGCCAGACCTGAGGGGTACAGTACTTTTAAGTGTGATCTACAATCCCTGACAAAAAACAACTCTGAAGAACTCTTCTAATTTCTATACAGTTTGTGCAACTATATTTTTCATGCACGACTGAAGGATAAAACTTGAGGTGAAATGAACTAGATCAACCAGCAAGGCATCACAGAACTGCCAGCATAACACATTGACAGATGAGTATTTGCATTTGAATTGCAAAATGCTAGAAGAGTGACTGAAAAACGGACCTATCCTCAAAACGTAAGTACCATTCAACAAACATGCAATGCACGTAGATCTCTGATTATACTGCATGACCATATATACGTAAGATTGAATGTGTTTGTTCTCTGCAGGACAATCCTGACAATGTGAAACCAACTCTTGGGAAGAAGGGAACAAATTTCCACAACCTCAGAAAGATGCAATGCTGAAGTCACTGGAAAGATGTCTTTCACTGCAGTGACCTTTGATTTCAGGCTTCGAAGAAATCCATGTTTCTTGTGGGAAGAAGACTGAAAGAAGAAAATGATTTTGTGTCCTAGACTTGCAAAGAACGCCTGAATTGCACTGTGATAAGCCAAAGAAGAGGCAAACATGGAGCACCCACCTTACTCCCCCCAGTCCTTCTGGCCAAGGCAGGAAAGCTGATGCAAGAGTCCTGCGCAGAACAGGGTCCCTCCTGTCAGGGCATGGCACTGAATTAAACACAAATTTACCTTCTTCCTGTGGAACTTCAGGGTTTTCAGGAGAATACTCTGCCAAATCCTTGCACCCTCAATCACTGCCTCTTTGCTAAGTTGAACTATTGTCTCTGCCCTTTCCTTCCCTCCTACTCTTCTCACAATCCTCCTCCTTTTCCCTCCTTTTCCCACGCTTGGCTTCCTGCCTTCCCACTTGCAGGAACACCCTCTCCCGCCCCAGACACACAGGACTATCATGGACAGCGTAAACCTATCCCTCTCCAACTCTGCAATTTGCAGACTGGCCCACACACAGGCAGAGACACATGCAGCCGTCCTCACCAGTTTCCAGATCACGTGTATTTGGCACACTGGGATGCGGGTTCTGCAGATGGGCAAGTGTTGCTCTGCCTTGCTGGGATAGAGGGATACGGAAGAGATGCTTTTTCAGCCTGGACCAATACTGTGCTTTGGGCATTTCTGCTCAAAATGTCACTCCGCCTTTAAAACCTGCAAATATAAGGATCCTATGGTAGGAAAATATATTTAACTGCTGGGCACAGGGATAGCTGCTGGACAGTCACACTGTCTAACTTTGTCTCCAGCTGAGGAGCTGGGAGATGAGTCTCCAGACTGTACTGCAGCCAGAGGAAGAAGTCCCCACGGTGTGCTACTGACCTGCACTGCCCACCGAACCAGCCCGCTTCTCCTCAGACTGTACATGGGGTACAAAGGAGATAGGCCCCTATAAGGTTGTAAAACTTGGGGATGCAGCTATCATCATCAGCTGTAACCATACTGCCAAAGGCCACGATCATCATATCAGCCCCCACACCTGGCTCACGTACTGGCACAAGCCATCGTCTTAGCTCCCTGCCATAAGCCTGGACCCTTTTGGTGTGGGGGACAACATCATCCCCAGGGATTTTCAATCACTCTGGGCTGGGCTTTGTCACTTGCACAGCTTCCCCCCACAATAAACTCTACTCCTCTGCAGACATGCACTGCTGTTTCATAATGCACTTTCTGTCAGGGCTGCCAGGGGTGGCAGTGATGGCAACCACACTAATTCCTTCTCATTTACCTATCACAACCCAGTCACAAGCCACACATACCCTGGGAGTTACTCATTTTTGGAAGGAGAGTGTGTGGCTGCAAGTCAGCATGTGTCACCTTAGAAATAAGCCTTTGAGGGCCATGCCTATATTATAAGTTCTATCAAAACCGGTAATAAAATACAAATCAGCAAAATGGCTGTATGCATTTACATTTCTGTCAAATTCAGGGTTTACAGTGCCTTGGAACAATAAACAAACCTCTTCCTTTCAGTC
This sequence comes from Buteo buteo, assembly GCF_964188355.1. Classification (NCBI taxonomy): domain Eukaryota; kingdom Metazoa; phylum Chordata; class Aves; order Accipitriformes; family Accipitridae; genus Buteo; species Buteo buteo. The sequence goes on from NC_134174.1 coordinate 56,146,307, forward strand.
CCCAAGCCTGAATATTCTCCCACTCTTAGCCACTTAAAGGGAATTATTAATGTTCCACAGAGAGAAACTCTATTAAATCTGCTTAAGTGACCACCCAAAGCCCAGAAAAATTACCATCTGTAACAGCAGGCTTTCAAGAACTAATACAGCTGCACTCGACACATACAGCATCTGCAGACAGCAGGAATTTGCTAGGCAGGATTTTGGGGGAAAAAGTCCTAGTTTTATGCATCCCAAAGTTGGGATCTCAAACTGGTCAATGCTACTCATCTCAGATCCTTCTCTAGGTATGTGGCTAGGGCAGACGTCCATCTCTGGAGGTGCCTCTTCCTCTGCCTGCAGGAGGATCCTATGCTAGACAGACATCTAATGTCTACAAGGCTGAAGTTAAGGCAGATGTACAGTAAAGAAAGGTCTACACGGTGCAGAGATGCCCAAATTGGTGGTCCACGAAGCAGCATGGCTGGGTCAGCCCCACTCATACCAAAGATCCCTACATCTTTGCAGGGCACGTTAGCTCTGGCACAGCACCACTTGGATGCAGCTGCTCTGCTTGATGGGACTTCTGAACACCATACATCTCTGTCACAGCCACTGGGTCCAACTGCTACTGATGTAACACCTCCAAGTGCCAGACCCTTTTAAAAAATGAGGATTTGACTCCAATCCTCATTCAGAGGATTCAAAGTTTTTAACCTGGGTCCCAAGAGCTATTTTAAATTCCAATTTATGAAGTGCTGAAACAGGAAGGAGCTGGAGGCACCACTATAATTTACCATGAAGCAGATATGCAAAGATAATGATATGAAACAGCACCCTGACAGCAGGCTGGGCCTGACTGCCAGCGCACCAAGGGCCCGTGTGGGCACAGCCTGGATCAAAGTCAGCTTGTGCCTTTAGTGACCTTGGACAGGCAGTAACTCGTGCTTATGGAATTTGGGAAGAGGACAGGCATTTTTTAGGAGATGCTTCCTCTTTGACTTGGCTCAGCTGCCGGCTTCAGAGCAGCGCTCCCAACACGCAGCTGCTTTGCCAACACAGCCCCAGGCGCAGACATACGATGGGGCTGATGGGTTGGACAGTCAGTTTGGCCGAAGGGCACAGACACGTTCTGCTACCCCGCAGGTGTCCTGAGAGACAGACAAGCAAGCCACAACTTTTGTCCCACCCAGGGGCAGTAAATGGGTTACTCCATCCCTGAAGCAAGCTGTAGGATGAATGCATCTCCTGCCAAGCCTTTCATTAATAATGATCTGATTTGAAAATCCTTTCCCTAAGCATTTGCTCTTACAGAGTGGATTTGAAGCAGAAGACTGAGATAAAGATGGATGTGGTCAACAACTTCTTGACCCATTTCAGACTTCAAACTTTGCTTGCTGCTCCCAGGCACCAACCCTTACTGCCCCAAATGTTTCCAGCAGGTAACGGGAGCAGTGCAGACACAACAGAGAAACATGCAGCTTCTATAGTACCTAACATGTCCTTTTTGCTAGTTTTTTTGCTAGGACCAGGGGTCTGCTTACAGGTAAGAATACACCAAAGTTGGCTTGGATTAGGGAGATGCAAGGCCCGCCCCAAACAGCCACAGCTTTGGTTGCCAAAGGGAAAGGCGAAATAAAAAGCAGCGGACAGAGAGCCAAGTCCTGCAGTCATCTCAATGCAGCCATCTCCACTTGAGGGCTGAGCCAGCTGGGGGCAAGCTGAGCCGTAATCATTCACACTACGTGTGCAGGGCATGAAGCAGTCAGCTGAATGCCACAAAACGCATGAGGTGTGAATTACAGCATCATAACTCACGCCCTGAAGTGTCTTATTGCAAAACGGCTCAGGGCAGAGCTAAGATTTTTTTTCAGTGTTGTAATTCCCCTGCCTCTTTTCTCTCCCCCGCAACCGCCCTTTGAGTAGAGATACGTCCAAAGAGGATCAAATCTCACCCTCCTCAGCCCTGTGAAATGTGAGCAAAACTAGCAGGGCTTGGCCCAGTATGCCTTTTCTTAAGGCTTCAATAACATTAATTTAATACTCTTAAAATATAAACCACTTGTTGCCTTGGAACAACATGAAGACGGACGTAAAATCACCCGATTCACAGACGAGTGCTGTCAGCGAGTGTAGCATTCGCTACATATCAAGGTGCCACGCTTAGATCACTGGTCGGCCCGGACCAGGGAAAGAGACAGATAACACACGCAGTGTGAGCGCCAACTTCCCCCTTTTATTGCGCAGTTAATTCCTTTTATATTAACAAGGGGAGGTGGGGTTACAGGTACATCACAAGGCTGTGACTAACCCTCTAACTTTCCGTGACATCGCGAGATCTTCCGAACGCCGACCCCTACAAGCGGGCTCTGATAAGAGCCACAGCATCCCATGCTCTAGCAGAGTGCCTCCTTTCCCATCCGCCTCCCTGCACTGCTCTGCACCAGGAGCAGATAGGCTGCCATGCAAATCAAGGTGAGGTGCAAAGGAAGGTCTCCGGGTCCAAGCCCCACAATCTCCATGGGCCCGACTCTGTTTGTAGCCTGCTGACGTGAGCTGGCTCTCCACCAGGAGGACCCCAGGTAAAAATAAACCCTTGCCCACACACCAGCAGATGCAGACTTTTAAATAAGAGGGGTTGCCTTCAGCAATGCCAGGAAGCCACTTGCTCCAGGATTTTCCCTGGTCTGCCTCAGGTGGAAGGAACGGACATCCTGGACATTCTCTGGGCGCAGTGACGGGGTGATTGATCACTCTGGAGGCCAGTGGGATCGCTTTGAAGGCAACCCCCCCCCCCAAAAAAAAAAAAAAAAAAAAAAAAGAAACAACCACACCACGAAATAAAATCTGAGGCAGGGATCTGCTCCCAGGTCAACCAAATCCCACCAGAAGCAGCAAGCAGGGAGGCAGCCTCCCACAAGACACACCAAACCCTGTCTGACACAGCCACTGTGGCTGCTCTCATTTGAGGGAGGAGACAAAGTCAGACAAAATGAAGGCAGGAGCTCTTCCAGATGAGAAAGCCACAGGCTTGGGTGCCAGAGACACACCATTAGGCTCCCACAGTCTCTCCTCTCTGTTAAGCATCCAAACTGCTCTTGAGGGTAAGCAAAGAAGGCCAGTTGGAGAACTGACCGGTAGTTTTAGTGGAGGATAACCACCAGCCCTGAGACATAGCTGACCACAGGGCAAAACCACTGCTACCATGAATTCTCCAGGAGTGTCTCAGCAAGCCCACAACCGCCCTGGATGGGATAGGCAAGAGCGAAACCCAGGTCTGCACACTGGGGACTCACGTTGTCTGTGCTCTAGAGAAGGCGGCAATTTCTGCTTCCCCAAGCTGCCCATGAGTCTTCTCCACCAGCAACACAAAGAAAGACACAAAGTTCCTCATGGCTTGTAAACATGGAGGCAAATCCCACCTGATGATGAGAAGGTGGCCTGATGTTTCCACTGCTTCATGCTCACAAAAAAGACCTTGCCAGCAACCACCCCTTTTCTTAACACTGAGATGATGAGTGTTTTGCTTTGGTCCTGTGGACAAATGTCATCTCCTTAGGAGAGAAAATCTTCCTGGAAAGCGCAGGGCAGAGACTGAACAGCCTGCAGAGATCACAAGAGTGATCCCCTGGAGGCTCGGCCTACCAAGGCACCGAAGGACATGCTACATTTCAATAAAGGGCCTAAATTCCAGAGATTTCAATGGGATTTCAGCCTACGCTTAACTCTGTTGCTGACTTGCAGCCTGTGACTGTCAAGGTCTTCCTCTTTGTCACTTTGTCCAAAGAAGTGACAAATTACAGCCCCTGGACTTGTGCAGCTGTTGATTTGCGGGCTCTGTTGAAAATCCTAAGTCTTGGTGAGTATCATCCTTCCACTATAATTTTGGGCTTTCCCAAAAACAGGCCCATGCAATCGCTCTACAACCCTGACCGAGTATGACAATGGTCTTTCAGCCTTGCCCAGATGAGCAGGAACCCTTCAGCCCGACATCTCCCCAACTCCAGCACACATGAACTGCTCCCAATACCCTCATTTCACACATCAGCTACGTGCTGCCAACTTCCAGTTGGAGAGGACTGAATCCTCTCCAGATTGGTTCACTTCTTGCCACAGCTGCAGTAGTCTACACACATTTCCAACACTTGCTAAACTGCCCTAGCTGTGGATGCCACATTGCCAGTCGTGCAGCCCGGGGAGGGCTCTGAAGCAGCCCCTCCACAGTGGCAAGAAAGCCAGGCCATGACTACAGTCACTCAGCAGCCAGGACTCTTTGGAGAGGCTGCCGCGTGGCTTTGGTCTGTCAACTGCACTCCATCTTAACTTGCAACCACAAATCGCCGCAGCCAGCGAGCATGTCACCAACTCTCCAAGTCAGCAAATGACTATCACAGCGAGAAATCATGCATGAGAAAATACAGAAAAGAGAAAAATGTCACACCTCTTCTAGCTGACTAGCCCCATTTCTGTCCCATGGGTTTAAGGAGCAGGATAGGCTAAAGAGGCTGAAGGTTTTTTCAGGAGTTCAGGGAAATCCCATCTATGGGAGGGGGTACCAATTCCCATCTGCAGACCTGGCCACTCAACAGGTCCACTGGCCCACTTGGAAACACCTGCCAGGCCAACTGGAGACCCAGCTGCCTTCTCACTGACATGGGAGCCCTCCTTAGCTCAAAAACTGACTCCAAAACACCACTGAACTGCAAATCTCCTTGGCACGGTAAATTATCGAAGCATGATTTAGAAGTGAGCTCTGAAGCTAGGGAGCTCAGCCAACTGCTGCATCTGGCCACAATATTGAGAGTCAATCCCCCAGTTAATAACCTCAGACTCCGTCGAGGTGTGACATTAAAAAACAATCCAAATAATAACCCAGCCATGTCACTTTATTCCTTTTCCCCTTGAAAGGACATCTGATATACAAGGCTTGGGTTTTCCCTCAACCCAGGGAAACCAGCACCAACAATTTCCAGAGGTCTCTGTTCCCTAACCAGGGTGTGGAAGGGATGCAGTCAGTTCATGCATGGCTCCTAACATTTTTCCAACCGGTTGGATTCCCATCCCCTTCTCTTCTCCCCTGTCCCATGGAGAAACACAGTTGCTACAATCAGCCTGTAGCTGGGGAGGGGAAGGAAATGCCATTCCTGTCACTGCTGCTCCAAAATCAGCAGCTGACAGTGGCAGACTGCAATGAACCTACAGCATCATTTAGGAAGGTAAAAGTATCTCTCCCATCTCACGTACAAAAACTCTCCAGGAACAAGTATCTCAGTCTGGACATATCTAGCTATACAGTCTGTAGCTCTGCTCCTAAACCTAACTCAAGCAGACTTTCCTCCATGTCCGTGCCCTTGAATGTACCTTTGTGACCCCTTTAGAAGAGCAATTTCAAGACTGCTCTGGTAAAGCAAACACTGACTTCAGTTGCATGGTACGAGGGATGCAGCTCTCATTCTTCCAGCCTTTGTTGTGTACTAGCAGGCAACAAACGTGGTAACAATGGAAAATATTTGTGCACCCTTCCCTGTTTTTAGATTGACATGAGCTGAAATTCTCTTCCAACTCTGTGTTCTTGTTGTTTTTCCAGTTGCCAAAAAAACCATCTTTTCCCTAGAAGGAACTGTGGATGTGGACTTGGTTATCTATCACAGCTCCAGCCACCTTACCAAACTCCTCACCCCAAAAACAGGTAGGACTCAGACCAACCCAAACAGCCTCTAGACTTCAACTCCTACCCTCAAATGAGTACAGGGCCAAGGGCCATTGATGCCAGTGGGATGGATGTGAGGATGGAGACTGTGAGAGAGCCAATCTGAACAATAACTGTGAAACACTACAGTTGTTTCCCAAACTTGAGAACACGGCCTTAAAAAGAACCATAGCATTTCCAGAGGAAAACTGAACTGCTACACCACTGAAATGGAGTCATGTTTGGAAGCTCCGCTCCAAGAACGAATACAACCACAGCTCAAAGCCAAGGGGATGGCATGTGGAGCTGAGGGGGGTGGGAAAGGCTTTCCCAAGAAGGGAAGAAAAACACTTAAGGAAAAGCTTGCACTTAGGTCTTAAAGACCCATGAAACAAGGAGGTGAAATGCAGAGGGAATTCACACACAAACATCCCTGAGGAATGCCAGCATCTGTGCACACAGCTGGGACAGGTAAACTTGATAGTGTCAGGCACAGGACAGAAGAAAAAATGTTTTGGAGGCAAGATATTTTTTTTCAGGAAAAAGGAGCAACATGGCTATAAAATAGTGCATTTTCATATGAAGTTTATTTTGAGTCTTGGGCTGCAGGCAGTGCTCTCCTACTGACTGCCAAGCTGGCTACTGTGTTCCTCTTCACCATACTTATTTGATTGGCAAGATACTATTTCAGAGCTATAAAACCCTCCTGGAACACGCTCCCAATAAACTGAATTCCTTTTCTAACTAATCATTTCATTTGCCTAATTATTAGCAGCACTTGGAACAAATTAGACACCACAGGCAGAATCCAACAGGGTTCAGTCCCTGCCCAGCAGCTGTTTATACACTGCCCTGTGAAGGACCAGGACTGAGGTCTCCAGCTCAGCTCCTCGTCCTGAGGTTGGGCAGCAGAACAAGCAGAAGGCTACCGGGAGTGTGCTGGGGAGCTGCCTACCGTAGGGCATGATGTATTTGCAAGGTTAATAACATCTGACTCAACTTCTATGTCCTACCTTGGCCTAGAAAAGATGATCTCTTTGGGTACTTGCCTTCAAAGCGCAATAAGTCCTGTCTATCCACTTCAACACAGGCAAGTACGCTCCTACGGGGTGCAATGTCCCTCTGCAATGAAGAAGTTGCCCTTTGGCAGGAATGAGGCAGAACAGTAGCTGTAATTTCCCTATACAAAGCAAACAGAAAGTATGTTCCCTGCATTTCTCTAGCAGCAACTGGAAGCATAATCTGGATGCAGTATCTGGCAGACTGAACTCTCTCCAGCCCATATGCAAGCAGCACCGTAAGGGTGGGTCTAGTCAAACCCAGATAAAACCCATTCTAGGGGTGCAGAGCAGAGATTTAATCTCTTGCGCAGAGATTAAAATTCAGGAGTCAGAGGACAGTTATTCACAGAAATGAAGGGTGAACAGCTTTGTGAAGCAAGCATCAAGGGCACATTTATACTTACATTAACAACCTTTCAGATAACACTGAAATAAAACTAATATGGACATGTTGCTGAAAATAAGGACATGTTGCTGATATGCAGCAGCATAGCAGTGCACTCCACTCAACCAAAGCTGCCCCTCCAAGCAGCAGAATAAACTCGCCAGAGCCTCTTTGTGGCATGGTCAAATCCTATGTGATATAAAAAGCCCGTTGACTCGCCTGGCATGGGAGGACAGCAGCTCAGTCATGCACAGGAATCTTCTCTTAAAACACTTTTCGTCTCCCTCCGTGTGCAGGCATACAGACACACACCATCTCCCAGCCCAGCAGGGATGGGATACCCCAGTATCAAATGCTTCAGAAAGTTCAAACGCTAGTCACATCTGATGGGGAGAGCAGCACAGGCTCCAGCATCACAGGGGAAGGAGAGCCTCCTAAATCCCAGTCCACCTCCTACTCCATCTCCTCTCCCATGGAGCCTGAGGCAGTATTTACACTGATGTCCTGTGTTTCCATACACCCCGGTTGGAGGCCCAGAGCAAAGGCAATCCTGGGACGAACCTGCTCTGCACAACATGCAGAGGGCAACAGAGATGTCCCCAGAACAGGGAACATGGGCTTTAAAATAATCTTGGGGGGGAGGGGGGGGGGGAAGGACAATATCCTGAAGCATAAAACCACTTTAAGCACATTCGTTTTGCAGTTGCTAGAATATAAAGCCAAGACCTGGAGCTCTGCCAGCCAGTCAGTATTTTTACGACCATATCAAAGCACATGATAAAACCAAAAAGCGTAAGGGTCAAACTCAGTGCCAGGATTAGTAACCAGGCTGAAGTGAATAGCGTGATACCGGGTTTGAACAGGATCCTGTGATCACAGGCACTTAAAACATGTTTGTTTTTTCACACAGACAGCAGTCATGCCTGAAACCCATGTTCCAAATTCCTCCTTCAGCCCGTTCAGGTGGTGAGGGCTTTGTGCAAAATCTCTAAACCCTCTCCACCTACAAGTACCAACACAGTTTGCAGCCGTCTCGAGTCACGTACATCACACAGAGGAGCACACTGTCCAAGCCCTTCCCTCGTTGCTATTTCGGTCCCCAACTGCAGACGCTGCCCCTGCCAGGACTGCTCCCCGCAGCAGTGGGGTATTTCCAAATATCTCTGCATTAGGCACTACCCAGGGTATGACATGCTCACAGGTTGGAGCCTGCAAGCACCAAGAGAAGAGAAGGGTTCCCTTCTGGGTAGACTTCAAGTTCTTACCAAGAGGGCTACAGACAGATATTTTTAAACTATTCAGTATAAGAAATCAGCTAACTTGTGCCGAGGGATTTAACAAAAGAAGCCGTATCAGGGATTGAGAGAGACCAAGGGGTCCTTTCATGCTACATCAGAAACTGCTTGTTGAGAAAGGGCATCCATCGCGGAGCAGGAGATCCCAACCCCACCACTGCCCACAGAAACTGCCTCCGTGAATACCAGCAGCAAGGACACCCTGAACGAGCCACTTGGGAGCCCTGCTCAGACTGTGGCTGGTTTCCCAAAAGCCAGCATGGTCACTACAGAGTTACAAGATGGTTACACAGCTGGGATGCTACTTGCTGCCACTGCTGCAGCGCAGAGCACGAAGGGTTTGCAGTAGCTCCAAGCTGAAACACCTGGCATTGGAAACCACCAGTGACACCTTCTCACCCCACGGGTATCAGCATTCTGTGCCTTTGTCACCTTCATCCTGATAAGGCAGGAGGCAGCAACGAGGAGCACGTGAGCCAGGGAGAGGGATGGGGGCACTGGTGGGTGGTGGTATGCAGGACATGGTGCCACCTCCTCCCATTGCAGTCCTCTTCTGCACAGCCGCAAAGCCAGGGTGTCCAACGCAGACCTTACTTTCAGCTAAATTTCTCTTTTATCCAAGGAGACAGGAGGCTTCCCTATCAAATCGTCTCCAAGAGTGAATTTTAATGGAAGAGATCAGAGAGAAACTTAAAGCTTGGGTTGTTTGTTTTAAACACTGGATCTTCCCTTCGCTTGGTTATTTTGGCCGTTGGTTAAGCTCCCTTTTATGTTACACATAGAGATAATTTCTTCTTTTCTATGGCAAGGCTGATCAAAACTGGGAGTGATTTGCTTCCAGAATATTTTTTTTAACTAAATAAAATGACTTATTTGTTGCATTCAGTATTTTTCAACAGTGCTTTTAGTTTCTGCACAAGATGCAGTGTTTTATTCCAGAGGATGTAGATTGAAATAAAAGCTGTTTTCCACCTGTCCTGCAGCAGGAAAAATGTCCTTTTTTAAGGTATTAGTGTTGATTGAACATGAACTGCAATGACAATTCTCCAGTTTGTGTGATTTCACTAAAACAAAAGTTAAAAATGCACATTTTTTAGCCATGGTGGTTTTAACTGCAGACAGGAGCTCTCTCACAACAGGAATTAAGGACAATTTGGGGACTATGTTATGCACAGTGGAGGTTTTTGATAAGTACATGTCACTGTGACCAATTTGCACGTAACGACAAAATTGGAAAAAAGCACTGAGGGAGGGAATGACTGTAAATAGAAGGAGAAAAGCCTGCTCCCCCTTGTTTGAGCTGTCTACCACCCATCACTCCTGTCCCTAAGCTCTAACCTTATTTCACACAAGCTGCCAAAAAGCACTCATCCTGCAAAGTGCTGAGCATGATCTACTCCCATGCACCTCTCCATCATCAAGGCTTGGTGGATTTGGGGTTGCTCAGCCCCAAAAACACAGCGAGATGGCACCAAACATCACTTCTAGACTCTGCCATGGGCAAGCTGTAATTTTGATTAAAGAAGCGAAATTTCTAGCTCCCCCAAGCAGCCTCAGCTCCCACTCAAATTTTTCTTTTCATCCACCTGCCCCCCTTAATCAGATTTTTAAACAGCATATGGTGTCGTCTTCTCTCCTTCTGACATTGTCTGACCCACAAGGCTTGGCCAGGGCTAGACTCAAAGCACATCATACAATATTATGCCACCTCTGATGCAATGTGTCTCTGTGAGAGATGATGGGGTAATACCATGCCTTTGCACAAAAGCAAAAAGCAATTTTGGAGAAGAAAACACAAAGAGGAACTTTTCCATGAATAAATTAACAACCTGCCACAAACAGCATATGCAATAGTTTCTCTGTTTTCAGACACAGCTTGTCTGATGGAGCAATTTTAAAAAGTAGTTTTTACATGGTGGTTTTGACCTTTTCCCTTATCTGAAACTTCAGCTGATATCAGCAGGAAGAGCATAGGTCTGACCAAAATGGAAAAAGGAGGCGTAGCCTTACCCCAGAACATACTTTATATCTAGTAAATCCCAAGGCTGCTGTAATATGTGGCTCTAGAAACCTGGTGTCACTGCTGTTACCTCCCCAGTCAAGGACAGCTGGGCAGGGATCAAATCTAAATCTGCATATACTGTGTCCTTGTGACCGCACACATCACTTGTACGACCCTACGAAGGCACCCTCTGCTTGCTAAGCTGAAAGCATCTGACAAAGATGGAAAAACGCCACCATATCTCCCAAAACTGAAGTAGGGGAAAGACAAAGAAAAGGCAGTACCTTGTGTCAGGCTAACAAACACCAGTGGCCACCATGGCCTTCATGAAGGTAATTTTGCAACTCTGATTTAAAAAAGAAAGAAGAAAAAGAAAAAAAAGACAAGAAAGAAAAAAATCAGACCATGAGTGATTTGCCAACAGTCACACGGTCACACGGCAGTCTGCGGTAAGGGTGAGGACAGAAGCCATGCCTCCTGACACTCAAGTCACTATGAGATATGTTTCACCATACCTTTTTCCCCTCAGACACTGCTCTCATTGAAACTCCAGTTCAAATATCCCTCACTTCAAGGGAGTGAAATTTCAATGGAGATGAACCCTTCCATGCAATCTCAGCCTCAGGTTGTTCTTGCTGCCTGGAGATGATGCTGCTTCTTATCTTAAAGGGGGACATTAACAAACCCAAGAGATTGCTTTTGAGCCAGTTTCATGTGTCCACAGCAGACCAAACTCCAGAGAAGGAAAAGCCAATGTATTTTGGGTTGCCTGCCCAGCTGCAGGCTTTGTGTACGGAAGTTTGGTTCTGTGGACCAGCTTATGAATTCCAGACATAGGAGGACCCTAACACCTAAATGACACAGCATGGGGACAGGCAGGCCCAAGATGGCCTCGAAGGGGCAGAGTAGATACTGCAGTGCAAACCACAATATCCAGGTGAGAAATTAAGTAAATACACCAAGCTCTGTGCTGTCCCAGCTACACAAACCCAAGGCTACAGCCAGCTCAGACACACCTACACAAAGTGCTGTCACAGCCAAGACCCACTTTCTTTGCCAAGAACAAAAGTGAAAGCAGTTGGTCTCTTCTCATCTTTTCTATGACGATTTTTAATGCTCAGCACTCACGAAGTCCAAAGAGCTGCTTCAGGTCACCCCAGAGGTGTGCCAAGGCAGGGACCCCCAAATTTGAGAGATGCACTGAATTACTGCCCAGGCAGGGCTTGCATTTACTTTCCTATCTTGCCTCTTGACCACGGCTATGGAGTATGTAGTATGTGCAACTCAGAAGATGCCAATTTATAAAGAAAGTGGCTCCCAAACAGACACCTTTGCACTGTGGCTGTGCTGAGTACCACCACTGAGTGGGCCAGAGCCCCTGACTGCTTTCACCACTCCTGACCGGGGAGTTTGTGAGGATGCCTGCGTAAGATGTGCAGTCATATTTTTGGCACTAGGGAAACCTTCCCTCAGACCGTCCAGTGGGACAAACCTGCACACACACTTCAGCCAGGTCAGATGGACCAAGGGCATCCGTCAACTTGCTGCTTCCTCCCATCCAAAACAGAGGAGAAAATAGTATTGACCCTTTAAATTGTTCTGCAGACTAATGAGCCACGTTATAGCGCAGTGCTGAAGTTGACTGTTGCTTCTTGCTAAGTCTTATTCTGATTGTAAAATTAAACAGCTCATTTTAAAAGTGGTAAAATGACTCCCACTTCAGAACACAGCTCTCAGGGGAATAAAGAAAGTTTGCAATTTCAGCAGGGCAATGCATGACATTGTCTCTTAATTACCAAAGGAAAGGCAGCTGGTTCAGTTTCTGCTGTCTTAATAATTTTCCTCTCTTTGATGTCTTGATCACATCTTTTGAACAACACGCTTGAAGTGTTACACTGCAGAGAACACTTATTTTCATAAAGAAAGGGAAATATTTTGCTCCATGCATAATATTTAGTTATCCTGATAGGCTGCATTGATAGGGCTTCATATATTGTGTTTTCAAGCTAACACTGAGCTTAAAAGAGGCCTCCAGGGTAGTGCAAGACTTCTATCTAAATGATAAATATGTAATCAGTGTACATGTCTAGCATCTTTTAAAGTGATATCAAATGGTTTATAATAAGAAAGATAAAAGCACACAAAACTTTCTTGTCCTAAAGGCATAAAAAGGAAGTTCACTTGTTTCCCTTTTTCGTTTTAAAAGTTAAAATTTCTAGGCCATATGAAAATGACATTACACCTTTGCACAGTGTGACAACATATCTACTGTTGTACAATATACACAATCAAAAACTCTCTCCACTCCTCACAGAGATGGCCAAAAATCTGGAGCAAAGACACAGTTTCAAAGCTGCCAATAACAGGACGGGGTTTTGTGAGAGTCGCAGCCATCTATAGCAAATATATTTGCATGCTCCTTTGCACTGTGCTACAGTAACGTGAAAAGCTGGAGGATGACCCAGCTACACATACATGGCACCAAATTCCTCGAGAGGCAGCTGGGCATGCGTGCTGGGATGGCAGCTTTCTACAGCTGCCTGCAGTTCAGAGCTCTTTTCTTGATAAATGAGTTCCATTCAAGATGGGCTGCAATTCAATTTATCCTAACAGTGTAAATTGTAACCTGAAGTCGATGAGGATATCCCCACCAGGCTGCATACCAGAGTAAGGGGTAGTGAATTGTGGAGGAGAACTTGCTAGAAGGATGTTCAGAGACAGGAAAAATGTGTCCAAAACATTTATCACCTGGGCAGAAAGTTCAGGGCTATGGCAAACATTCAGCCTTTGCTCTAATTCTCCACGTACAAGCTGAGTCTTGATATTACAGGTTACATTCAATCTATCTAAACAAAACCTAGCTGTGGAGGAGTGACTTCAGGATGCAGACTTTATTTTAACCATAACACACATTTCCTCACTCTTTTCACTTTAAACCAGATGTTATTATATTTGTGTGTGTGACATTTACACTTAACAGTGCAGACTCTGGTCAGATTTGCTGAAACAGGGAACAAAACCATGATTAAACTACTTCCTATATGCAAAGGCGCTTTGAACTTCGTGTGTGTCACGGAGACTGGCGAGTCAGAGGCACAACTGCTGCCCAGCTGAGGTCAGACATGCTTCGAGCTGCAGCTGAGCAGATGTGGGAGGCAGCTGGCCATGGCTCACCATCGCTCGTCACTGCCCCTGCCCTCCAGTGGTTACCACCACCTCACATCTGCCAGAAGGACCAGGTGTGCCCTCCCTTGAAAATCCAGATGAGAAAAATCCTACTAGGAAATGGGCTCTCGTTAATCCCCTGCTGCTCTGGGAGAAGGGAGGGTGTCGGGGATCGGATCTGCAGGAAGATGTGACCTCTTGCCAGGAGCAGCTGGAAGAGATGACACTTTACCCCAGCACAGGATAGCATCCCTGAGAACAGCCCCAGGCTTCTGCTGACCAACAGAAAAGCTTCTCTTCCAAAAAAGGAAATAATTTGGGACTTTTTTTGCTCCGTGAATTGGCTAACCACAGTCTCAAAGAAGTGCCAAGACAAAGAGGGTGCAGGGAAGAGGACCACGGCTGCTTTTGGTGGCAGCTGCCCCTGGCTCAGTGACACTGTCACCCTACACAGCAGGAGCCTGACTGGCCTTGGGACCCAGACCCATCTGGTTCTCTGGCAGGAGCTGCATGGGATGTTAGAGAAGGGACATATACCATGCTCCTAGATACTCAGCAACAACTTGAAGTCTCTCATACCAGCAACACGTGTGAAAGGACAGGGACATACACCTTCCCAAGCACTCTCGCTCAAAGAAATGCAAGTTTAATTGAGATTGAACTAGAACAACAAAATTAAGGTTAAAGTGCATCAGAAGCACTGTGGCTGGCGTTAGGACCCTTGAAGCAATCCTCCCCAGGTCAGAGACATGTCTGAAACAAGTCAGGGAGGAATGGCACAAGGGAAACAGCCTACAACACCCAGGAAACTGCAGAGGAGGTTCTTCACAGCCATTGCATTGATACTGCAATGTAGGGGGCCCTTGCTAGGTGCATTACTGCCCTACACAGGGGCAGGGCTGTCATGGCTTTGTGGCTCAGACCAAGATCCTCCCTCTGCACTCTGTTCACCAGCCCACCTGAGCTCTACTAGCAACCAGCAAGCTTTGGACATACCTAGAGACAGCTAAGACTGTAGCTGTCTCTAGCTCCCCTAGCAGAATTTTGGACCCATTTCTACCCATGTGCGTTCAATACCTTCATCCTTGCCCTTGTATTTGCCTCACTGCAGAGCAGCTTCCAAAACTTGCTTCTTTCATCTTCAAAAAACCCCTTCTATCCCACTTAAGGATGGTGCAGAGACAGACCCAGACTGAGGGCAGCCCAAAAGCCAGCCCAAGTTCCTGCCCCAGTGACCCTGGCCTCCCACGGTCTACTCATCCTTTCTCCAGTGAGCTCCAAAGAGCGGACAAAGGCTGGGACGAGCATTAACACATGCCAGCCAAGCCAGTGGCAGGCACAGGAATGTAATGCCTGGGTGTGAGCAACACTCATCCTGCCCTTAGAGGAATGGTGGGAAGACAAGGCCACTACCCTCCAGAGTCTTCCTCACAGCGAGCAGGAGACACACACACCCACCCCTCAGCCAGAGTTTGATCCTCTAATTTAGCACTGTACGGAGTAGAACTCTATCCAGCCAGTCTCCAGAAATAAAAATAGACTGAATTTTGTTGCTGGGACAGCCCCCTACACTCACAGATCCAGCAAGGGGCTTTTCTCTGCCTCAGCGCTGTCCCCTGACAGCTGAGCTGCCGAGGAGTCGGGATGTGCCGAAGGAGCCATCACAGCTGCAGGGTCAGCTGAAAGCCCGGGAGAAACTGAACCAGTGCGTTCTGCAAAAATCTGTGGAACAGTTGCTCCAGCGACTTTAATTTCTTGCCCCCTACACGTATATCTCTCCCCCAGCACTGGACAGCACAGGTCATTTTTATCAGCATCAGTTTGTGCTACTTCAGGAATGCTAAGCATGCAGCTGAATTCTGATTTAAATATTCATGTTTATTAGTAAATCACATTTCTAGTGAGCTAACAACATATTTCACTAGAGAAGGGGAGTTTTACACCATCCTTTGGAATAGTACTGTATCTCTAACTAAGACTGAAAGAAAGAGACATTTGGTGTGGTGGAAATTTGGCCAATTTTCAGCAACAGTAATAATAATAGTATTTATATTCTGTTCCTCCTTTTTCCAGCATGAAGGAAAGCTCTTACAGTCTAAGAGGACAGCAACAAACACAGGGCAATAAAACCACAGATTGTTGAAATACAAACACACTCAAAATGAATCAAATTAGGAGTTGTAATTTGAGAGAGGCATCTCACGTTGTGATAACAGACTCTTCTGCTGGCAAATCCATAGCACTCCACAGCCAGAATCATCATTAGCATGTTTCTTTACAAAGATCAATTAAACTGGGGCAGAAATTAAAAGATCTTCCCAAGGAAACCCAGCGAAGCAGCAGGAATTGCAAAAGAGACCTTTGATTCACCCTCAATTCACCAGATGAATCAGTTCATGTTGAACAAACAACAAACCACACTGAAGAGATGCAACCAAAAGCTCCCAATCCCTGAAGCCATTTCAGATGGCTCACTAAATCATGCAACAGATTGATCAGATACATTACCAAAGTGCTATGATTAACCTTGTTACATGCATTAGTTAATTCATGGCAACTTTGCATAAGCCTTGACCTGCACAAGACAATTTGACTCAGTTTAGCTGCAAAGAAAGCAAGTTTGCTCTACCATGTATTTGAGCAGACTGTGAGTTTGCAGGCAGAGTGAGCACCCCACTACTCATGCACTGTTACTTATTAAGTTGCAGTAAATTGCCCATGCGATTTAAACTGAGATCAAAGGGAGACCAAATCCCACCCCTGTAATTTAGGCAGCAGCATCTCTTTGCAAGACCAGTGTTGAGCGTGTGGAGTCAAAATCACTATCACAGCTCACTACTCAAGCATGAGGAACGTCAATTCCTCTGCCCAGCAAACCCCCATGGACACAAGCAGGAATCCAGATGCAGCAGAGTTAATTGGCAAGAGTCAATTGGGTATTTTCCTCAGCTGCGCACTCCCAGTGCAAGACAACTATCCAATTATTGAAAAATCACCTGGGAGAAAAGACTGCAGAGGGAACAGTTTTGCAATAAATGTTCTTAATTTCAACCCCCTTTGTATAATCTTTAAGTATTACAGTAACAACAAGCTTAGTATTTTATAGCCAGAGTTACACTGCTGAATGTTAGCCTGTCTTTTTCTAAAAAAAGTGACAGCTGTTGGCAATCCCCCCAACCCAACTCCTCCTGCTAATCCCCATCTGCCAGGGAGGTAACATGGCCTCAGGAAACGCGCCCAGTATCTGGGGCATGTTATCATCAATGCTGTCCCGCCTTACCACTTTACACTTTGTTTCCATGTCTTCATGGGCACAATATCTCTGGGGGGGCTGGAGAGGGAGCCAGGCATCAGCTGTTTGACCCAGGTGCTTGTAATTGCATCTGATACAACGTGGCTCATTTTACACTGAAAGGTCCCAACTGTGTGACTGCCCAGGGGATGTCTTTTCTTGTCTCCTGAGGTCAGTTGGGAGCCCTGACCCCAGTCCCTCAGGCTAGCAGCTAAAATGATGTGTTCCTTCATTTGTTCAGCAATAACCTAAGAGAGGACTAAGGGTGATCCTTGTCCTCGCTTCACAACATATTCAGGTGGCTGGATCCAGGGTGGAAAACCAGGGTCACACCTGATACTGGCCGAGACTAGCTGAAGGGTTGTTGGGGTGGGCAGCTCAAAAACTCCCAGGAACAGTCCAGTTTCCAACACACAGGTACTCACCACCTCCTGAGAAAACAGTCTCAGACAGGCCTCCCAAAACCCCAAACAAACCCCAAATCCAGTCTCTCAGGGCCACTCTTTTCTAATTTCACCAGTGATCTGCTCAGCAACAACAGGCAAGTTGTGCCAGGTCTCCCATCTTGCAGGCAAAAAAACCCCTAAGACAGATCTGTACCATTTTCCTTGCAGGGCTGCACAGAGGTTTCACCAGCTGTGTATGAGGTTTTCACAAGTCTCAGGGAAGCAGTTAGCTGGAAGCACAACGCATCACTGCACTCTCACTAGCAGTCAGCCCTGGTTCCTCCCCACCACACAATTTTTTAGCATCTCTACACATGAACCCTTTACACAGAAGCTTTACAACAGAGCTGCCACCGAACAACCATTGCCATCCCAGCACAAACATCTTGCTCCATCCAGAAAGACAACTTGCAACCTTCTGTTTTTACCTTTAGTAAATTACATTAAAGACTTGTAAGGATTTCCTTCGTTATGCCCCACACTGCTACCTATTGCTGCCACTTTCACAGTAAGCACATGCTCCAAGGTGCTTCTGTAGTTTCACCGACACTTGTGAGAAGTGTGAAGATACCAAATACAATTTTAACAAGTGGTCTCTGCACATTTTTTATCCACTGAAGAGTGAATTTAAGCCTAAGAAAGGCAAACTTACTGCCAGTTGTTACTTTTACTGGCGCTACTGAAACAGGCCACAAGTGTCTGTGAAAACTACCGCCTTAAAACATAAGGCACTGTGTTCCCCTCTTGGGTCTCACAAAGAAATCAGCCTCTAGACAATCTGAAGGGCAGATGCGTCTCAGACTGCTTTGATAAAGTAAGCTGCAGTCATCCCAAAGCCTTCTTTGGTTGATGAGAGCTCAACATGACCCAGCAACGTGCGCTCACAGCCCAGAAAGCCAACTGTATCCTAGGCTGCATCAAAAGAAGCGTGACCAGCAGGCTGAGGGACGTGATTCTCCCCTTCTGCTCCGCTCTCATGAGACCCCAGCTGGAGCACTGCGTTCAGGTCTGGGGCCCCCAACATAAGACAGACATGGACCTGTTGGACCAAGTCCAGAGGAGGGCCATGATAATGATCAGAAGGCTGGAGCACCTCTCCTATGAGGACAGGCCGAGAGAGCTGGGGTTGTTCAGCCTGGAGAAGAGAAGGCTCCAGGGAGACCTTATAGCAGCCTTCCAGTACCTAAAGGGGGCCTGCAAGAAAGCTGGAGAGGGACTTTTTACAAGGGCATGAAGTGATAGGACCAGAGGTAATGGCTTTAAACTGAAAGAGGGTACATTTAGATTAGATGTAAGGAAGAAGTTCATCACTGTGAGGCTGATGGGGCACTGGAACAGGTTGTGGATGCCCCATCCCTGGAAGTGTTCAAGGCCAGGTTGGCTGGGGCTTTGAGCAACCTGGTCTAGTGGAAGGTGTCCCTGCCCATGGCAAGGGGCTTGGAACTAGGTGATCTTTAAGGTGCCTTCCAACTCAAACCATTCTATGATTCTATGATTCTTAGTTTGCTGATAACAAATTAGTCCTACAAGATGTGTCAAAACTGGTACTGAGTGTGCCAGTGAAGACACTGAACATTCTTCGTGTCAGGTCCCGGGAATGTTCCCCAGCAAAGGAGGATGAAAAGACACCAGCCAGGAGGATAGCTGGCCAAACAGCCAGTGTCAAGGACAGCCTTGGACGAGGAACTCAGTACTTTGGAGCAGAGTCAGCACCCAGCTTTGTGAAGTGGACAACTTCAAGCGATGCTGATTTTAATGGCAGCAGATCTATAACGGCACAACTTGGACTCACGGGGATTGAAATCCCAGGGGTTGCTATGGCCTCTTCCTTACCCCAAAGACAAATGCCAAAAACATTAAAAAAAAGAGCAGATATGGAAGCTGAAAGGAGAGAGTGTTTGTCTGAAACATCCCAGCATCAGTTTCGGATCATCAGCATCGCAAACCAACCCACAAAGACGCTTGCTGATAATCGCCCCAGCTATCTTCAGCGATACACGTGTGATGTGGCACGTCATTTCTGTGCCTGCCAACAGTACAAGCTCCAAATGTGACCCTGGCTCTCTTCCCCAAGCACTGAGAAACTCTTGTTATGTTTGGCTCCCCCCTTGTACTCCCTTCACAAAAACAGCACGCTTCCACAACGTCAATCTGGAATTATTTACTGTTGTTGAAGCTCAGACAGGAACCACAAGCCACCTCTCCTCTCACCCAAGCGGGACGTGCAGAGGTTGCCCAAACGAGAGGGCTTCACCCAAGCGCTCTAGCAACCCTGCCAAACATCTCATCGGGCAAGTTGCTGCCCGCTAAAATTATGTCCTTCATCTCTCCTGCTCCATCCCCGAGACCTGCTGAAAACTAGTTTATCTGTGCTTTCAGAACATTAAATAGACACCATCTGCTTAAAATTACCCTCATTAAAACTAACGTGGGAACACAATCAGCCACGTTTTCTCTTCTCTGCTTTTGCAAGTGGAGTGTCACTTGCAAGGCTTTGGGACTAGCTCTGAAACTCCCTGAAGGGAAGAAAATGAACTAATGAAAGAACCACAAGTTACTCTCCAACAAGCATCATCCTCCATGCTGACACAGTGCACAGCTCAGGGACAGGACAGACCCAGGACACTGTCTCCTCCAAATTGCACCTGACTACCTCTGGCAAATCACCCCACTGAGGTTAAACTTATTCCCAGGCAGCTGCATCTGGCCCCTGACAACATGGACAAGGCTATACCCAGCAGTGCAAATTAACCCGCTATATGCTTGAAGTTGCCCAGACTGAATTGTTGCCGGTGCCTGGACTAAACAGCTCACTTGTACTCAGTCTGCAATGACTGTGAGAAGTGTCGGGCAGGGAAACCTGTTTGCTCTGCACCTTTGAGGGTGGCCTTTTCTACAAGAGGAGGCTAGAGCAGCTCAGTAGAATGAAGGCTAAGAAGAGACACGATCACTCTCTATAAAATAGTGGAGAGAAGCGGGACAGGAGGTCAAACCAAACAGAGTGAAGAGACCCATTTATGCAAAAGGACAATATCGGTGTGAGAACAAACAGAATGCTTGTGAATAAGAAAAGTCTACACTGGAAGTCAGTAACCATCAGAAGTTTGAAGCTGCCAATCAAGCCAAGCCAACCACCCTGAAGGTTGGGAATTCAACATGCTTGCAGACGATTAATGACCTAGGTCTCTCCCAGGTCTATGTTCAACAGTCCCATGACCCACTCACAGTACTTTGAGCCATAAAAGAAATTTTTTTTTTTCCATCAGCCCAAATTATCCACTAGTCTTGTGAAGGCTCTGAGAAGGCACTTCTGCCAGGAGATATATTGTTGCAAACACAATGCTCTCCCTGCCTGATCTGCCTACCTTGCAAAGAGGTGCTGATGCACAGAGTGATGGGGGATCCTTGGATGAAAGGCATTAGATAAGTACAAAGCCTGAATATATATTAACAGTAATACCAGACATGCTATCTCTACAAAAATAAATTGCTGCTTGACCCAAGGCTTGGAAGCAGAAAGTGATCTGCCAAGGCCCAGATGTGTGACACTACCCCATAAATGCATGATGGGATCAAAAAAAAGAGAAGTGTATGGAGCAGTGGAGAGAGCTGGAAGTGATGATGGGAGGCTCACTTCCTCACGGCATGCGCTGTGATTCCTAACATCATCTGGTCAAGACTCAACAGCTCTCACTAATATTAACAACATGCAGCAAGCCTCAGAAGCCTGAGCTAGTGCCATACAGTTAAGGGGCATCTGGGAAAGCATCAGAAGACGCAGGCTGGGCCAAAATGAAGCTGTATCGATGCTCAGCACTCTTATTTTTTAATGAAGCTAGATGGTAACTGCTTAATAGCAACAGACAGAACACAGTGTGCTTAGTCTTTAGCAATCAGTAGGTTACAGACTTTCTGACCCAACAGCGTATCTTGACTGCTGTGTTTAATAGAAGTCAGTCTTGTCCCCAGAAATTTGTTCAATTTTATTTTGAACCATTTGTACTTTCAGCCTTCGTATCACTTTTCAGCAAGGTGTTGCACAGCTTAATTACATAGTGGAGAAAAAAACATTTAATTTTATTACACCTTGTGCCCAAGAATGTCGTAATTCCTGCACCATTGCCAAGAGGCTGAACCTGTTCCTCTCCATCATCTCTCTGTGCCTGTATCAGAAGAATTCAGGATCTGCATTCAAACAAGCATCTCTCTCTCCTCTGTTTCTAGACTACTTCAGCTGATTTGGGTTATCATTTCAGACAGGTCTTAGTATGAGAAGGACTGGACTGTTGCCAGCCCAAGAAAAACTGACTAGAGCTGGGGATGGGAGGCTTGCTTGTTTAAAGCAGATAAGCTCCCAGCCACTGAAGGTAACTTTATAAATCTTTACTTTCATATCCTTCACAGAGACAGCTGGAGGTTAAGTCTAGAAGCAAAACAAGGAACAATAGTTACAAGAATGTTATAAATGGCTTTATTTCACCTGTGGCAAGTGTTGTTTCTGAAAGCTAAGGAAGTTAATTTATAACGTTAGCAATTTGACAACCAGTCTTTTCAATAGAAACTCAGCTATTGTGTTTTGAAAGGAACAGGAGCTAGCACGGGCAGGGTACTGCCCCGGCTATGACTTGGCTATTATTTTATCAATTAGGAGCAAGGCTTGGCTGCAAATCCCTTCACCTTGTTTTGCATGCAGGAACGCATGAATCCAAGAGTTTGTCTTGGCTAAAATCACCAGAAGACGAAGCTTTACAAACCATGGCATCTTTGCTAAACAGGTACAGAAGCCCCATCTAAGACAAATAGGTTGGAAAGTGTTAGCCGCAACTGCTAGACCCTACACAGGCTTCCCATAAAGCATCCGTAGGCCTTTGATGGACACAGAGACCAGAACACATGCAACAGTGGGAAGAAAGAGCCTGGGAACTCGGATAAAGCTCCAAAGTGAATGGACATTTGGTGACGACAGCACTGTAAAGTTGGCTTTGGTGCTTGGCTCCTGGTAAAACAATGACATAATGCTGTGTTTACTAGTAGAGAAATCTGAGTGTTGGAAATGGGTCTGTAAAAAAACCACTAACACCGTTTTTTGACAAGCCAACAGATTAACATCTATTGTCACTGGGGCAAGGCCAAACTCGGCTGGAAAAGGTCCAGGAGTTTGATGTCACCAAGAAGCTCACAAGGATGTCAGCTAAAGAGTGTTCCCGTGTCATCTCAGCATTTACTTCTGTGTTACTGCCTAAAGCAAGCTATTAGCCACCATCACCTTCTGTTTAACCCTTTCTGTCACAACATGCAGTAAAGACAACATGTTGGCCTTTCGGCAATAGTGGTTTGACCCAGATCTGCTACAGCTCATGTTAACCAGATGCAGAAGATTGATAAAGGACCAGGCAGGACAGGGTGCTGGCAGATAACACATATTTGATCAGGTTTGGACTGTCAGTCCTGTGCTAGCACTAACTAAAGTCTCTACCCTTCTACAAATAGAAACAGTGGGCATCATTTCCCAATCTGAGTTCTTAGGATGTTTTCAAGTCCCCTGTGATTCAAATCATGGGGCCAGGTGCACCCTCACCCTGGTCTGAGCCAAACTCTTTATCATAACCAGGCCAACACCTCTCACACACAGCAAAACAGCCGAGAAGTTTCAGTGCCTCACAAACAAGATCCCAACACAAGGGCACGTGGATTCCCATAAATGCCAGTGCCTGGTAGAGAATGATCTCACTCTACTTATCAGATGAGTTAGAGTCCTGATGGCTTAGTATCACTATATGATAACATGGTGGGCAAAGCCCCACAAAGCCCTCAGCACACGGGGAAAGCTTTATGTCACATCTCCTCAGGTGTAAAGGCTGCAATAAGCGTATCAGTGCTGTACTCTGTTTTTCTACAGACACTCAAAACCCAGCAGAACACCCTGATGATTGCCCACAAGATGCACTCCAGTCCAGCCCTACTACATTTGGAAGGTCACCCAGAACTCCAGAATTAAGACAATGGAAAGTAACCCCATGCTGTGGGCAAGGTTAGAGCTTGTCAGAAGAAGGGGAAAAAAATTAAAGAATAAAAGAGTATTCTTAGGGTCTGGCCAGGACTGTGGCATCAGCTCCAATGGGACCTAAAGATCCTTTGCAAACCCCTGCTTTCCACCCCATTTCTGTGACCATGCCCTCTTCTTGCTCAAATGCAGAGCAACACAGAAGTTAAAACAAAGGCAAAACACATGCATGCACACACAGATGAAGCCTCACATCAAAACCCCAATTCCTACCAAACGCCTGCACACTCCCCCAACACAAGAAGAGAATTATGTAAAACAGTAATCCCAATGTTCATCCTGGCCAACACCAGGGCACACAGATACACAGTGTTGCTCTCAGCTGAAAGGACCGGTAGAAAACCCAGCACTGCCATAGCCAAGCAATTTGGCCAACACCTTCAGCAGTGAGGCCAAGGGTCTGCGCAGCAATGCCTTGCTCCCATCCCCAGGCTGTACGCCCTCAGATCCCACTCACTTGGGTCAGAGCCTCAGTTCTTTCAAAAAAGGAGACTCCCTCCAAGATGGTGGTGCCTCTCACACACCAGTACACACTGTCACTCTCCAGTGCCACTAGCAAATTGCCATTGATACACAAAAAGGCAGTGGTCCTTATGCCAGAAGGACAGAGGGAGGATTAAAGACAGACTGATGGATTCTCCTGCCCAGATCATGACTACTGCGATCTCCAAGGCTTGTTACTCATGACAAATTAACTTAAAATATTTTTAGTTTAAACCAAACTATTTATATTTATCTTTACAAATCGGTAATGTCTGTATTAAAGGATGAAATGCAAGCTACAGCTGCCCAGCTCAGAAACAGGTGGAAAGCTGCTTCCCCAAAACAGTCCACAGTTTTGACATAGACTGTTACAATCTCAAAGACAGCAGCAAAAGATTAAACAGAAAATCTCTTCTTGAGCAGTAACAGCCGGAAGACTCTTCTGTATGCCTCAAGCGAGAGTATTTCAGAGGCTGGCTACTGCACTAGATTCCCTCTGAGTAAAACATCTTGTGTTGTCTTTATAAAACACCTTTTGCTGAAGCATTAAAGGAAAACTTACCTGGATTCAGGGAAAGGAAAGAACTTGCTAAGGATGTCCAGGGCTTGTAAAATGCATAAGATACAAGATTGCTACCCCTTGGCATGTGGAAAACCAGCATGGATGTTCCTCTAGAATCAGTCACTTTTTATTCTTCTCTACTTCAGCCAACAGCTCTAATCTCTTGTTATTAACAGAAAATAAGCAGCCCATTTGTTAATAAAAAGAGATATTACCACCAATGCTGGTTCAGGGATTCTGACAGTTTCACCTGATATAGATATATTTATAAAACACACACACAGAGCTTCCCTCCTGCTCCTGGCTTTCCTCTGTCCCATCCCAGAAGCCAGCTCCAGAGCCTGTTTTAATCCCACTTAGGAAAATCCTGAACTCCAGACTTTCTTCCTGGGACATGTGTGGGACATGGGAGGAGGGAGATGCACTTAATCTGCTCTCCGTGGCTTTCTTCCAGGAAAATACTTCACATATCCTTGTTTGTTTGTTTTTTAAATTCTAAGTGATTTTAATGCCAGTGAAAGTTGCTGGAGTGACAGCCCTGGGAAACTGCAGGCCTCCCACTTACGCACTAGCAGGGGCTGTGCCAGCTGCCCTGCTTCTGCTGAAGACCAGGAGCTGAGCTGCCTCTTGTAGCATCTATCCCACAAATACCCATCCCTCAGTTCGGGCTGCTTGAGATGAGGCAGGTGTCAGACAGTGCCAAATTTTCAGGCAAAGGAAATATACTGAGCTCAGAGACAATACAGCAAAGCACTTGCAGGGCAGGGGAATGGAAAAACATTTAAAAATTATTTCCAGAGTATTTTGCTTGCGGTCAGAGGGGTCTACTGTGAGCTTGCACCTGCTGGAGAAGGGAAAATCAGGAATAACATTCTACCCACAAAAAATACATGCATGGGTTAATTTATAAATAATAATAGAACAGCCTGAGCCAAAGAGTAGGAAAACCTCATAGCATGCTGAGGGAGCAATTAGAAATCTCATCTTCAGAGTCAGGAAAACGGTAATTCAGATGCTCACTGTTGCATCAAACCCCCGCAGGTATAAGAATGTCTGGCAAGAAGGTTTCACCTCTGCCGGTGAGCTTTCCTGACAGGGAATACAGAGACACTAGAGATCAGACAGCAGCAGTTAACAGCCTACTGCCAAGGGCCTTGCTCCCAGAAAGACCATACTCCACGCTTCATCTCAAATACCTCCACAGACCCTGGGACTCCAAGATAGGAAGGAATGCCCTAGAGGAACAGGCTCACAGCCAGCAAGCATGGCTGGCATCCTAAACGCACGTTTCCTCAGAGGGGAACGTAGCTTTTCTATCATTGCATTCATTACCATGTCTGCTGAACACTCTTAGGGAAGCAATTTCTGGACAGCAACACGACCTTGCCATTCTGCAACCGCTTCTCCCAGGGGTGGACCTGTTGATAGAGGAATATGACCCGCACTTGGGAGTTTCAAAGCCTATACTAGCAGTCAGCCCTTAGGTAACACATGCATCTTTACGCTTTATAAAAGGTGAGTAAATCCTGTTGGCTTTGTAGCAGAGCACACCGAGATCCAGAGAGGTTAAACAAATGATCCAAGGCCACACCACCAGTAAAGAGGACATGCAAGCTCTTCTACCACACTACACAATGTCTTGTGTGTATCACACTGGACATTAGTTCAAACCTTTCTGGATGATTTAGGAACTTTATACATTAAAGCTTGCATTTATAGGTATGTCCTGGACAGGGGAGAACCACGTTTCCAGTATTGCAGGGGCAGCTATGGAAGACTTCTGTAAAGGAGCCAGAATGGCAGTGTGGAGCTCCTGTTTAAACACAGCAATGGTTAGTAGAGGTTCGGCATGTTTCTCCCTATGAACATAGACAGGGATGTTTTCCTTGCAAACAAGTTTGCATCAAGCTTATAAAATCATGCTGCTGACTGCTGAGAGCATAGGAGCCTAGTGCATCAATGTGTTTAGCTAGCATGGTTTACAGGAAAAATAAAACACACCCCATTGATCAGAGAAACAGTGCCAGCAACATACCAAAACATAATTATTACTAGTTAGGTTTCAAACACAGTATGTTTGGGACAACACACATGTTTATAGACACTTGAAGTCTATGAATATTTTATTCCATCCAACGAGTCAACCATCACAAACTAAAGAAGTTGCATTTTAATAATGAATGTTAGTATACAGCATTACAGCCTTATTGTGAAGCCATGGTACACCCAGATCCTGTGCTAGAGTAGTCAGTGACTATTAAGACCAATTAAGAAGACACTGCAGCAGACTAGTGCAACACGTGAAATTCTGATGAAGACACAGATTTGGGGGATGTGTGTATTCTGCCCACAAAAGCAGAATGCTCCCAGTCTAAGGTCTTGGTTAGTTACCTACACATTGAGCTCCTCTTTCAAAAACTGGAATAAGGATAGCTTTGCTGAAATCAATAGCTCAATAAAAATCAAAAAGAATATCTTTACGATTGTCACAAAGGTCACCCTAAGCATGACAGAACCAGTTAACACCACCACATTCGAGCACTTAAAGGTACTACAACAAATAGAATATCTCTCTGCTCTACCTTCACCCCAGGGCAATTTAAAGTATTATTACATTATCCTTCTTGCCAATTCTTTGCAATGATGCCTAAATGACCACCAGACAGTAGCCTGGATTACCATTATGTTGAGAGGATTACCTGCTCAGCTAGTTGATATTGTCTCACTGCCCCCACCTGCCTGTATCTGTGTGTTATCGCTTGTCTTAACAGCCCAGCAGAGAGACCATCTTTCAGGTCTGTCTCCACATGTTTTAGTGCAAAAGCATCCTTGCTTTCTAATAAAGGCTCTTAAGCATTCAAAAAAACCCCATATTTATAAATACATACAGTGAGTATACCATATTACTGCCATTTAGTGAATGCGAGTTTGAAAGACTGACTAGATTGTTATTATATATTCACCTAGAAGGTGGTGCAAAGACTAGGTGAGCAAGCTAATGTCGGAAGGTTCCAACTAGGTTGCAAGATGTTCCACTTTAAAATCCCTTCAGGTGAAGAAATCCACCTGGTTTCCTTTTGCCCCCCCGCCCCCAAATGTGATGATGTCCCTGCCTAGAAGATGATAACAGAGATATCCTGGAGACTGTATTTTTGCTTTTATATTAAAGACAAAGGGAGATGCACTATATTAAAAAACATAGTAATTACAAACTTCGCAGTAAAACTTTCAGTAAAGCCTCTCTAGAGGTGTGAGCCAAGGCCCAGGGAAGTTACTGGGAGTTTTTTTTCCGTTGACTTGACTGTATTTGGTTTTGACACTACCTGATTAAGCAGCAGACACCACCAATTTCAAACAGTATGCTACTGTGCAGCTCTCTGCCTTCTTCATGTAATATTTACATGGCACGCTCCAGGCGAGAAGGTGTCAGCTCTAGCTACAAGAAAGCACTCAGCTTCACAATGCCAAATGACGCACAGTGCTGTCAGCCCCCTCTAATGATCCTGCTCTTCTCCGTGGTTACTGGGGACCAGTTCCCTTTGCATGAGCAGGCATGGATTAAGAGGATACGGCATGAAAAAGGAAGATCAAAAAAAAAGAAAATCATCTCACATTAGAAGGCCCAGCTGTTTCCTCCCAAATGACTAAATTAGAGAGCTTGTACGTCACCTCCTGCCTCAGGTAGGGTCACATTGAATCCCTCTTCCTGTTTAATCCATATAAAATGGGAAATGGGTTTTGAGGAAGACAATGACAGAATACGAGAGTAGTATTTTTTCAGGCTGTGTACTTTCATCAGATAAATTGCAAGACTGCTTTGGAAGCCAAAGAAAAACTAAAAAACCCAACAGGACACGGAAACGAAAACCTCTGCTGTTAGGGAAGAATTTCACTTCAACAAGCAACATTTCCATCAAGAACTGGTTGCAGTGATAGGGAAAAGAGAAGTCCTCTGAGCACTAGTGGGTGCAGACAGCTTTGGACTAGCAAGGTTTGATCTCTCCCTCCTGCTACCCCTGCTCCTGTGGCCATGTGGGAGCAAGGGCAAAGACTTGGACCAACCTGCAGAGAACTGTCTATCCACAGCTTCCAGATATTTCAGAAATGTTGCCTTCTTTTCTTCCTGACATCTTTCATCAGACATTAAAAAACAATGAAGGTTTTGTAGTCTGCAAAATCTTAAGATTTGCATCTAAAACAGGCAGAGTGGTGGAAATTATCATTAAAGACATATGTCTACCCCAGCAGGGTTGCGGTCTACATACAGAGAAAGCCACTGCAAGGGAGAGGGAATGTTTTACCCCAGTCTGCTTTCTCCTGAGCACTCCTCTGCCCTGCACACAGGGGATCACAGCCATCTTTGACATAACCCTTGCCAATGCACGGAAGTTCAGTTCTGAGGAACGATGAAGTCACGGAGCAGCCTGCTAATTTTCTGGCTCTTTCCCAGCACCCAAGGCAAAGATAATAGTAATAATAATAATAATAATAATAATAATAATAATAATAATTCAGACCAGTGAGTCAAGCTGGATCATGGCCCCTGGAAGGAAAGCCACACAGGGTATCTTGATGGGGGGAAGGGGAGAGCAGAAAATGGATCATAAGTTCTAAAAAGGTACTCCAGCTGCTCATCTAACATGGCCTTCAGGTCCCTCACCGAGCTGCACCCACAGGCCACCGGCCACGTGAGCTCCAGGTATATCACATCCTGTTCACTCTAGAAGAGATGTGGCTCACCGTCTCCAGCTCTGCTAATTAAAAGGGTCAAAAAAAGCCAGACTGAGCCTTTCTTAACCCATGAGCTGGTGGTATTCCTAGCACAAGTGGCATGTGGAGATCCTCAACTCAGACCTGCAGTCAGGGCCACACTGGACAACCCATTTGATGACCCAAGCAGGGGGAATCCAGCTCCTTCTCCCATAGTAGCAATGAGGGACCAACACAGGAACAAAGATCCTTGCCACTAAACCCATGACATGTTCAGATCTTCCTCGTCAGTGCTGGCCTTTGTATAACCAGCAGCTCATAACAAAGAGAAATAAAGCCATGAAGATGTCTTATTGCACCTGAGTCGCTCTTGAACCTAAGCGGTAATCAGGAGCAGCTAAGACACAAGGGACAGAGCTTGACCCTAGCAGTACAAGTTTTTTCTTCAAAGCTGACATTTCACAACAGGGCACTTGTGACAAGCACACTTACGTACTCCTGGGAGCAGAGCTGAAACCCAACACAGCAGGACTCAATCCCTTACAATTCAGCAATGCCAGCGCCCCAAGATAGTTAGCAACCATATCCATGCAGCAGCGAGATTCCTACAAGAGCGTCTCGAGACATTAAAAAATGGCATTAGAAAACAATTACCCTGGGAAGGAATTGGGACAGTATGCAGGCATCTCAGATGACTAAAATCCGCAATGCACCTCACTCTTAACTGGAAAGAGACAGGACAGTCACTTGTAAAGCAAGAGCTTTTTACCTTCCCTTCATGCTGTACAAAGCTGAAAAACACACAAAGCCCGACTGCAACAGGAGTAGAGTAGTGCTGGAAGAGGAAATCCATACTGATGTATCCATCCCTGCCCTTGGGATAACACGGGCACACTTACAGACCCCCAAAATGACCTCAAGCATATAAACATCTAGTGAGATAATCCCCATCAGCAACTACTCAGTCCTCTGCAGAAGCACAAGTGGTGAGGGAGGAGGGTGGGGGATCCCATTCACTTGGCTTCTAATGAATGTTTGCCATCACCCAGGTCCTGCGAAGCTGTGAACTGGTCAAGGTGCCCCCTCTCACCCCACTAAGAGCAGGATCAAGCACATCTGGTAGGCAGAGGCTCCCTGCAGGGCTTCTAAAGGAGTCAGACATTTGGGTAAAGGGTAAGCTGACTAAAGATAACCTGGAAACAGAGAGAGGGGAGTGGAGGATGCCTTGTTTAAGCTACTCGATGGATGGTTAAAGGAGGCAAGCATCAACACTGGGTCTTTTTAAATAGAGAATGCACTTCTGGTTTGGAATCATTTCATGTTTAATTCAGACAATCACAATTTCAGACTAAAAGCCAGAGAAGCTACCCCATAAACAGATCAAACTTCAACAACTGAGAGAAGAGACTTTCAGATGTTTAAAACTCAGCAGGGGCCGGAGAAGGGATTTGCATTTTGTTACCAGCTTCTTCTCTTCAGAATGATTAACTGACACCTTCAACCATTAACTGCAACGTCCTGATGCACCCAGCTTCATCACAGCATTGCTCAGCCAATGTATGACCCCTGTTGCACCAAGGGTCTTCCCAACAAACCCAGACTTGACCTTCCTGACATTGTTCTTGTTAAAAGAAAAGGGAAGGGGGAAGCAAGGAGATTGAACATTTTTGAAGTATTATCAAGCACAAACCAATTTTTAAAAGACCATCAGTATGGAGAAAGAATAGGAAATTAATTTGGAAAGTCAAGAGCTGTAAGAGCAGCAGTAGCTTATATTAGGGATATACCATACAAGAGGCATGTGGTTATTTATCCAACCTTCCATTCATCCTTTCACATACTGCCATCCAGGGCCCCCAGCCAACCAGGTGGCATTGTGCTATCCAGTTGCTGACAGGGATGCAGAGGGAGGGATTGCAGATTCCTTCCCTAGTAGTGATTTCCAAGCAGGGAGAGAGCTGGCTGGGTTCCTATCAAATAGCACTGGATCCCATGTGCAGAGCCCTAGAAATCTTCCAGTGAGGTATTAATCTCTTCAGAAGTTTCACACACAGGGATCATAGCAGAGGATATGCAAAGCCACCTTCTTTCCTTTACTTTCTTGAGTCAAGGACACAAAAGCTATGCTCGTATCATGAAAGACATCTGCTCCAGGGGATGATTCTTGGCAGCTAGGCCAAGCAGTGCAGGGGCTTACGTGCTACTCGCATTTAGCCCTCTCCACATGCCCACAATGCCTAAGACTTGCCTTCATCTCTCCAGACTCCACATTGGCCCTGAAAGATCACAATTAAAAGGAAAGGGAGTCACGTTAAAATGCCTGCAATACCTATGCCACCATCCACCAGAGAAACACATCATTAATCTGATGCCACGGTATGTGTCGCATGACCTTAAGGCATGGCATGAAGGTGTTTACGGATGTTGGAAGTAGAAAGGCTTTTTGATATTACAGAGCCACATAAGGCAGAAAGCACCACGCTTTGCACTCTCCAAACTATCCACAGGCAATGGAGAGAACTAAATACTAAGTCACGCTTATATTCATTTTAGAGGAAAACAGTCGTTTCATGTTAAAAAAGAGCACAGAACCAAACTAACAGAGATGAATGGATCAGACCCAGGGAATTAAATTCTTTGACAGTGCAGATTCACCCTCAGTGAGTTTCTCCAGCCAAAGCCAGATGAAAGGCTGCAGCACACGCGTATGCAGCAAACTGCAACCTAGGAAATGAAGAAGAGTCCAAGACTTTTGGACCTGTGGGCTAATTCACTCATCTAAAAGAAAAAGATTCAAAAGGACATGGATGACTATTATTTTAACTGAATTACTCCAACACTTGTTTGTGAACTGAGACCCTACTGTGCTGAATACTGTACAGCCAGAGTACAGTGAGAGTCAGTGGGACAAAAGGCAAACATAACACTGGTCACCCAACAAACCATTTAGTTTGTGATTTTTTTTGGCCAAGAACTGGACACACTGGAACGTGGAACTGCTATGCAGAAGACAATATTAGAAAAGGTGTAGAGAGAAGGGTGAAGGGGAAGAAATAGATTTGCCACCAGAAGCATTAAAGAGAGCTCCTTAGAACAGTTTATTAAAGTGCAATCACAATGATCATCAAGGAAATACAGATGTGTTTCTGCAGGAAAAGATAGGAAATATTTTCTTTCAAAACTGTAAATACAGGATTTAAATCCTTGTTTTCTGGTTAATTTCCAACAAATAAATTAACAACGCCAATTTCTCTTGGCGATTAGGAAGGTATTGTTACCAGTTCTTTTGTATATCTTCATGCTTGGCAGACGTACTTCTCTGGTGCTGAATAGTCACCACCTTTCAGGTGAGATAACAGCCTGCAGCGGTGTCAGCCACAATTCACAGTGGCAGCTTGCAAAAGCTAAAGAAATCTTCCCCACCTGGAAGCGGTGAATGAGTAATAGACTGAATGCATAGGTCCAGCTGGCAACCTGAGAGGACACGAGACCTAAAACTTCCACTCCTATGAATTGGGCACAAGACGCTTAATTCCATGGTAGATGGAATTCTTCAGCTTTACATCTACAAATCAACATCTCTCAGCAACATAGTGCCCTCTAGCCTTAAGCTGGGTTACGGTTTAAGCCTTTGAGGAAAAAGCTCAGAGATATGAAATACTAATATAAAGCATCACGTCCGATCTTTGGCCTTATCTTTCAGGCAGCCCATTCAAATGCTGACCAGCTCTGAAGAAATCTGGCAAATACGCAATGTCAGGAAACACAGTATACTCAGAATGATTTCACACCAGATGCAACACCCCCTCAGGTTTCCCCTTACCAAAGCTGGATGATTTAGCTTCTCTCTACACAGAATCCAACCTTCTGTATATTAAAACACAGGTTGTATTTTGAGGAAAGAGTTAAAGGATTTGGTGCAACTAAAACCCAGAAACAGCCAGAGAGGGAAGAACACATGCCTTCTCCAGTTATGTGCATGGGCGAAAGCTACTCCACTGCACGCTGCAAACTCCTGCGGGCAAAGACACTTCCATATGACACCCTGCAATATTGGAGTCTGGGAAGGTTGTTAAAAATCCTCCTCTGATGCTGCGCTATTGGCATTAAGGTGTGAAAGGAGGAAGGCGAAAGAGAGATGAAAGAGATCCCAAACGCTGAGCCTGCCTTGATAACCATGCAAACCGGTTCCCCCCTCAGAAAAAGGTCTTAATGTAACTTATGGGAGAAAACGAGTAAAGATGCATTCAGCACCTCCGGCTCGCTGACCCTACAAGCGGCAGAGGTTCGCTCTGCTCCCCGCCGGGCACTCCGTAGTGCCGTGGCCAGGATGGAGACAAACCGGGGAGCCGAGAGACCTGTCCCATCCCGCGCTGGATCTTGCTGAGCAAGAAGGGACGATCCACCTTTCAAAAGGAAAGGACGCTTCAAAAGGATAACATAAAAAAAAAAAAAGCCAGGGGTGTAAAAGGGCGGGGGAAAAGAGCTGCATCTCCGCAGCACCCTACCTCTCCGCACGCCGTGCGGGTCCCCGCCGCCCCCGGCCGCCTCACCTGCCTCCCCGCAGGGGCACAGGGGGAGGGAGGCAGGGAGGGGGGGGCGCGCCGGCCGGCAGGGTCTGCCCGGGGGCGGGAGCCCTGCCCAAGGTCAGCCGGGGGACGGCTCCGCGCTCCGGGCACCGCGCTCCGGGCACCGCACCCCGTCCCGTCCCGTCCCGCCGCCCGCACACGTGCGCCGCCCCCCGCAGCCCGGCAGCCCGGCCGGCGGCGGACGTGGGGCGGGGGGGGGGGCTCGTCCGGGCCCCTCCGGCACTCACGTAGTGCTTCGAGGGGTTCCTCCGCTTCTCCACGTCCACCACGTTGGCGTCCAGCACGCTGTAGGACAGCATCTTCGCGCACCCCGCGGCGGGGCTCCGCCGCTCCCTCCCGGCGCCGGCAGCACCCTCCGCCGCGCTGCCCGCCGCGGCGATGCCGGCCGGCGCGGCGGGCGGGCGGGAGGCAGGGAGGGAGGGACGGAGGGAGAGAGGGGAGGGAGGACGCCCCGGTGCCGGCTCCGCCCCGTGCCGTGGCAGCGGCTCCCCTCTCGGCGGCGGCGGCCCGGCTCCGCGCCCTCCCCGCCGCCTCAGGCTGCGCGGCCAGGGCGGCGGCGGGAGGAGCAGGGGGCGGCCCCGGGGGGCGCCGGCGGGACGGGACGGGACGGAGGGGACGGGAGGGGTCGGGAGCCACCGCCCCCGCGCGGCGGGGGGGCGCGGCCTGCCCTGAGATGGCGGCCGCCCGCCGCTTCCCTCCGGGCGCCCCCTCACACCCCGCGGGGCGGTGGCGACGGCCGGGGGGAGCTCGCCCTCCCGCCCCCAGACCCGGGCAGGGCCCCGCTCGGCCCCGGGGGCTGCTGAGACACCCCGGCCCGGCCTCCAGGAGAGCCCAGGGGAAGGGACCCGCCCGGGGCGGAGGAAGGGCGGGATGCCTCCAGGGCCCTCCATCCCTGCCGAAAGTGTCCGACATGCCCTCCCCGAGCGGCCGGCCAAGGTCAGGCCGGCAACCCGCGAGCGAGCGGGGCCGAGCCCCGCAGCCCAGCAGGGTCCAGCTGGGAGCTGAGGGCCGGGAGGTCCACGCTGCCCTAGCCCACAGGGCCGCAGAAGGATGAAAGCTGGAGGAAGGTCCCTCAGGCTCTCCGTCGTGTGGGCTTTTAGAGCGACAGACCCGTAGATGAACCATAGATAAATGAGCATCGCCTTCCCCCGTCACACTTGGAGAAGAGCTTGCCCTAGAAATTTCAGGATGGGGTTTTTTTTTCAATGATGCGTCATTACTTTGTATATGATTATTTGAAAGTCGCATCAGAAATGGGAACTTACGTGTGATCTTCCAGCCTGCAGCTTGTTGTCATGACATTCATTAGCTGTTCACCAAATTAACTGAAGTCACAAAGATCTCTCATTCCTCTGAAGGCCTTCCTCTCTCATTCCTTTGAAGCCTCTTCAACAGCAGCCCATGCAGATTTTCCAGTAAGCTTCCAGAGTGCTGCTGACAGCTCCAGACCTGCAAGCCTAGGAGCGCAGAAAGGTCCCAGCTCCTCGCAAAAAAAGCCCCATATTTACAGGGAGAAGGGTCAATCTCAATGTGATTTCATTATACATGCTATAGGCACAGTTTCTCAATCACAACAGTTACAAGCGTTATTAGCCCTGCAACGACCATCATGGGAGAGACACCGGAGTCACAAAGCCTTAGATACTTGAGCCTGAAGGCTGACGTTTGAAAGTGGTTGGTTTCAAATCATAGCTGGTTTCCATGAGCAGCTGAAAAGAAAGAAGGAAAACCAGGAGCGGCACCATCAGCACACAGCTACCGACTGCTGCCAGGTGGGAACCAGGTACCTGCTGGATAATGCCAGGGAAAGATGCGCTGAGCCAGCCCTCTCCTCTCTCCTCAGCTACTACACACAGTTTACTAAAACTAGTAAACTGACATAAAATGCTAAAATCCCAGCGCCCCACCCTAGGATGTGAACAGGTGTACATGAGACCAACTTTTGGTATCAGAGAGGGCAACAGCGGGGAAAAGCTGATGTGCCCACCTCTGTTGTAACTTTTCAGGCTTGTCTTTTCTCCTTCAGAGCGCTCTCCTCTTCTTTGAGGGACTTCCCACCTCTAATCCTCATGCGTGATACAAGGCAGCAGAGCAATTATTTATATGAGAAACCTTTACTGTTTAGACTGGCCAAGTCCCTGGTGTGCAGAGCAAAGAAAGAAGATTCCTCCTTGAAAATATAAATATTCAAAAAACCCATTGATAAAAATATGCCCGCCGTGGCCAGTCTTTAGGGTCTTGGATGCCTCTTCCCTGTGAGCTGTTACCAATATACAGCACAAATTCCATCCCCTTCTCCTATCACCCTGTCCAAAAAAGAATAAAGGGTCCCCCCCATTGTTAAAAACACTCAGGGTTTGTTTTAAATGAGCTTTCAAAACATGTCATTGTGAGCGAAAGAGACAAAATACATCATTCTCCAAACACTCTGCCCCATCCTTCCTGACATTCTTACTAATTGGCATCTTTTTACTGGTATTCTTCTCATCGGCTCTTGTAAGGAAGGAGCTGCTATTTTCAGTCAAACCTGAGACCGGCGCTTTGGGGTTTGTGCTCCCTTGGTGTCTGCCTCGTACTTTCATGGCATCTGGGCCACGGTTCACCTTTCCTCTATTCCAGACAACTTGATTCTCCACCGTTCTAGACAACCTTCTCCAGCTGCAAAGCATGCCCAGCCCTCCTTGTACAGCTCTGGCTCCCCTCCTCCTCCATCATCTGACGGTTTTGTGCTCACCGCCACCTTCTGCTCTCCTTGTTTGTTTGCTGCATCCGTCCATCTACATAGGAAAAATGTATGTTGCTAGGGGCATGGATTGTTCTTTTAAAATATGTACAACACCCAGTCTAGTGGGAGTCCAATCCCAGACTATTGCAAGACTGGCAGAAAAATAACTGAAACCCCTTATTATGCTGCAGGCTTGGGAAAATCTGCTCCCCTCTTAGGCAGCAGCTGGGAGAATGAAGCTCACAGCGCTTCCCAGCCTTGTGCTGGAGAGCCAGGCTCCGGCTGTTGGGACTGAACGAAAGAAAGACTTGAGTATGCAGCAAAGAGCACGGCAGGCTTGTTGGATGACTGACCCCACGTGCAGAAGAGCCTGTACGGGACTAGGACCATGAACACAGAGACTGAGGCACTGCGAATTTGTCAGAAAATAACTAACTCTAGGGATTTTAATCCTAAATCTCCTAGTATTTATTTTTTTTTCTTAAAGTCTCCATTACTGAAGTCCTATCATTACATGGGAATATCACTGCTATTATTAACAATTTTAATATATATATTAATATATATATTAACAGCTGATTTAATAATTTGCCTTTACGGACTCATGCTTCCAGTAAAATTCACCTGAGGAACACGCGGGGAAATTCACACATCTGAAGACTGAGATAAACTAGCTATTTTAAAAGCTTTTTTTCTACTCACTTGCTAGGTGAGTATTTGGGCAAAGAATTTTTTTTTCTTTTTTTTTTTTTTTGACCAAGCAGGTCATCATATTAGCCTCACAGATCTAATACAGCCACAGCCCGGCAAGACTCTGCTCCAATTACAGCAAAAGCTGATGCGTGACAGAATGTGTGTGTGATGGTCTCAGAGCTGGAGCATGACTTAAGTTTTCATATTTCAAGAGGACTTTGTCATTCTGGCGGTTTTTTTGTAAATAAGCATTTGAGTTGTAAATTGAAAACACTTGGATCATGAAATCAGTGAGAAAATAAAACAAGGGACAGACTTTTCTGTGCTCCATTAGGGCCATTTCTGATGCCTCTTATTAATTCGTGGCATATCACTGTAGACAAGTAAACCCCCCTGAATATTAACCATACTATGGCCTAACAACCCTGTCCGTAGTGGCTCGAGTTGCTGTTAAAGATGACTGTTCTTTCTTTCTTGTTTTTGCTCTTCTGTTTGCCAGGGCTGGGCACAGTGTTTTCCTGTCCCACTAGCTAGGAGAGGTTCTAACGGTGCTCAGCACCCTGGGGGGAAGCAAAGTGCTCAGCCCCTTGGGGGAAGGGGAGCGTTTCAGTGCTGTGCATGACAGATTAGCCACACAACTCATTACTGGCAACTAGGGTTGCATGCATAATGTGCTAGACATGGTACTAGAGATGTGCCCCTTAGGGTTTTTTTGGCTCTGATGTGCAACAGCACAACACAGAGCCTTTGTTACACTCCCATCTCAGCTTCTGTACTTACAAAACCCCAGCTTCTTAAAAGGGCTGCTTTCCATACAGTCCTTCCACTTCAGGGTTTCAATATACACGTCTTTTGATAGGAGCAACAAGAATAGTAGAGCCTGTCTGGCATTCAAATCTGAAACACAAAGCACGATGCAATCTTTTTTTCCTATTTTTTAAAAGCCAATTGCATTTAATCTTCTTGGGAGATTACTGCTCTTCAAATGAAATTCACTCTGGAGATAAATAGGCCCAGCTAATGTGGTAGAAGGGAGCAGAAGAAACCAGCTGCAGTCCTGGCAGAGCAACCCCCCCACCCCCCCAGCACAGTAGCGTGCCCCTTCCCCTCTCAGCCTCCCCACCGGAGAGTGCTGCTTTATAAGCCCCTGCGTGCAATCTAGTGTAATAGAAAAACCAAAATAATCATTCCCCCTGCTAGCAGTGTACATGCTTTTCCAACAGCATAACAGCTTTTACTTACATTATGAAAGAGCTGCTTCACCCTCTTGACTTAAATTATAGATTATCCTTTTCTTGAAGCAGCTATCTTACAATTTAACCCTTTCACGACTAATGTTATTTTTCAGTCCTCTCTTACCAGTTGTGGATGAAGGATTTCCAACCGCAATATGTGCACTGCACACTCTGTTTAGGGTAGTAGCAGCAAATTGCGGACTGTTTTTCACCCACATACACCTTGTACTTTTCCATTGTTACCAAGGCTTTGTAGTTATCTGTTGACATGGTTAAAAAGCATGAAATAAAGGAAGCCCAAACCACACTTTTCTTTATGTGTTATATACATGTCAGGCTTACGTTTCAGACAGCTGAGGTTTATCAAACTGATCACAGGTTTGGATTGGGATTCCCCAGGTTTTTTCTTGGATGCTATCCCTGACTTCAGTTGCTCTCACTGTTCTCAAAATCGCACATTTTGAGACTGGCTTCTGCCTCATCCTCTGCAAAAAACTTGGCAATCCATTATTGAAAATGCAGGCTTGTTACAAATAAAGTCAATCTAGGAAGAAGTAGTCTTTCTTTGCATTTTCTTCCCATGTTACATCTAAGTATATACATGGACCAAGTCCTTTGTATTAACAGATTTAAAATTTCCACCAAGCCCTTTTAAAACTTGAATTTCCTTGTTCACTATTTTTGCTCATTCAACCCCTTCTGAAATCAAATAGTAATTTTATCTGGCTCCACATCCGCTAGAGAAAGTAGAAGAGTTTGTCTGCCAATATCCAAACCAGAAAACATTTGACTGATGGACTGTGAATTATAAAAATGTATCAATAAAACCTGATGAAAAGTTAGTCATGGAACTGCACTTGGACCATAGATGACCAAAGCACAAGCTTGACACTGTAAGGAGAAATCTGTAACATGCAACCTCTACCACTCAGCAGTGGAGTGCATTGATTATTTTTTTTTTTTAAGTTACCTTCATGCAAAAGCAAAAGGGTTTCCCCAGCAGACAGACTTCTTTAGGAGGAGCACTTTTGGACCTCCACAGCAGCAACATCATCCCATGGGTAGATACAAATAGTATTTTTTCCCCAGTCATTCCCAGGTTAGACTTTGTAGGGCAGTAGTGTAGTGACTCAGTCTTTAATACTAAGACCAGTTGTTCTCTGGGTACCCAGCCCCCTGAGCTGGAAGACAGGGACGGGGAGCAGAATGAAGCCCCCGTAATCCAAGGGGAAATGGTTAGCAACCTGCTACACCACTTAGACACACACAAGTCTATCGGGCTGGATGGGATCCACCCAAGGGTACTGAGGGAGCTGGCAGAAGTGCTCACCAAGCCACTCTCAATCATCTATCAGCAGTCCTGGCTAACCGGGGAGGTCCCAGCTGACTGAAAGTTAGCAAATGTGACACCCATCTACAAGAAGGGGTGGAAGGAGGATCTGGGGGAACTACAGGCGTGTTGGTCTGACATTGGTGCCGGGGAAGGTTATGGAGCAGATCGTCTTGAGTGCCATCACACGGCACGAACAGGACAACCAGGTGACCAGGCTCAGTCAGCATGGGTTTATGAAAGGCAGGTCCTGCTTGGCTAACTTGATCTCCTTCTAGGTGACCTGCTCAGTAGATGAGGGAAAGGCTGTGGATGTTGTCTACCTAGACTTTAGTACAGCCTTTGACACCATTTCTCACAGCATTCTCCTGGAGAAACTGGCTGCTCATGGTTTGGATGGGCATATGCTTTGCTGGGTAAAAAACTGCCTGGCTAGCTGGGCCCAAAAAGTTGTGGCAAAGGGAATTAAATCCATTGCGGTGGCTGGTCACAAGTGGTGTTCCCCAGGGCTCAGTGTTGGGGCTGGTTCTGTTTAATATCTTTATCAATGATCTGGATGAGGGGATCGAGCCCACCCTCAGTAAGTTTGCAGGTGACACGGAGTTGGGCGGGAGTGTTGATCTGCTTGAGGGTAGGAAGGCTCCACAGAGGGACCTGGAACGGCTGGATCGATGGGCCAAGGCCAATTGTATGAGGTTCAACAAGGCCAAGTGTCAGGTCCTGCACTTGGGTCACAACAACCCCATGCAATGCTACAGGCTTGGAGAAGAGTGGCTGGAAAACTGCCCAGCAGAGAAGGACCTGGAGGTGCTGGTTGACAGCCGGCTGGATATGAGCCAGCAGTGTGCCCAGGTGGCCAAGAAGGCCAGGAGCATCCTGGCTTGTATCAGCAATAGCATGGCCAGCAGGACTAGGGAAGTGATCGTCCCCCTATACTTGCCTCTGGTGAGGCTGTACCTTGAACACTGTGTTCAGTTTTGGGCCCCTCACTATGAGAAGGACATTGAGGTGCTGGAGCATGTCCAAAGAAGAGTAACAAAGTTGGTGAAGGGTCTAGAGCACAAGTCTTATGAGGAGTGGCTGAGGGAAGTGGGGTTGTTTAGCCTGGAGAAAAGGAGGCTCGGGGGAGACCTTGTTGCTCTCTACAACTACCTGAAAAGGTTTTGTAGTGAGGTGGGTGTTGGTCTCTTCTCCCAAGCAGCAAGCAATAGGACAAGAGGAAATGACCTCAAGTTGCAGCAGGGGAAGTTTGGATTGGATATTAGGAAAAGTTCCTTCACTGAGAGCGTAGTCAAGCATTGGAACAGGTTGCCCAGGGAAGTGGTGGAGTCACCATCCCTGGGGGTATTTAAAAGATGTGTAGATGTGGTGCTTAGAGACATGGTTTAGTGGTGGACTTGGCAGCATTAAGTTAATGGGTGGACTTGATGATCTTAAAGGTCTTTTCCAACCCAAATGATTCCATGATCCTATGAAAACCACACACCCCGTAGGATGTTTATTGCTTGGAAAAAGGAATAAGATCATCCCAAACCAGAAAATGTCTTGTGGAAAGCAGAGCTATAGTTTCTCTAGTAGGGCCTGGTGTAGGTGTGCTTTTCAGTTTGGAGCAGTGGATACAACATCCACATAATTCCAGGCATTTATTTGGATCCAGGCATGTGTTAAAGCTATGGCTGTACAGCACCAGGAGTGCAACCCTAAAGACCATTTCATTAATGGGAGTCTTTCTCAGCCACTGGTCTAGCAACTGAGGCACATGGAGACCACCTGTGAGACAAGGGCAGCTTCTCCTTCAGGACCATTTCCATCAGTTAGTAACAGCGTCTGGGTAAGTGGCAACTACATTGTCCTGAACATTTTGATCCTCAAAGGCATTTTGGTGGCCAGCTCTTACTTTAGCATCTAACTTTGAGCATCCAAAGCACTAGTCTTTTAGAAAGGATAAAATACCCTGCAGAACAGAGAAGCTGTTAAAGGATAGTATAAGGAAGGCAGAGGAAGAGCATATAAATATTACTGTGCTCTATATAAAATTGTCCAGCTGTTTATGATAACTGTTCTCTTACTCCATTTTTTCCTGCCCTCATTTCCTCCCCTGCTTTCTAACTACAGGAAATAAAATAGTAAAAGTCCTTGCTTTCATTACATGCAACACTTGCTGCCTGTTCTGAAACAGATGTCTAAAGCATCATTAGACAATTATTTCTTTAGCCTTTTTCAGTGGGACTAATTTCAAACATCTTTGTGCTAAATCCTCCTCCCTCACCTTCCTCTGTATTTCTCATCCTTTCCTATGGTCGGAGTTCCAACAAAAACTCTTCTCTGTATCAGTTTGCTCCCGTTATGTCTCTCCTGGATCACTGTACTCACAGAAGGACAAAGAGAGAGAGTAGAACTACTTTGAACCGGGAATTAAGTTCAAGAGATTTTATTGGGGAAGAAAGACAAGGTGAGGGAAGAAAACAATGAGAGAGTATTAGTTAGCAGTGTAGGCAGTAGTTTCAGAACACCAGCTGGCTTGTTACAGCTCTGGGTTTTTTTGTGGACATTGCAGCAGAGTTTTACATGCACACAAGGACAACTCCTACACTCTCAATGTGAATGACTTCAATTTTGGCAACAGGAGAAAAACCTAACTCCAAGAACGCTTTTCATTTCCCTACCATCTTTGTCCCTGGCCAAGAAAAGCAGATGTTAGAATCAGGTAGGCCTGCAGAGCTTGGACAATTCTATTGTTGGGGAAGACGTTTGAGGGAACCAATTCCTCCCTCCTATTTCCAAATATCACTGTAATATTGGGATGAGCTCTCCACTCCTGGGAGGAACCATGGGCTTCCCAAGTCAATAACAGACTTGACACACACTTCATTTAATCACATTGGCTGTTATGCAGCGACATACATTTGCAATTTATCTTACCTTGTTCACAGCATAGATGGGATGACTTT
Source organism: Buteo buteo (assembly GCF_964188355.1). Classification (NCBI taxonomy): domain Eukaryota; kingdom Metazoa; phylum Chordata; class Aves; order Accipitriformes; family Accipitridae; genus Buteo; species Buteo buteo. Next base: position 56,188,963 of record NC_134174.1, read on the forward strand.
CCTGTCTGCTTTACTTTTAACTTGGGCAAATTAAAAAGAAGAACAAAGAACTAGATGTCTCAGCCTAAATCTTCTTTGGAAGCAGTGGCTTAGCTGCAGCCACTCCTCCAGTTTTCAAGCAAGATGAGCAGCTGTTTTGGCCTTTACATGCTTGTAGATTCACAGCTTGTTCATCACAGGCTAAGGTGGCAGAGAGCTCCAGTTCTAGCTGGTAGGGAAGGAGCTTTCATTCTTCCAATCAATAACAAAAAGCAAGCTAAAACAGGAGCTGTAGGACATGTTGTGCCAGGTTAATTGGCACTGCACTATTCAGTTGTTCAACATTTGCTGAAAATCATTCCTTTAGGTTATTTCTTTTACTAGCAAATTCCTGGTTATGTTATGCTCAGGCAATCTTGTTAATCTGGGCTGGTTTCAACTCGTAAGTAACTGTGACTAGATTACTATAACCTCCATTGCACATTTAAAAGATATTAGTGGGAATGGGCTGGTGGCACCCCTAACAATCAGTTACTCAACTTTGCACCCTGATGTAGATGCTATAACTTCACCAGATTTTAAGGCTTTGATTTGCAGTTTCCTATCACAAATGTCTGCCCTGGGGTGATCTCTGCTAGCAAACTTCAGGAAACACAGTCCAGTCATTTCTTAAAAGGACACTGCAGAACAAGTACTTCTTGTGGCAGCTGAAGTTACTGAAGTTACAAAAACAGGTTCCTTGGGACCATCTCGTGTGTGGTTTCTCTAGTGCTGTACGACTGAGTTTCTTCCTTCCCCTTAATGGAGGCAAAATTTTTGCTTCCCTCTTCTATCAGTGCACCTATTTTCTAAAAATATACAAGACCATAACAGCTCAGGGTCCTTCACCCCTCTTAACTAGCCAACAGATTACAGTCACTTGGGGTGGTGGGACAGAAGTTGACAAATACCCAGACACAAAATATAATCACATCAGAATATAATCACACTTTCTCAGAAAAAAACAGGCTAAAAGGAGACACACAAACTAGTAGACACACAAACTAAAAGTCCACATCAACTTCACAGATCACGTCTGCAATGAAATCTGCAAGGACGTTAAAGTGGCAGGGAGAGGCAGGTAGCTTGTCAGGGGTGTGTGTTGTGCTCACTCAGGTTTGGGCAAGACACGAGTGTTTTATTTTTTAATTATATTTATTTTGTACTTGGATACCTGCAAGAAAACCACCACTAGAATCTTTGAGGTTGCTACTGGGTCTGTGGGAGGGTGGGGTGGAAAAAGCATTGTTTTCCTGAACTTGCAGCTCTTTCCTGCTGCAAACTACATGGGGAAGAAAGCTCAAGAGTGAAGTGGATGGTATCTGCCTCTTCTGGTGCCTAGACAAGGAGAGAAGCACAGCCTGCTGGAATTGGAATGGGCTGTGAACAGTGCTAGGTCAGTTAGGCAAGGGGATTATACTGAAACTTTCGATTGCCATATGCTGACAAGGATATTTGAGTTAGGAAAGAAAAAGGGAACAAATTAGAGACGAAGGAGGTTTGACCAGGATCCGTGGTGTAGCAGAGATGAACCGTGAGACTGTGAATGGAAGGGCGGGCCTGAGAAATGACAGTTAGAGGAGAGAGTGGAGAGCAGAAATAGATGAAAGAAATGAGGGGGAAAGCCTCTGTGCCTGACAGGGCATATTGCTAGGAATGAAACCCAAGATCCCTGGCTCAGCATTTCCCTGTTGCCAACAAACATCCACAAAAATGTTTCTGTAATGCTGGGGCTCCTGGAGGATGGTAACCAATTATTATAACTACTCTTTTATCTTTGCAGCTGAACTTTTGTTTGCTTACTAGCCTGTAGGGTTGGGGCAGGAGGGCTGGAGACTACGCTGAAAGAGAGCAATATAGAACCTAACACCACACTGACAGAGTTTCAAAATTCAGGTTGCCCATGGGATCTGAACTTGCTCCCTTCCCATTGAGAGGTAAGTATAAAGATACAAATCTTTGCTAGGCACATCTTTTCCCCACAGGATTGGCTTACTCCTGAAGTAAACCAAACTGCATTTCTTTGACAAGCAGATTTTCAGTGCTTTGTCTCATAATTCTCCATGTGGCTCCGTGCCTCACTGGCTGTTCATTGATGAATTCTCATTCTGAATAATGAATTATCAACTCCTTCAATTTATGGTGTTCATCACTGGAATACACAAGTATGGACAGATCCACAAAAGTAACAGCTTTCAGTCACGTAGCCAATCTTTAATTTTTTCATTTATTACTATGAAAGAAAAGCTTAATTTCCCAGGTAGCTTGTGTAAAAGAGATACCCTCATAGGTACACATTTACAATCCAAAGGTCTGAGAACAAGAACACTCAGAACTCATGTATCTGGATTTCTAATTTTAAGAAGTCATCTAAGAAGTCATAAGAGGGAACTGGATTCCAGGAAAAATATTTGATACAAATAAAAACAGGAAGACCATCATTGCCTCATAGGACCTGGAGAGCAAAAAGACAAGACAGGCAAAGCAATATGCATGGAAAGATAGGCAGAGAAAGATAAAGCTATTAGCAAATGTGGGGCTTGGATTAGAACTAAGTCCCGCTCCAGCATCTATCCATTCACCCTCTCCCACATATCCACAGAGGTCTTCTCTAACAGCTCCCATTGACAGATCTCAAGAGTTTTTAATGACTAATGTTAAGAAAAAATAGAGGCTTATGCCCTACACAAGGAGCTGTATTATCCCCAATTTACAAAAGAGGGAGACTGAGGCATGAAGCAACCTCATCTCTTCTCTCACTTAAACACAGAGTGGGGACTGAAGGCAGAGTTGTTCCTTCATTTCCTCACCAGAAAAGCGATCACCTTGCATTTTGCTAGTATAAAATATTAATATTCTTTAGTAATTTTGTTCTCAGGTGCTGCATTTCTATGGAAACATACCTTTTTAAGGTAACATAAAAATGCTGACTGCTTTTAAAAACTCCATTTTACTTACCTGCCTTTTACTGCCATAACTGTTTCTATGGAAACTAGAACTGGCCATGATTCAGTCCTACAACATGAATTCTCACTTGTCAGTTTTACATTAAAGTGCCACCTTCAAAGTCCTTTAATAAACCAGTAATAATTGTGTTGCCTAATGAGTTTTCAAATTAAACAAAACAAGAAAGTGCGCTTTCACTGCATGTTCCACACAATATTTTGTGGGTGTGGTCTAAGTCTAAGAATTTTAACAGTGTGCATGATATGACTCTCTTGGTTAAGGATATGATCTTTAAACAGAGAGACAGTTTATTAGCAGTAAAAGCCCTAGTGTGTGTAGTTAGACTTACATAAAGGTGACTTATACCAATATGGGTATGTCTAGACTGCTGTCACAGAAGCATACTGTAGAGATACTGAGTAAAGGGGTAAATCAATCTACAGTGAGCTCTGTGCTCCCACAGCTAGCTGGGCTACTTCTGCGCAGGCATATGCATATGGTATTCCCTGTAGGTACAAGAGGGGGAATGCACTCAACCAGAGTAAGTGTTAGTCTGTGTTGGGTGGCTGCTGTGGAAAAAATAAAGCATGCAAGCTTAAGGCACAACTATTCCATACAGTTATTCAGAATTAGAATGTGTAACTTGAAGATAGGCTCCTCCATTAATTTCACCTTAACCTTTCACTCATTTAAAAACTGTAGGCTCCCTTGTGTTCATTCATTATTTCCCCCAGTTAACTCAAGTGAGAAAAATCCCTTTTCCCTGTTCTTGGAGAGCAATCTCCAACAGAATGCTCTCTCCGTCACAAGAGTCCAGCATGGCCAGCAAGGACCAACTTAAAAACTTACAAGGACAGGTTCTTTCTGGAGTGACTTATCTGTCTTTCCTGAGGTAAAATCCTCCCACCTCATCTCTGAGGCTTTGCAGTTGACCAGTGCTTTTAAATTGCAACAGGGGCAGGGCAGAGGGCAGACACTTTGTGTCTGCATCAACCTCCAATGCACAGAAAATAGGTGGCTAGGGGTTTTAGGCAGACTTTACACATACAAACACATCTAAAACACAGGCAGTGCAGTATCAAAGTTGGAGGCAGTAGAACCTGTTAGAAGCTGCATGTATGACTATACAAGCTGCAAAGGACAAAGATGTAATCCTATTTTGGTATGATTTTATTTTAAAGAGACCCTAAAGAGCAACATGATTCTCCAGACTATCTTTTCCTCCAATATTTAGCTGAGCAGAGCTCCTCCCAAAACTCATCCAGCCCACACACTTGGCTGACACCCTCAGAAGAACCAGGTCTGTCTTTCTTCTAACCTAAGAGAGGAAATCACCTTTCCCACTGAGCTAACAGACTTCTTTTAACCCTTTCCCAGCAAAATCAGCTTCTGCTAATACAGAACATTTCAAGAGAATGAACAAGCCAGTCTCTTAAATTAGATGCCATGCTCTTCCATATGGTCCAAGACACCATATACTTTCCTTTAAAATATCCTCAAACTCTTGCCAAGTAGGTGACTTTTCCATAATCAAGCAGCAACATATGGTTAACTCCTGAAGTGAGTTTGAATTTAGGAATCAATATTCCAAACTAATTCTTTCATAGATAGCCTTTGTTTTTAAGCATCACTTCAAACTGATCAGTAATCAGACCAGGAATCTGAAAAGTGAATCTCCCCTGTGGCCAACCAGACCTTTCTGTAGGCATAAACTAAAGTTGTAATTCCCCTCAGTACCACTTCAGTCAGAATCTGGACTTCTTTCCCTGATTTCCAGAGACATTCAGGGGCATTGGTGGGGGCGAGGCTTCTACAACTCTTTCTTAATCCTCTTCTCTTTTATTTGCTTCTGCACAGGTACATCCTTTCTGTATCTGTTCAGGACCATACTAAGATCTGACTAGAAGGTACCCAACTCAGAACAGCAACAGTAGGAGTAGGGCAGTCTGCAGGGAAACCAACTATTGAGCCCTGCAGCAAGTAGGTAATTTACAGCAAAAGAATGATTCATACATAGTTTTCCACTATGGACAAACACACCATCTCTTTAAGGCCAGAGTTTTCCACAGGCCTCTGAATGCAAATGCCAAATATTTTGTCATGCCTTTCTCTTAGCCTATATCTCACTGCAGCCAGGGCTTGGAATGAGGCATATAACAACAAACCAGAGATCTGGCACACATTGGGCTACTCACTGGCTTTCCTCATGCACATGGTTTATTTTTCCCTGCTATGTCAATCCTTATAGGGCTTTACCACTACATCTGCCTCCTGGGAGTCTGCTATTTCAACTGTTACAGGGAAGGTGCAAAGGAAACAGGAAGGATACGTTCAATCCTTTCTACTCTTTTCAAGTTAAAGGTCTCACCACCATTAATTAAACAGATTAATTAAACAGCCAAGGCCCTGCAGCAGCAAGCCCTCTCTAAGGGTAAATACTTAACAGCTCCGGGCTTTGAACTGTGGCATGTAACGGAGTTGTGATTATTCCAGATCAAACATCTTGCATAATAACTTTCTTTAGGGCAATGTTATTTCATCCATGTCTTGTGTTCCTCTGCAAGCACAGATATGGATAGTATTTTTCCCCAAAGGTGACAAGGAATAGAAGACATAAAAGGCAACAGGGAGCACGAAGATTACAGAAGGTCTTGCTGGCTTTCATATTTTCTTTTCCAAAGCATCTGATTTATGGTTTACCATTTGTGATGTAGGAAGAAATTTAAAAATAAACAGCAAAACAGTGGCTGATTTTGAGGATTCTGAACAGAATCCACAACAACATGCATCAGCATTGCACACGGTAGCCAGGGGAATCCAGACATGCTTGACAAGCAGTGAGCAAGGTTGCCGGATGGGGAAGGGATGCAGGACCCCATTCCTGAATTTTTCTTTTCAGAGAGAGGTGAGGACTGCTTTAATAGTGGGAAAGCTGTGCACGTTCAGGAATACGTATTTATAGACATGGGTACACCAACACGGCCCGGAAGAACAGGCAAATCTTAAATCTTTTGGTGGTTTTTTGCATGTGCTTTCTCTAGCTATTACAAGGTATACATAAAAAGAAAGATCCACAGCTATTACCATATGGAAAGATCACAAGATCAGTCTTTAAGCCAGAAAAACATGTCCTGACGTGACCACTGCTGTAAACAGCACTCTTTAGCAGTGACTTTTCTTTCGGGCTTACTGGATGTAAATGTGAGGATGGCCATGTCACATCTTACTGCGGGGAAAGAACCCAGTTTCTTTTCCAACTCCCCTACTGTATTAGGATGTCCAGAATCAGTTTGATACAGCTTTCACTAGGAATAGCAAGGAAGTCAGCAAGAATATTAAAACAAGTATTTGGACAACTTCTCTGAAGCTGGACAAAAACAGCATTTGGAGAATCAGAATGCTCTTTTTTATCCCCATCTAGATCATACCAGGTAATAGCAGCTTTTTAGGGTCTCTCAACCTCTCCTTCTTCCCTCCTTTATCCTGAATGGACCAGAACAAATGTATCATCTTCTCTCTTTAAAATGCCATATAATATCCTTCCATAGTGCTGACAACATCACTGTTACTCTCCAGCAGTTCCAAGACACGGTGCATCACCACTTCAGCCAGAGAGGGGTTGTAGCTCTGCCGAACACAACTCAGGACATGAAGGAAATGGCAGCCTTTTTCAGCATCTGCAGAAAAAAGAAAATGTAGCCAGGCGTGGAGGAAAGACTTCAGTCTAACTGTCTCTTTTTAACTATTATAATCCAGATTAGTTATAAAAAACCCACAGCTGTTGGAGAGGAAGAATACCCTAGGTACTAAAGCAGAGATGCATGTATTCAGAGGGAAGAGAGCCAGTCTGTGCCTACAGTTCTCCAATTATCAACTATTCCCACTGACTTTTCTGGGAAGTGTCAGGGCTGTAACACTAGTAATAAGGGTGAAAGATAAGCAGTCTTGCAGACTCTAATATACAGGGCTCGTTCAGTACAACCTGATGATGAGGTTAATAACTTAAGGGTACCTCCACTGTCCACCTATGCAAGCCATCCAGTTTCTGCAACTGCAGAAGAAACCGAATGAAAATCCTTTAGCTCATACACAACTTCAAAAACGTGCATAACAGAAGGCCCGTGGCCAGGACCTGTGACTGCTGGCCCAATGCTGGCATCTTGTGGAAAAACTGCTACAGTGCAACTTTCATTCACCTAGCAACGCAATCCCATCCCCGCACTTCAGACTACTCAGACAGTTAGGGGAGTAGAAAGTCACAGAACTTCAGTATCAAATTTTATCTTCCTTTAAGAGAAATGAACCCTGAAAATGTACAAGACAACAGAAATGTAAAAATAATCCCCTTTCCTAGACGGCAAGCCAGAGACAAAGGTCCTTAATGGCTGCAGTATTGCACACTGCTACTGTGTGCCTGGTGGAGCTGTCATTTGAAGCAGAGCTGTCCCAGTCAGCGTTTCCTCCAACAGACCCTGTAAACCCACTAATCATCAGTGCTGCAGGCTCCCAGTCTCCCCAAGTGCTGAACTCCACAACAGATTTATTTCTCCTCCGTGGCTAACAATGGAAAACTAGCATAAATGAGACACATCAGCACAAACAACTTTCCTCCTCCTCAGCCCTCAGCATACATGATGTAAGGTAAGTTTGATAAAGGTACTGAGAAATTGCCATGGGCCAGGGAGGTCCCTGTATTTTGTTGTTGCTGCCTTGTTTTTTATTTTTGCCAATCTCTACTCTACAATCAGCTGAGCCCCAGAACTGCCTTAGAAGCTGCTGAGAAAAGTCACTAGTAGATAGGAGGCAACACTGAGCACTGGTAAATACACAGTTCAGCCTAATTCCTATTAGGCTGTGAATCAGGCAAAGATATTTCTTTAGAAGTCAGTGATCCAGCACAATAAAAGATTTTTGGGGCTGGTAGCCAAAAATGCGTCCACCACCCTAGAATGGGTAAGTGCAGAGAACAGAACAATGCTTCTACCTGGTCATAGTGACTGTTGTTGCAAACAAAGTGGGTAGCTGCATTTTGCATTAGTCATAGGTTTGTCATAAGACGGTGAAAGTGCCCATCCCTGATCTACAGTAACTTAGCTTAAGTCTCAATGAATTAGATTAGTGACTCAAGTGTTACCCAACAATACAATACATACTTTCCTCCTAGATGCTGGTAGAACATAGCATTTTGGGGTAGCTGCAGGTGTGTACAATCATTAACTAACCCAGAAACATGCCTAGTCTATGGCCCAGCTTTGAGGGAATATAATCCTTGCAGCAGAGTGATGCTGTCCCTCTTCCACTGACATACTGGGTTCTAGCTTTTGTCCATCAGCTGAGGTAAGCCAGGCTGTGATTAACTATCTTGCCTGACTACCAATATCAGAGAGGACAGAGTTACAGAACTACCACTATTTGCCCACTGGGTCCATTCTGACATATTAAATTTAACTTCAAGTGGTTCTGTTTTTTCCACCTCTACTATTAATCTCATCTAAGCCTAAAACCTGAGCAAATTTGTCAAAAAAAAAAAAAAAGAAACAAATCTGGACTAAGTCTACCATTTTGCAGTTCAGTCTGGAGTAAAAATGTACTGTCATCATTTTCTGGCTATCTTAAGTCTCTGGGTAGACCCACGGTGGCCTCGCAGGAGGGCATTTAAGATCAGTCTGTTTGGAATTAAAATTGGAGCCAAGAACTAGGATTGTCATGTAGGCATATTACAGATCAGGGTTTGTGGAGCTCTGACTAGGCATGCTGAGGATTTTTTAATATGTACAATAGTTCCAGCCAGCTGGGTTGGGCCTGAGAATGTGTCACAACTAAAGCAATGGGGTAAGGCATTGCCTTGAAAACTGGCAGAGAAGTAACTCATTGGAGAGAAGAGCTTGGTTTATCATAAATCAGCCTTCCTGTCATGGAAGATTAATATTACTCTTGAACGAAAATGGGTGGGAATTTCTTGCAACAAACAAGCAAAAGCCCTTGAGGTATTACCGTGTTACTATCTCACTACGAGCCTGCTCACTAGTCAAGGCCAAGCGGGTGGCTAAGACTGGCATCCCACCAGCAGAGGGGGTTCGACAGTCACATTGAGCTCTGCGCTCTTGCATCATTCAGTGACAATAAAAATAGCCGCAGTATCCCGTTGGTTTTGATGGAAGCTTCTTGGCTTTCCTTCTCAAAATCTTCTATTACCAGTGACCAGGACATTGAAACGGTCCTTCTGAAAACTAGCAAAGAGACACTGACCTGGAAATTGTCCTCTTTACAACAGGAAACTAAGTAGGTGGAAAGCTTCAAGGAGAACAAGAGGCTCTCTAAAGCAGTTGCTATTTTTAACCTGCTGAGTGTGGAAAACATGGCTTTGAGGACTCGGGACTCTTCAAAGTCTTTTCTGTGACTGATCTACAAGTTACTCTCTGCTGTTGACACCTCCTGACTGAGAGAAAGAACTTCCCAACATCTCCTGTAGCACTGAGAGTGCTTTACCAGTGTGATAAAGTAGAAGAGGGGAGTTAACCACCAGGCAGTCACTCAGTGCCCTGTGTCAACTGTATACAGGTTCTGGCCTTACAGTGGCACAATTATAAAAAACACCAAACAAACGGGTTCTCAGGAGAACTAGCTGATGTATAAAATGGGCAGAGGAATGATTTGACTCTTACAGAGAAGATGTTTGTATTTGTTAGTTGGATAAAAGACAAAAATACAATGTGATATGTTAACTTGTTGCACCGAAACAGCCTCAGGTAAATGACCCCATCTTCATCTGCATGCCCAGTGACATCTACTCCCTCCATCCCACAAACATACAGAACTTCTACCTCCACCTACAAACCTTGCCTACAATTGTACCACTGCTTAAGGTAGCCAGCTGAAAACTCAAAAATAATACTACTTCACTTAGCCTTTTTTCACTGCAGGATAACCATCATATGCCAGGTCCTATGAGCAAGCTATCACTATGGCAATAAGACACAATAGGCTTGAGGGACAGGGATAACTCAGAAGCCACATGAGGTACATTATCTGAAAAGAAGTGGATTTTGTTAGACTGACATCCCTACCTGCAAAGAACAACCACCTGAGCTCTACTTGAGCTTAAAATCTATAGAGAATATCCTACTGACTTAAGTAAGTTTTACTGTTGACTTAATGGAGGCAGGGATTTCACCTTTCTGTACGGTCACTTTTGTGTCAACTCCCCTGTAGAAACTGAACTAGCAAGATTTGCTACTTATCCAGAGAGCAAAGCAACAGCTGCTAGGTGCTGACCTAACTTCATTACATTTGGCTCCTCCCAAAATCTAAGTATTCTCAAAAGATATAGATCTAAGATAATGGCTGCTTATTTCAGATCTGAGAGGTTTGCTTCCTGCTGGGCACACCTGCTCTTTCTCTCTCCATGCTCACAGGAAGCTCCTCTTGCACTCACATTTTTAGCTATACTGATTAGCTATACCAGCAACTCAGCTCTGAGTTCAAGGTTAAGGACAAGAAGCATATCTAATCCAGCAGCAGGAGGAGATACTGTCATCGATATATGAGCACCAGCTCATCAGAGCCCTGGTCACACTGCTACTTACGCCTGGGTTTTCGACAGTCTTCTTTAATCACATCAAGGGTCACTTTAAGCAGCTCCTTATCGTGGTCAGTCACCTGGAGGAAACAGAAGAAAATGGCAATTTATAGCAGTCTATTTCACAGTAGATGGCATGGCTGTTGAAAAGCAATCCAAGGCCATGATGTATTCTAAACTAACACTGTCATAACTACAGTCTGCATTATAGACTGCTTCCAAGACTAATAATGAATGTTAAATCTTCAGTTATTATTTTTAGTACCATTAGCAGCATCCAAGAGTTAGGTGAAGAACATGATATGCCAGAATTCAACCCAAAGGAGGGTGACCAACTCAGTAGAACACCAAGTTTCAACCCACTGCAATAAAGAGAACTGTCCCAGGTCCCAGGCTTCAGTGTGCTCAGCTGTGTCAGCACAGTTTGACAACCCAGTGAACACAGACTGCTCTTGGAACAGCAGCAGTGCCTAAGTCTGGCACTGAGTTCTGAAAAGAACAACTCACTGGGTGATAGAGAGGTAAAAGCATCAGTGAAGTAAGCTGCAGATAAGACTTTTGAGTAAACAGGCAGCACTTGGATGTCCAGCTTCTCTTTCTGAAACATTTCTACTGTTTCTACTGACTATGAAAGACATACCCCTGAACTTGTTTGCAACCACAGCCCAGTTCCTTACATGGTATAAGTCCTTGGAGCTACTAGGTTTCTGGAAAACCAGCCCTTTTTCTTGTAGCATCTTTATTGCTTCCTTAAAAACATTGTGAATCCTTCTGGAACTGGCGTCACTTTTTGACTTCACCTGGATGGGAAGAAAGGAATGAAGCAGATGGTGAGAAATCTCAGCTCAACTAAAGTTACCAGCAAAAGCTCCATATGCTTTCAAGAGCAAGAGGACTTCAGGTGATTTTGTTACACATTTTTCTTCATTTAGTGATTCACAAATCATATCTGTTATGTATGAACTAACCAACATCCCTAAGCTTTAAAAAACAAACAAACACCAGAAGCTTGTGCTATTCTTAAGGAACCACAATCTCCGAACTGTCTTCTTTGTATTTAGCAGCTATTTGATTATGTACTGAGAAGTCGCTTTTGGAATAGACTTGATGCTCACAGAGCATTTGACTGCTTAGCTAATCAAGCTTTGCTCATATTCAGAGTTTTCCTGGTAATAAGGGTAGAAAGACAGGGAGATCAGTGCTTTGTAAGGTGATACTCGGGAGGAATCCAAGTGCAGGGGATTAGATTCCCATCTCCTGATTTTAAACTGAGGAAGTAATACAAGCAAAAGGAGGAAAGTGGCAAGAACAGTATTTGTTTCTTGTCCCCTTTGTTTCCAAATTTTTACACAGGTTCTGGTCATGCTCTTAAGAGTTTCTCCACAGCCTAATGAAATTAAAGGATAAAGAGCATACAAAAAATTAAGACAGGTATATGAGATAAGGGAACAAAGGATTCAGTTTTGAAGGCAGGTGGGAAACAAGTCTCTTGTGGAAGGAGAACAATGTGCCTGGAAGTCCATAACTGAGGAGGTTATTTAGAACAAAGGTTTCTGTGTTGGGATGCATCTAACAGAGTAGGAAGGAAGAAAAGGGAGAAGAAAAATCAGGGAAAAGCAGGGTTTGTTTGGAAGTAGAGCTGAGCTAAGACAGTGGAATGACAGCTAGGGAAGCGGAAGGAAACAATAAGTTGTGGAGAGGAGAAAGTACGGGTAGATAAGAGCAAGATCATGACTTACTCTTCCCCATCTCTATCTGTCCTGCTATGTCCTTCAGCCTCCCACTTGTCTACACAGACTGGTTCAATTCCCCAATGGTTTCCTCATCTGTTGGGAGCACACTGTGCTCCCTGTGGTTTTCTTTGAGAACAGAGCTAAACTGCTTCCCACAAACCAACACATGATAGCTAGAACCACACCAGGGCAACCAAAGCAATATTTGCCAAGCCATTTTTTCAGCTATCACCGTAAATGCTCCCACCCTGTTCTGAACAAAAGTATCAGACTTCACATATCCTACTTCACTCAGCAGAAGCACTCACAGAAGCCTTGGGAATCAAACAGGCAACCACCATGCACTAGAATGAATCCACAGGAATATGTGAAACAGACACCACATTAGCAATGGAAGAATATCTTTTCACAAAACATTTATTCAATCCGTTTGCAAGTCTCAAGTGAAACTCCAACTGCTTCTAAGCCTGGAAGCTGATGTGCCTAACTGGGAATAGTTCAGAGATGCAATAGGGATATTAGCATGCATCACAAGTTTCTCCATCCCCTTCCTCCAGCTAATCCTCAATATTTCCACAGGTCATAATCACATCTCTCTCTTTCTCTGTCTCACAACAGCTAACTGTCTTTTTCCTTTCAAATCATCAGTCAAAAATAATTGCCTAATAGTTCAGGATAATTAACATAGAACAATGGCTTAGTTCAGTTTTCTCCTTCTGTTCCAGACTGAAGAACTTCAGTGCCCAACGGTCTGTCCCCTGTCCACCACATGTATATCATTTTGGATAACAACAGACACTGCTTCTAATTACAAACTGGACCGTACATCTGGACACCATTCCAGTCAGAGTCTTAATACCACTATCATGTTTCTCCTCATAGTCCCTCTTCTGATGAACTGAAGGAACAAACATAAAATGTAGCAGGAAGGGTTAAGTGAAGAATGAATATTTTCTCATGGAAATGCACATTCTCATAGCCATATGTAAAATGAAGAGACTTTGCCTCTCACTCAAATGCAGTAATAAATCCTCAAGAATCTAAGAAACTGCTAGCAAAGCAACCACCTCAAGACTCTGATCAATTTTTAATGTGAAAGCAAACGTTTGGGGAGGAAAAAAGATAAAAATATCTCCAAAGAAGCACGATAATTATTCAGTTTGGCTCAACACTGAGATCCCGTCAGAAAGGGAGATAATTAAAAACAGACTCTGTGTGAACTGACACACAGCTCAGCCTGGATGGATACTGAAACAGAATCACTAAGAATGCAAGTCAAGGCATTGACAGAGTGAAGACAGAAAGGCAGGCTTGGGAGCAAGAAAATAGGAAAGCAGCTGCTATATATCAGCACCCTCTCATACGTGCTGGAGAGTCCAAGGGAAAGGGCTCCATGGAAGAAGGGCTGCTCCTGAAGAACATATGAGGGCTCCTGCCCTCTTCAGGGGCTTTAATATTATGCTGAAATGATAGGAAAAGTTTGGGGTTTTTTCCTAGTGTGCTCTAGAATATGCTTCCTCCTCTCCATCCCTCCAAGTAAAACAACAATTGAGGAATTTTTTTGTGAACACAACCTAAAGTTAAGTAATCTGTTCTTTTGGTCCACCCCAAATATCTCCAGCATCTCATCCTGCAAATTCATAAGTCAATAGTAATTCTTCCCAATACCTTATCAGTTTCTTTTATGCCAAACCAGGTCCTCATTTCCTCTGGACTTGAATCCCCCCTCACAGCCAATGTACACCTAGAGCTTGTGATTTAGTCTACTGAGCAAAAATCTAGAGGGCACTGAACATGGGGCTATACACAAAGAGAAGAAATCTAGGACTATGAATTCCTACGTGATTTCACATCCTTGCTTTTGTTTCAGCAGGAGATTGAAAAATGATTGCATTTCAACAGTTATAAAGATGTATTGTAGCTGTTAATGTAGTTCCTTCTGAGTCACAGTTTATAAGCCTTTTACTTTTATGATGCTTTTTATCTGAGAAATGCAGATATCAAGTAGTTTAACTGCTGATCCAAAGCACTAGCAAGATTTGAATCTGGATTTTGAATTTACCTCTCACAATGCTCACATCTCATTTTGCAAAGTGCCTCCCTTCAGCATGCCTTTGTTTCAGGGTGCACAGTTTCAGGTTCCCTGAAGTTCTGACAGCAGGGGATCTCCCCAAATTGGGTCCACTTCAAATAAATGAAACTGTACATCCAAACACAGGAGCATCCAAAAATCATTCATTGCTTTTGCAAAACATGTTTCCCCCTGCCCCAGCAAGAGAAGCAGCTATTAAATAACAATTTTACTGTCACTACCCTCCCTCTCATGACCAGCCAAGGACTTTGTAGCAAAGCCAACAGAAGCTTCTATGTCTCCAGAATTAAATTGGTATTTTTAATCAATATAGTCCATCTGATGGGTCTCACACAGCTTAGTGGGCTGGTGCTGTGCAACCAGTTATTCTCAAATCTTTAAAACAAGACAAACTCTCTGTACAATCAATAATAGGTCAAAGAGTGAAATGGTACAGGAATTAATTAGTCACTCTGTTCAAAACACTGAAAGTATGTAACCTTTGGCTCATTATGAATCACAACACACCCTGATGGTGTTAAAGTTTCCTGGTATAACCACACACGTGATTCTGTTCATGAATTGCCTTCTGCAATTTCTCATGCCATGTTTAATCCTTGGCTCAGACAGGTGACAATTTTAGTAATAGTGATTCTGGACATGTCAGTCCTGAAGTCCTATAATAAGCTTTGCAATATACATATTTAAAGCAGCAGTGAAGCTTCCTCAAAAGGCAGGAAGACAAACACATAGCATCAAGAATGTATAATGCACTATGTTATACCTACAGTACAATGTACAGCGTATATACAGTAAGTTTGAACAACACTGTAAGACTCCCTGCTTTAATTACTTGTCATTGCTGACCTTGAGATAATATTCAAATCAAGAGAAGTACAAACAGCAAAGTCTGGAAAGCACAACCCAAGTTACGTGTCCAAGCTAGTGACATACACAGACTGGAATGGTAATACTAAAATAGCACACACTATAGCTAATGCATGGAAGAAGTGCATAAAAATGGTTAATCAA
Organism: Buteo buteo; assembly: GCF_964188355.1. Taxonomy (NCBI): domain Eukaryota; kingdom Metazoa; phylum Chordata; class Aves; order Accipitriformes; family Accipitridae; genus Buteo; species Buteo buteo. The sequence goes on from NC_134174.1 coordinate 56,204,342, forward strand.
GACTGGCTGGTTGCAAGTTGTATTTAATCCAGTTGAGAAACTGGATGGATCAAGTTTACATGTAGTTTTCTTTAAAAAAGGAACCAAAGGCTTGTCCATTTGCCAAACATAATTGCCTAAGTCCAGCAAGTACACTCCTTAGGTTCTCTAAGCACAAGATTACATTTTCTGGTTTTGCTTGTAGTCTTCCTTGTTGTACCCACCCCTCCAGTCACAAAAGTAATTTGTATTAAGGGATAAGGGAAAGGCTATAGCTTAGGGATAGAGGGGGCACTAGTTATGTGAAATAAAGTTCTACTGGGTTTAAAAATTGTAACAGATTTGTTAATTTTTAATTATTTTTAAAAACACCATGCCTTCCAATTCTCTTACCCATCCTCTGTAAACTATAAAATTAAATGTTCCCTAGTATATGTCTGAGCAGAGGACATGATTTGAGTTCTGCCATGTGGATCTGCTAGAGGGAAATTTAATCTGGTAAGCCAGAAGACTGCACTGCTGTGGAACCATTAGAACTGGAACTAGGTATTGTAGGACATGTATGGGATGTGGACAGGGCTCAGGTACAGTAATGCTGAAAAGGAACAGAGACGTGCTGCCTACAATCAAGCTATCCCAGCTACCTCCTTCCATCTTCACCCCCTGCTCCTCTCCACTGCCAGTGACTCCATAGCAGCTCACCACCTCCCTGGAGAAAATATTCCATGAGAAGATACCCTCCCACTATGATGAACACTGTGCAAGTACTTTAAAAGTTGGGAAAGAGATAAAGGGGGTGCACCACATCTCCTAGGATCACAGGGAAAGGAACAGAGAGGCAAGAAGTGTTTAACAGCAACTGTGCTCTAGAACACTGGAATCAGGTTAAAAAAAATTAAAGTTATACATCCAAATAACTCATCCTTTCACAGTCAGGAAAAGTGCAAGAAGTGAACAAGTGTGTATATTGTGGTGTGGCCTAATTAGTTTGGTCCACTCATCTACCTCCTGCTTTGCCAAATAGGCATGAAATAACATTGTTCCACATTAGCGGCACCCTTTTTCTTTTTGGTTTGAGGAAGATGCAAAACAGAAGACTACAGAGGGAAAAAGAAAGGAAAAGGGACAGGAGTCAGATCTATGACACTTATTTTTGTGGATCAAACTCGGTACTTGATCCTTTGCCAATTATGAGAACTGACACCTTCAAGCAACAGAGCAGAGGAACAACAAAATGCGTTTCTGGAGCATTACTAGGTGCTCCTCTTAAGGCATTCAGGTCACTTGACAACTGCAGGTTCTTTCTTATGCAAACATATATAACCTTGTTTGCAAGGAATTAATACCAAAGGGCAATAGGGGAACTGCAATTTCTAAATAAGCATCTGTGTGCCCAAATTCCTGGGACATACACTCACACCTGTGCATCAGGGTCAGGAGCAACTATTAGTTATTATGATAGCTCCTCATGGCTGTTAACAATGCTGATGCTACATTGTTTTTGTTGGTTTGGGTTTTTTGGATGGGTTTTTTTCGTGCTTTTCTATGTTCTGCACCAGTTCCTACTTTAAATGGCTTTGCAAGTTATTCATCTTGATCTTTCTATAAATGCTGAAACTTCAAAGATGCAAGTTTCCAGTATTAGTCACAATGACCACTACTTCCTTGAATGTAAAGTGTTTAGGAACTTTTAATACTGTTCCAGCTAGTTTAGAAAAAATACCCTGTCCCATGTTGGATATTCTAGTATCAAACTTTTCTGTCAAAAATGAGAGTAACTCCTGTTATTGTTTATATCCATGCTTGCTTTAAGGCAAACAACAAAAATACCTTTAATAAAAAGAAAAGAAACAGCTATCAAGAAGCAGCTATCAGAAGTGGTTCAACAAGGCCAACAAGAATAGAGCCACTTTGCATTATTATTTGACATCATCTACAAGGGACTGTTTTTTGTGTTTTTTTTTTAAGAATTAAACAAACATCAGACATTAACATAACATAGCACTTAACTTCACAGTGCATATCAGAATCAGGCAGTGAAAATGACTGCCATGGATTTATTTGTCTACAAAAAACCAAAAAGTAAACAAGTGAGTCACAACACTCTAGTTTAAGTTTCAGTTGCCTTTGGTAACATGGTAAAAGCCGTAACTGTTACTTTTGCAGAAATGTACCACTTTGCACCATTTGAGAATCTGGTTTGTAATTTATCCAAATATCACAGAGTAATATAAAGCCATTTTACAAAATGTTTTTTGTTCTATTTCCCATTCTGCAGTTGATCAAGAGCACACTATCTCACTGGAAAGTTTCTTAACATTTTGGCTACACGCAACTGCACGTAAACTGATTTCAATTAAATCCCACCTTCTGATGCTTTCAGTGTGGCCTTTCACAACTACGGATTTCCAACAAGAGAAACATGTAGCAGGGAGCACTGTTCATCCACTCATTATAATCTCCTTTTGAAAGCTACATCTTTATCAATATATTGAGCTTCAAATGAGAAACAAGACAAAGACTTTGTGCTCCCTTCTCCTGATCAAATTCAGGATCTCAAACCATCTGTCCCAAACAGCTCCAGCACCTTAAAGGGATCTCCTTTTCTGATTCTGCCACTATTTACAGATCTAGATAAGTTAGTGCCTGTTGCAGACTGTAAGGTTACTCAGCCCTAATACAAGATTACCCTTAACAACAGAATTTTCTCATACGGCTTTCTTCAGTACACTTTCATATGTCTCAACTCACAAGGCTTCTTCAAGCTCTGTAAATAATTCATGCATAAAGCTAAAGTACTTGTGGTTTTTGAATCCTCTGAAGACGACAGTCTCTTATCTGGTTGTTTATGCTTAAAAAAAGTACATGTTATTATTTCCTTCCCACTAAAAACTTGAAACAGTTACATTCACTCACCTCCTGACAGCTGCGACTGGGTAGATGCGCACCAGCCAGTGGCACCAGAATATCAATCGTTTCCAGCTCCTGTTGGTAAAAGGTCTGAATTTTGTTTTCTAATAGAAAGCCTTTCACTTTCTCATGCAGCATATTGATTGAGAAATTCTGACCCTCCAAGTCACTGCAAGGATATATAGAACATGTCAAAAGGCAAGAAATATACTACTAACATTTTTAGAACAATTACCTAAAGTTACCCTGCTAGACTGGTTTTCAAAGATCAAAAGGTATTTTACAGTCCTTAAAGAATCTGAATTTAAACCCTTAATTAAAACAGACCATTTTTATATGCAATATCCAACTGTTCCTCTTCAATCATTTGCTCTAACAATGTTGTAATTTTAAGATCTATAATCTCTGAAACCATGCTACATGCATCAGACCTGCCAAGAAGCATCCAGCTACCCTTAAACTGAATACAGGAATGGGTGTTTGACTCAGTTTATTGAGGCTATGTATTCATGATTTGACGATGACAAGGACAGCAGAAGTTGAGAGCATTTTGATTGAGAAGCTCCTCATCCTTACACATAAAACAAAATCAGGCAAGGACACTCCTCTATCTAAGGTGTTGACCTCACCCCCAAATCTTGCTCAAAACACCAGCTTTTTTTACTAGATGCAAGAGGTCTGTACACAGTATTTTACTACCTTCCTAATATTCACTTTGGTTCAGCACTGTATTTCTTTTCTCAGATTATGGACAGGTATCTCATCTGAATAGATCATCGATTATTTGGGAGAAAAGCAGGCTGCTACAGTATGGTTGTGCAGAGTCTAAATCACAGTTGGGCCCTGTTCTATCTTTCTCCACAGTCATTATGATAACAAATAAATGACAATAAAATCCCACACTTTGCCCCAAGACCAGTCTGGGTACTGCATTTACCTCTGTCCCTCCTCAGGGCCTTGGAAAGGTTTATCATAAACTTCTCTATAGAGACAGGGGAGCTCCAGCATTCTTGAAATCTGAACATCACACACAGGATCATCCACTTTATCTGGAGCAGCAAAAACAACACACATAGTTGGCCAGGGCTGTCATACCAATCTTTTAAGCAAGCATACCTGATGCAGCACAACAGAGCTTCACATGCCAGTATTAAATTGGCAAATTTTGTTCACTGTTGTTTTTATAAAAACAAAACCACAAAGGCCACTCCTGCTTTTACAGTTTACAAGGAGGTACATGACCTGTTGTGGTCACTGCAGATTATGCTTTTGTCCGACAACTTATTTAACTGGAATTTATCGTCTCTATTTTACCTTCCAGCAGTCTTTATCTATTAGATGAAGTTAACACATAGTAAGGAGCTTTATTTGGGCCAAAGTGAAAGCAATTTAGAGGCTATTTGAATTGTGTTGCTCTCCTTTAATGAAACAATGGTATTATTACTAGCCCTAGAATGGGTTATATATTTATAAATCTTCTGTCTGGAAAGGAGGGTTGAATTCCCTCTCAGATTTAGCTAGAGCTGAAAAATCTAGACTTTTTATCAGTGCTACACAGGGTTTTTAAAAGACAGGCTTCCCCCCACCAAAGGAATCATTTCAGTATTGTCTCTGAAAGATTTCACTGGGGAAAACCAACTCTTACACAATAGCACAGACACTGAGGAGACCAGTTATGTAACTGGAAGCTCCTGGGGTGTAAACAGTGGGCTGCAGAACCCTGCTGCCCAAAGAGCTGTTGGACACAGGGGCAGCACCTGCATACAGGTCTGTGCTCAAGTGACTGAAGATGAGGAGCACTTCTCAGTCATTCTGCAGAGCCAGAGAGTTTAGGAGAACCTGGGCTTCAGTGGTACAACACGCCCATATGCTGCTGTCTGCCCACAGAAAGATTATACAGGCTATGACAAACAGCAACCGTTCCTCCAAAGCAGCTAATGCTCTTGATGAAGTGCAACATAAAAGGTCACCAACTCCCTTCCCATGGGCTCTTTCTGTTCTACGTCAACACAAAGAAAATTGAAGAGCAAGTCACTCTCACAGATACCCAACTGTAGTATCTGCATAGTACTCTTGTATTCATGCTAGTCATCTTTTACAGATTTTCCAGGGAAGCCTCATTTACAGGCAATCCAATCCTACACATTAAGTAGTGTCTTCTAACCTTACCCTACTAAAATTGAAATAAAGACATAGAGATGAAAAACTCTCTAGAAAAATGAGATGCCAGAAAATAAAGTGGAAATTATGCAATGAATTACATACAGCTTAGATCTTCTCATAAATTCAGACAACTAAGTTACATATGTCCCAGATCCATAACACTCACAAAAACATGAAGCCTGAATTTCTCTTTGTTGCCTGTAGGTTCGGATGTGACCTCTGACCCTGACAACATCCCCGATCTCCAGCTTGGTTTTCTGGCTCACCATTTCTTGGAGTTTCTTCATCTGTTCAAGCACAGTAACACTGCTGGGTGTGCTTGGATGACCTGTAAGAAGTGAGAGAAAGGAGATCAGGCATTAAGGCCAAGAGTACTGTCCTTTTGCATTCACCCAAACACCTAAGCATCACAGGAATCATACTACTAAAAAAGGGGTAAGGTCCCAGGCACCATGTGTCCTGGCTAGCAAAACTTTTGGGTGACAAAGTTAGTTTACAGTATTATATTTATTTAAATAGTTCACCTAGGGAAAGTGTAAAAGGGAGGAGATACTGATTTACCACTGAAAATGTCATAGATGGGTTGCAAAATTGAAACATTAATCTGAAATGGGTTTTGTCATTTTTTTATTTTGTCTTGCTAAGATGGATGAGGGGAAAAGAAAGGTCAGCTGAGCTTTTTACATAAAAGAAGAATGAGTCATCTGAGGTGGGGCCAAAGTATTCATGTGATGCAATTTGATGTCTACACTGAGGTGAATGCAACTTGACAGAACTTCACATTTACCTAACACACCTTTGCAGAAGAATAAATACTTCATAACTTAAAACCTGATTAATGATCCAAGTATCCCTGATTACAATTACAAAAGGCTGGAAGAAAGTTTCCTGTGACCCCTAGGAGCTGTCTTCTTTAGCAGGTACAAATTAATTAATTTCCATTAATAACATAGCATCCATTCAAGCACTACTGATGTACATGTAAAATAAGAACACAAAGCTGAAACAGACATTCTGGGTCCTCATTCTATTTCAAGCAGTATTTTATGCAATCCCTTTAATGAAGTTAAGTTCCTCATAAAAAACTGCTTTGACTGCGGGTCCCCAGTATTTTTTTTGGAAAGCTGTGCCACAACATCACCTGTCTAAAAGTGAAAACTGCCTTCTAGATTCCAGTTGGGATTGTTTATACCTCTTGTCATATCATTGTTAAATTTAAGTAAGTATGAATTATCTGTCTGTATAAATGGGCTTGTTCCACAGACATCAGTTTTTAACTTTTACATCAAGTCTTCATTTCCCCATTCTGTGCGTATGTAACCGTAGCACGCGCAGATGACACTAGTAACATTTATTTCAGTAGGATTTGATCAGATCCATATCAGGGTTGTCAACCTACTACATGAGCTTTCAAGAAGGTCCAAATAGAAAGTATTCCATACTTTGATCTATGAGAAATGGTGGGAGAAAAAGCAGAGAAAACCAGACAATAGTGAGTTCTGTTATTGAGTGCAATAACAGATTAATTTCAAATGCCCATTTAGAACTTTCCCAAATTGTAAAAGACTGCAGCCATCTTCCCACTGTGTTTTAAGCTACTTTCAAGTTCATCACTGACAATATATGCATAAGCAGGAGGAGAATATGAATGCAAACAGAGAAGAGAAGATGAATTCTGAAACCACTGTATCACAAGGGTGGGGAATGTATACCAGGTTGCTGGTCAATGGATTGATTTTGGAAACAGAAGTTGTGGCATGTGGCAGATTTCCAGCCTAGTTCCTCACTAGATGACGTCACAAAAAGAACCATAAGAGGAAGATTCTTTGAACAATGTCACAGCATAGAATTGAAATACCATATTACTCAGATGTGGAAAAGGTGTGACAGCGCATAATGGTAGTGGTTTTATTGGCATTACCATTGGACACAACACAAAAAGTAATATGAAACTCCCCAAATGGCCCAGGCTGTAGGATGTGATGGTTTAAAATTAGAGAGTTGAATTTACTGCTCTGCAAGTTTGATCATTTACTAAATTACGTAAGACAGACATGAGCAAAAATGTACAGTCAAAAGAGGAATTATTTATTTGATAAATTACCTGATAAAGATGTTTCTGCTATCATGGGATTTTTCCAGCAGACACAATTTATAACTCCGGTACTATCATCCACTGCAAAAAAATATTGCAAGAATTACAGAGTAAGAAAGCAGGTAGTTCCAAGAAGTGAAGATACACGGGTATGTAGGGAGATGACTGCCAAGGATATCTCATTCCCACCAGTCTGAAAGGGAAAGTGGATGCTCAACCCCTACTTATACATCTGAAATAATCTCCACAGTCGTTTCAGTCATGGAAGGAGCTCAGCACGAGATACCATGCTTATGTGCATGGCCAGCAAAGCGTAAGGTATATTCTCAAAAAAAGATCAAGCACTAATTTAAATTATGAGGCTTCAGTACATGTATTGGATACTAAAACGTTTTAATCTCATTAACAAGGTCAGAAGAAGAATCAGTGTTGAAAGCTGAAGCCAGACAAATTAAAACAGGGAAGTAGGCACAAAACACAGAAGCATTACTGTAACAGTAAGAAAACAGCACTTCAACATTGGGGGGTACAGTCATGTGAATAGACTAGGAGTGCTGCTACTTCCAGCTGCATTGGTTTCCACACTAATATTGTGCACAAAGTCTCCTGTCCTTTCCCATACAAGAAGATGTTCCAGAGAGCAGAAAGGCAGCTCCCTATAGCCTTAGTATAGGTAAAGGAAGGACAGTATAGTATAGGAAGTATATAGTATAGTATAATATAGTATAGGAAGGACAGAGGACAGCACATGCTTGTGGTTCTGCTCTAGGCCAGGAGTTCCCAACTTAAAGCATATGTACTGGTGGCATGCAAGCCACTTCCCTTGCCAAAAAAGCTTAACACCTTCTCCTGAGCAGGGGAGCTATCTAGCTTTTCCTGTTTTGCTAGTACCCAGTCACAGTAAGTTTTGCGATTTCTGCCCCAGGCACTGCACTGTCAAGGACAGTAGAAAAAGACAAAACCCAAAGAAAACTAAAAAACTATGAGAAGAATCAATTGTTCTACAGATCAAGAGACTGTATATAGATGGCATGTCCAACAAACACTCTCTAAATAAAAAGGCACTGAACATCTGTCAGACGACAGCAAGGATGACTTTTCATGTCCAGCTAACACTCCAAGCACCTTGTTCCTTGAATGTAACCATCTCCAAGATTGAGCTTACACTCTTCACAAATTGGAATCTGCAATTTTCTTCTGGTCCTTAAACCATATCCACGACTACGTAAGCACCAGCAATGTTTACCAGGAAAGTGCTGATTGGTACCTGCAGTTGTTTCTTCTGGGAACCATAGCACCAAAACAAAATACCTTTGCATTGTCTCACGTGTTTTGAAACAATCTCCCTATTTGGGGGGTCTAATTTCAAATCATTGTCTTGCCTTCCTGTTTCCAAGTAGCTTAGCTGCACATTCCCAATAACAAACTGCCCTGGTTCTGGCTGGGATAGAGTTAATTTTCTTTCTAGTAGCTGGTATAGTGTTAGGTTTTGGATTTAGTATGAGAATAATGCTGATAACACATGGATATTTTCAGTTGTTGCTAAGTAGTGTTTATACTAAGTCAAGGATTTTTCAGCTTCTCATGCCCAGCCAGCAAGAAGGCTGGAGGGGCACAAGAAGTTGGGAGGGGACACAGCCAGGACAGCTGACCCAAACTGGCCAAAGGGATATTCCATACCATGTGACATCATGCCCAGTATATAAACTGGGGGGAGCTGGCCAGGGAGGGGGGTGGGGGCACAGATCATGGCTTGGGAACTAGCTGAGCATCAGTCAGCTAGTAGTGAGAAATTGCACTGTGCATCACTTGTTTTGTATATTCCAATTATTTTATTATTATCATTTTATTATTGTTATTATCATTATTACTATTTTCTTCCTTTCTGTCCTATTAAACTGTTATCTCAACCCATGAGATTTACTCCCCCCCCCCCCCCCAATTCTCTCCCCCATCCCACTGGGGGTGGGGGGAAGTGAGAGAGTGGCTGTGTGGTGCTTAGTTGCTGGCTGGGGCTAAACCATAACACAAACATACAGCATTTATAAGATGCAGGTAATTCCAAATTCCATCACAAAAGTATGCTCATCTCATTGCTATCCCTGTTTTGAGCTGCTACGTCTGCAACTATTTCAGTAGCTTTAATTTTGTACCAGAGCATAGATAATGACCTAGCTGGTAAGATTTCCTCTCCTTGGTATTGACAAAAAGCAACTATTTTAGGGGTCAGAGCCCCCATATACCATGCCAAGCCATTCATGCAAGCCAGCAATGGCAATAAGAAACAGAGCAGATGACATTTCACTATTACATTACTGCAGCTTCTAGATGTTCCAGCTTGCAACTGGCAGTTGCACCAACTGCGATATTCTTCCTAAGAAGGGTTTAGAAATAAAACAAACAAGACTGAAGGATTAGGAGGCCAGACTCCTCCTCACCAATGTAATGGCTGAAATAGAGTCCTGGAGACATTGACCTGTTCTTAACCACACAGGGAGTCTGGTAGCAGAGCAAGGCTCTGAAACAAAGTTTTCGCAGTTCACAAATAAAAGCTTTGAGCAAAAAGACAAATAACTCCTGAAGCACAGATGAATGAGAACTCTTGCAATTGTATTCTAATTAGACAGGAGAATGTTTTAAACTATTTTAATTGCACTCAAGGGTTCTACAAGCTTTTGAAAACTTTCTGCGCTCCGTGTGCCACCCTTCCCATCTCCTTGGGTTTAAAATTTTGTTTGCTTTTTTGGTGGGTTTGTTTTGGGGGTTTTTATTTTTTATTTTGTTTGGTTGTTTGTGGTTTTTTTTTTTTTTTTTTACTCTTACATTAACTATTTGAGGGATAGCACTCTCAAAGCTACCTGGTAAATGACATAATTGTGTTCATTTTTATTTCTTCATAACAAAAAAGGGTATGGTTCTTGTATGGCCTGTGTGAGCCTACTGAGATCCTGGTGAGATTTTTTTTTCGTTTTTTTCTAAGGCAAGTGCCTTTCAGCCTTTAAAACCAGTTCTGGAGTATATGGAAAACCACATGTGATGTTTGGTTTTGTTAAAAAGGAAAAAAAAAAGAGGCCAGAAAGGTGCATTTACTAAAACATGAGCTTGTTCAAAGGTCCACTTTAATTACATATCCTTCTCCTAATTGATCATAATAATAGCAATAAACAATCAAATCAAAATGTCAAAATCCAGTTTCACACAGCATGGTTTGTTGTTTGTTTTTTTTTAAGCCAGGGAAGAGCCAATTCACTCTCTTTTACAATTATGATTTTGTCACCAGTTCTGGCTCCATGTTTTTCAGCACAGAGAGGACCTAAGATTCTCTTAAAATGAGTTGTGTGTATTCTGAAGTAGACAGATAGGAAATGAGGGGAGGAGATAGTGGCAGTGACACAAAGCCATTTCAGATCTCTATCAGAGAAAAAGTACAAAGGGGGAATTGCTTTGTAAATCCCTTTTAAGCAGATGGAAAGTGAGCAAGTCCTGAGCAGTGTGCGGCACTCCAACTGATGCAATGCCTGCTCTGTGACTCACCAACCAGAGTCTGTTGAAGTGAGAGATGCAAGAACTTACAAGCAGGAAACTGTCTAAGAAGTTACAAATTTACACTGGCAGAGTCAGCCTGCCTGAAAGGGAGGGCAGGCTGGGGAGGGGCACCCTGGCAGGTAGCCTGAAAGCTCAAACCAGGAACTGCTGGAACAAAGAGTGGAGTTGGATGTGAAAGGACAGCAGGAAGCCAGGCTCGCCGAGAGCTGTACTTAAAGGTCGGCTGATCTAACACTAAGGCCTTAATTCCAGTACTCTGCAGTTTCTTTTTATTTCTATTCCTCCATTTTCTGCCCCAATCAAACATTTCCAATGAGTTTACATCCAAACTAATGCTGACAGCAGCGTGGGAAACCCTCGCCCATAGAATTGGTTTTGCCTTGGTCATTTTGACTCTGTCTTCCTCAGTTCTCATGAAGTGATAACTGCATTTGCATACTAGTGCAATAAAAGAATAATAGCTGACGTTCAATTTATGTTTCAACACTTCATCAATTACATCTCCACCTCTTAACCTAGGTACTTGTTTAGCCTGTGCTACTTCAAGTGCCAGAGAAACTTGTGCTTCAAAATATTTACTGTTAACTCATTATTTAGCATCATGGCAGGGTAATAACAAACATCCAGAAATTAGACTTAAAAAAAAAAATCTAGAAAATATCCACTCTAAAAAACTTGCAGGGACATTTCTATAGAGCACAGAGTCAACTATAAGCAGCCACACCCAGTGTGGGGTATGATATATGCACTAGCAGGTAATGCTACTCTGCAGCAGTATGATGCAACTGCAGGTGTTGTGGAAGCTGGGACCTGGTTAAGTTGTCAACTGTATCTTCACAATACACTTGTGAGTCAGGGAATTGCTGCTGACTCAATTTTATAAGTAAGGGAATTGGGTAAGAAGACACCCTTTGCAACTTACCTCCATCAGATGGAAACCCATGGCAGAGGAAGACACTGGACAGGAGTCCTTCAAGTGCCTCGATAGGATCTATGCATTTGGCTTCCCCTTCCTACTGTGCGATGACTGACCTCCCCCCCTTAGAAACTTGCCACATCACCACTACTCCACTCTGCTTTTTCTCCAGATGAAAAAGACAGCTAAACAAAATGACAATCAGATGTTTCCATGTTAATAGTCTGAATATTGGGAAAAGCAAAAGGGAGGAGACAACTCCTAGCTAGTGCTGGCAAGGACTGGTACTACGATGCTGGAGTTAGATTTGCTAAGGCTCTTACCCATCTAAATATAAACAAGATCCTGACTGCTATTAAAAGCTGGCTCCAAGATGCAACGAAACATACAAAAAGTCAGAAGGGATTTCTAAGGTTCAAGAAAGGAAGAAGTGACTTCCCATTTACAGGCACTGTTAAATCCATTTATATCTGACCAAAGGAATTGCATACATGTATGAAAGGAAGATGGGGGAGTCCAGTGACAAAGCAATAACCAATATTAAGATTTGCTAGATGACCCCAAACAAATCAGTGACTCTGTTTTAACAATTCATTTCTCTACTTTTGAAGTAGAGATAAATGGTAGCTTCCCTAAGTTTGCTAAGTAATCTGAGCTACACATACACATTATATTAGGATAAGATACAGTTGTTTCAAGAACAGACAACAATCAAATAAGGCAACCTTTAAGTTCTAATGGTAACTAAGATTAGAAGGCTGATTAAGTGCAAGAAGAAAGAAAGAAACTTTTCTTACCTCCGTAATTATAAAAGGCATCTCGCTCTTTCATTTGAACCACTATCCCGAAAACATCCACCTGTCTTACTGGATGTCCGTTATAAAAGAATATACCTAGACACAGAACATTCTTGGTAAGTGTAACTATTTATTTCAACATCCTACCCTACATAGTTACATTTACCAGTACAAAACCCATACTTTCTTATGTATTTAATATATCTTAAATTATACAATGCCTAGTCATGTGAAAAATCCCTTGGATCTGTGAGGACTGGGAACACTAGCAGGAAGAAGTATCAGATGTACTTAGGATACCAAAAGCTTGCTTTTGCAGAGCATCAGAACTTTATTAACCTCTTGTTTTCTTGCACATTTGGATCTGAAAAACAGATTGTTTGCTGCAGGCATTAGGGGTTTTTTAGTTGGTTTTTTTGTTTGTTTGTTTTGATGTTTCATTTTGGTTTTGTTTTGTGGTTTGGGCTTTTTGGTTTTGGTTTTTTTTTTTTACATCTTCATCAGGCTTCAGAATAAATAATAGAACACAATGGAAGCAGTTTGAGTTTCTCACAATGCAGCTGTTCCTGATTAAGGCAGAGCCTCCAAAAGGAAAACTAACATAATTCTGTCTTTCATTTCTAAAAGAACAGGAGCCATGGAGGGAGGGAGGAGAGAAACAACCCTTTTAGATTGCAGCGTACACTATGCAGTCATCATGGACAGCATCCTGAACTTCAGTTTCTGAAATAACACGTTCTAAAAACATCCCCTCAAACCTATTTTTGTGCATCTGTAATGATGACTTGAATAACACGTAAAAACACGTCCAGGAAACAGTGAGGTATCAGATCCCAGTGGACTTTGGCAACACTGAGGTTGCCACATGCTGTAATCTCATTCAAGAGAGTGACAAATGTTGTTAACAAACATTGGTGTAAACATACACTGAAGCTTCACAGTCCACTAGCAGGAGGATAATAGGGCAATAAACTCCAGATATATCCTGGTCTGGCTAATTTTCAGTCAATGTGTTTTCTTCAGTTTTCAAATACCATTGCTTTACTGAAATATGCCATCTGGGATGTTCAGTAACTGTCTTCTAAAATAAAGATAACTCAAAGGACTCAGAAAGGAACATTTGGCTCCATACACTGTGGCAAGTCTTATTCTTACAAAGGGAAACACTGCAGCAAGAGAGTCAGAAAAATGTTCTGTATTAAAAAAAAAATCAAAACCAAAATCCAAAAATAACTCGTCCTACATAGCTGGCAGCCTTAAATGAGCCTGGAATTAACTTCCTTCATATAAGAAAGACAAAACCCCCAAAGTTTCAGAAGAAATCACAGGTGATCAGCCAAGCCAAGAAGCTTCAAACAGAAGTTTTGCTCATAAAAACCCGCCCCAATGTTTTGAGGATGCATCTATTGCTGTTATCTTAGAGCTGGCTATACTAATCGTGCAGTCACTGGTCAGGTCTGGTGTAGAGAATATTTAGCAGGTCTGTCCACTTTTCTCTCATTCCACTTACCAGGACACCAATAAACACTGCTACAGAAACCCTCAATGGAGATGCTCCTGGTGTATATAATTATTCACTAAACCTTACAAAATCTCTATAAAAGAAAGACTGGGTCAGTTTCAGGGTAAACCTGTGCAGCAGACACTCCAAGCTCTTGACTGTGCAAACAAGCAACGTGTTATTATGTTCATGTCCCAGTTAGTAAGCTCAGTTTTGGCAAATGACAGACACCAGATAAAACTGGTTCTCTCCATCCCCATAAACTCGCATAAAACTCCACTCTTACTCTCTAAGAAACTACCTAAATTCATTTGAAAGATGAAATTATATTTACACTATTAAAAGTTGTCGAACTTGACAACTTCAAGGTGTAAATTGTTTCTCCTGCCAGTTTATTTGTTCAAATTATGTTCATATTGGTAGAAATAAAAATATACTAAACATTTGAAGCTGTGTGCAAGCACATTCAGCCGAGCTCCTAGCAACCCAGTAAATAATACATACATTAATATGCTGTTACCACAACAGGAAGCGATAGCAGCAGTATTAGGGGGCTATAGATAACAGAGCTCTCTAGGGCAAGTTCTGGTCATGTCTTTACCAGCATTACTGAGCACTGAGCTGTTTGCCATTGCTTTAATTATTATTACCTCCTTTTATGCTATTTGTAGCTTCCCTCGCTTGTTGATAAGCTGCCACATTGCAGTGGTACATGATAACTCTAAGACAAGCTCATTTCCATGATGTGACTATGTGTTACAATCGAGTTTGACACCCACTCTCTTTTCAAGGCCTCTAAGACAACACAATTGCTGTTTTTATCTGGGAGGTTTTCCACCCTTCTTGTCATCATTTATAGCAGGAGAGTAATTGGCCAGGTTTACTGTTTTCCTCTGTGTTGTTTTAAGGGATTAGTCATTGTGGTATCAAATCCTAATGCTTAAAAATGGAAAGAAAAAAACTTATTAGGTCATTCAGTCCATTTCCTCAGGGCCAATGCAAGACTGTTCTGTACAGTAAATTCCTGGCAATCTGTACAGTCAGGATATAAACAATCCCAGTGAAGGGCATCCCACCTTTTTCCTGGGAAGGCTGCTCCACTGTTTAGCAGATGTCATTCTAAGGATGTTTTTCCTGACATTCAGTCTGTATTTCTTTCCATTCCTCCTAGTTACAAGTCTTTGTTTTGCACTCATTCATTCTTAATTACCATCACTTAATGACTGATTTATAGCCAACCATATACTTAGCTTCAGCTGGTCTTTAACAAACCCATTAAAGGCAGGAAAAATTGACAGCGAACACCTACCTTCTTCCTTCCCCCAAAGTTTTTTAGTGTTTCTGTTGTGTAATTTGTGGCCAATAAATAAGGTACACTGAAAGATGTCTGGTTTGGTATATACACAGCACCAGGAGAATAAACAAAATTCAGGATGTTTGTTCTATGAAACTTCATTTTATTCTTTAAAGTTTTGTTTAGAAAATGATACAGGATCGCAAGCAAGCTTAGTTGTGCAAAACGCCAAATGCAGAGGAAGTGGTGAAAGCTCGCATGAACCAATTTTAAAGGCTGATATCTTGACATGACAGATACCACTTCCTTAGGGTCATCTTAGGAAAAAACTAATAACAAAACTGAAAGAGTCCCTGAAGCAGAAGACAAGTCACTTCAGTAAAAGAACAGAAAGGGAAGTGAAGGAAAATTCAGGTAATTTAGAGGTCAAAAAAAGAGAGCAGGATTGTACTTTCTAGGACTGTTCCTGCTCTTGTGAAATGTTTGATGTTTATAAGTTTAATTCTTCTGAGTTAATTTTTGCATGTGTATGTACAAATATCCAAGTCCAAACTACAATCCTACTCTGCTGACATTGAATTGTTTTGTATTTTGCTTGAAAACAATTAAAATGTCTCTAACTGAAGCAGAAACAGTTTTTGCCAGATGCATTTGCTACACCAGCACTACTACAAGACTGCACGATATAAAAAGGCCTTTAAGTGCTACTACTCACTCTAGTACAAACATGAACAACAGACTGTAGCCTAATTCTTGCAATGGGTTGAAGACAAAAGTCTCTCATCATGTTAAATAACAAAGAGGTATATATCCTGGGCTTTACAGTTTGTACACAAAAATGATTGTGAGAACAGAAAAAACCGCACACCAGTCCTTCATTTCTGCAACAGTAGCACTGCTGTTATCCTTGCTGTTAAATACAACTAACAAAAGCTACAAAGCAGAGCATATTCAGAGAGCCAAACAGATGTACCTTGTCTCTGTGGAGGAAAAAAAAAAGAAAAAGAAAAAGAAAAAACCCAAACAAAACACCAAACCCAAATCAAAAAAACACTCTGCTTAGGGTTTACTGTACTGCTTTTCCTCATTAATTCTAAGTTCCTTAGGTTCCTCCCTGATAATCTTGCACCTTGTCAAGCTTCGGTTTAGAGTAATGAACCCTTCTACAGCAGAACACATACTGCCGTCTATAGTTAAAGTCTTTGTAGTGAAAACAGAAATGCAAGCTCAGACCCATGCTGCTTTAGACAATGCGCACGTGGGTGATACCGGCTGAAGACCAGCAGGAAACAGTCTGCAAAGCATATGATTTCCAACAATGGTTAGGAAATAAAAGGTGTGGTATTAAGATTCAGCAAAGGTTGTTCAAATATATGAAGAACGTTATATATTTATCATATCTAGAAATTAAGCAGACAAAACCTCAAAACCTGCATCTTTTATAATAGATAAATATGTATGTTCTTATAATATATTAATATCCAGAGGAAAAAGCAAAACACATACACCCAGCAATCTCATCAACCATCAAAATTTTGCAACAGAGAGGCATAAAATCCTTCTTAAATGTTGTAGAGACAGTGGGAAGATATAACACATATGGCCAGAATGGACCAGCATTTTTAGAATTAACTTTATCAGAATATAACAAGCACTACCACACAGAGGAAACACAACGTTAATGTAAAAGAGGTTCTGTGTACCTATATATATATCTGAGAGGAAGAAAAGCCATTAGAACAAAAACATTTTATTTTTCACATGTATTTCACATACAACCTGTTGTTCTTAGAACTGTTAAAGATACTAATGTCATGTAGCTTAGGGGCATGGAAAATTACTTTACTGGCGTTCATGAAGCATTCTGCAATCCCTTGATAAAGAGCACAACATAAATCAATTATAATTCTGTGTGCATCATAATCAACACATGTTAAGTACTACCTGGCACTTGTTTAGATTCTCTCATTTCTTTTATATCTTTAATATAGAGTCTTGCAAATGCAGAAAATACAGGATCCATCCCCCAGTAGAGAGAAGGCATCTCTTCTTCATACTTCTTGGACTCAGACTGCATTCAAAACCTGTGAACACAGAACAACTTGTAATTATTTTCTACACAGGTAAAGAGCTATTCACATATGTTCCAACTGAATGAAAAAATAGCT
This sequence comes from Buteo buteo, assembly GCF_964188355.1. Classification (NCBI taxonomy): domain Eukaryota; kingdom Metazoa; phylum Chordata; class Aves; order Accipitriformes; family Accipitridae; genus Buteo; species Buteo buteo. Next base: position 56,221,711 of record NC_134174.1, read on the forward strand.
TGAGATTTTACACACAATAACACAGAAGAGCTGATGAAGAGACACAGGAACTTATCTAATACAACATTATCTTCGCATCACCACATGAAATATTAGAAGTATCAATACTGATGATTTACTCCAAGTACTGAGATTGACTACAACGGCATTTTTCCCAGCTCCTTCAAATGAAATAGAATTTCAGGGATTTCTCCTCTATTGACCCATAAACAGAGAACTAAATACAGCATGTCTTTAAAGAGCAGGATTGTGGGATACTAATTAGTTACTTTCTGTACACTTGATTATTCCCCCCCCCCCCCATCATTCTTTTTCCCTTTCATAAGATACCCTCCTCATTGTTCATCCTGTGCTTTATTGCGGTGGTGGGGGATACTTATTTTATATAAAAGAAAAATCTGTCCCTTCTTTATTTTGGGCATACAGTCTCCAATAACTTCATAATTGTTTCCCCTTTTACCACTTCAGATTTCCCTGTTTAATGCCTGATATTTTCTGCCATTAACAGAGCAAATTCTCTGCTTATCACAGCATTGATATCAAAGAAACCCCAACATGCAATTCAGGAAGGATCCTTGTAGAGATTTGGAAGGTCAATATACTTTTTATTAGCTTCTCCTGTGTCGATAGCTAAACTGTTCCCATAAAGCTTTCCACATCACCCTCGAATGGGTGTCAGCCACTTACAGGTGTAGGGCAAAGGTGGTACATGGACCGATTTTGAATAGTGTGTAATAGGGCTGAGATTTGGCAGCTACAGTCTCCTGAGAGGGAGCAGCTCCCTGCTATGGGTTGCCAGTGATCTCTCTAGTCTGCAGGAGACACTTCTAGCTACTCATGTAGAGGCAACACACCATGAATATCATGATAGCATCTTGTTTCTTTGAGAAACAACAAAGGTTGGATTCTGCATTATTTCTGTTTTCACACTTAAACTTTGAGGCAGGAAAACAGCGCAGCACAACATGCTAGAGTGTTGCTGACATCTACTCTACATTGTGAGAAGAATTGCAGATGACAATTATATTAATTTCCAAATTTAAAAAAAAATTTAAAAGCAACAAAAGGTTAGTGACACTTTGACCTTCCTTAGACTGGTCATTTGTTTTGTAAGATGTTGAAAATATTTAATTTAGTCAGTTCCACCAGTCACTTCACCTGCAAGTAACAAACTAAACAGTATTGTTTACACCTGGATTTACATCTCTTTCCCCACTACAGGCAGCTTTTCCCAACCTATCCCTCTTGCACATCCAATGTCTACTCAAAACCCATCCTTTTCACACTCAAGCCTCCCCACGAAGCACGCTTTTTCTGCTGCTGAATTGCAGACACTGCTCAGTAGAAATTTATAAACTGTATGATCATAATAATGCAAAGCTGCTATTCTGGCAGTTCTCCGGTTGCTTGTTATAGTCTATGTTAAATTTAGACCATAAACTTTCCCAAGCAAACACATGATTTTAACCTGTATTTTACTTAGCATGCTCATTTTCATAACAAAATTAAGTCTTCCCCATCCTACTCTCTTTCTGCTTGCAGTCTCTAGTACAAAGTTGGCTGCATTGTTCCTATGTTACTGTGCTTTTATAGTTTCTACAAAAAAAAGAAAAAATAAATTTAGCCCAAGAAAAGGTCATGGCAAATGAGAAAAGTTCACATGTTGATTGATAAACATACACACTACAGTCAATCAAGGTTAACACATAATGAATTGGAATAAAGAGAAGCACTACCAGGCAGTGTCATCCTGCCTCCCACCGGCAAGATATAATTTTAAGATATAATTTTGTCTTTAATGGTGCTACAGTCCCCCAACTGTTCACTTTTAGTGGCATTTCTCCCCTGGCAAGAAACATGGATAAAAATCACAGTCTTGTTCTCTAATATAATCTTTTATACAAAGTAATATTCCTTTCTGCACCGGGCCCCACATCTTACTTTGCATGGTTACAAAGTCTGTCATAGCTCAGCACCCGTTTTTTCTCCTAGACAGATGGCAGACTGAGCTAACAAGCCAAAAAGAGAGAATTGGGTGACAAGCCTGTCCAACTTTTTGTATTTTGCATGAACAGCCACTCATTGGAGTAAAAAGCAGAAGTCACCCCTGCACATGCGTACATCTGAGGGGAAATCAATGAAGCAGCACCACTGGAGATACCAAAATGCAGAGATTTTTAATTTCAGTAAACAGTTGTCAAGTCTGAAATGCCCAAATGTTAACAGATCACTAGCCAGAAGTCCATACAACACTTCTAGCTTAAATGAAGCATCTCCCCAAATCTTTTACTGCTGCCCTGTCCTGAAGGGAGAAGGATTTCTGCAGCAAAAGCTCTTTATCTCAGAAACTACTGGAAGTTAAATCTCAAATTCTGGAGCTTCCTTCTAGCTCCCAGGCCTTGTTACAGCTCTTCACTGGAGAAATTTACATCCATCACATCTATCTTCATGTACAGAACCACCCTGGTTGGTTCAAGTCTGCTACAGACATACCAAGTTTAATCCTAGAGATGCAGCACAGATGCCTTGATAAAAAGTAAATCATACCCCCAGCCCTATGAAGGCACCACAAGATTTCTTGAAGTCCACAGGACAAATCTGGTGGAGTCATGAGTTACAGACACTCCATCCACACCAGGCTGAGACAGTGAAATCATACTCTAGCCACTCACTTGCTTTCAGCAATGTCTGACAGACACATGAAGAGCATTCTGCAGGGCCATCTCCCCTTGCCTCTTTACGGTCCCAACAGCCCTCCCAACCCCTGCCACCACCCAAAACCAAGCCTGTTTTCTCTCTTCCCTCGCAAGTGGCCACTTGGTAGCTACATTTGAACATTGACCTATTTAAAGCCAAAAGCTTGTGGCCTGCTGGGAAGAAAAGATATTTACTGCCTCCTGTACTGCTTGCCTCCCCAAACTCCTATTACAAGTTCATTCTTCTCGTGGTGTTAACAGCAGTTGTCTTTTTGCTCCTATAGCAAAGGAAGATGTTAAGTCAAAGCAGCACCCTTTCCAAAGTATCTATTTTTCAGTTAGTTTCCAAGATTGTTGCAGGCAGACTGATAGTATTGGAAAACATAATTCTTACACAGCAAATAAAATCCTTTCAATCAGTTTCTCTTTTGCAATATAATAGTATATTCCCATAACTTTTTCTTAAGTTGGCTCAGGAAGCCTCTCCATCCCAGGCAGAATATCCCAGGGGTTAATTAATTAGCGAGTCATCCTGGCAAAAGTAGAACTTTCCATTATGCTGGAAGTGTTTTCAGCTCTTAACTGGTACCACTGGTGATACGCTATCAGCAAGGAAGATAACAGCTACCCTGTACAATGAAGATCCAAGGGGCAAATAGCAGGCATTGTGGAAATACACAGCATTACAATCAATGAGAACACAGATAGCTAACAATAGACAATTCTGAACAGATACTATATGTACAAATGTTTAAGGATTAAACTGGCTTTTTCTGAAAGACGATAATAATGCTTAGCAATACAAACAATAGAGAGTCCTAGCAAAAGGTCCTCCTTTTCTGCATTTTGTTTTAAATGCAGTGTAATGACTTTATAGTTGCTGTAGTGCAAGGAATTCAATCCTGCTACAGGAGAAAAAAGGCAAGAGAAGCATCTGGTCCACAAGTTTATTAGATATAAGATATCTGTATTCTATTTTTACCTCTATAAAATAACTCCAAAGAAAGGCATAATCAAAAACAAAAATAGAATTAAATTCTGCTATTTGTACCACTTCTTGGGAAAACAATTCTGTTTCAAAGGCAAAAATCTAAAGTTTACACAGTAGTATCTAAATACAAATAAACAAAACCTCTCAGTTTGAGATAATTCTAGACACTAACCTATTAAAATAAGGCTGTCTCTTTCACCTCAATGCTATCAATGTTAGCTTTCCTGACTGTAGTGAGAATTAAACCAAGTCCATAATCCTCAGAGTTATCTTGTGAGCTCAGCAAGGTATTATCCTAAAAGGGAAAGAAGGGAAACCAAGGAAAATTGGCAGCCTTCCCAACACCACCACCACCACCCAAACCCAAGCCCATTCAGTCCACCTGGTAGCCATGTTAGAATAGCTCCCCATTTAACACCCGAGAGATTTGTTCAACAGAATCAGCCCTGGCCAATACATTTCCTGGCTCCTACTCCTGTATTCACCATGCACCTTTTTCAAAAATGGTAAATGATTAAGAATTGGTCTTCTTCCAATCCCAGTGAAATGGAAACCCTGAAGAAGAGTATCTGTTTTAATGTTTCTTGTTGTCTTTTCTCCAGATGTGGTTAACAACCAAAGCTCTTGCAGAAAATTACCTTAGTTTGGAGATGAATTGTTTGGAGCCATAGAAAAGGTATCTTGCCAGCAGTTGTCTGCAACTACTTGCAGACTGCTGCAAAGATTTTTTTCTCAAGTTAGCCGTGAACCAGAAGCAGGGAATATTCACCCACAAATACAGGCAGCTTAAGCATCCTACCAGGCATTCACTCTTCTCCAAAGACTGCCACTACTATAGTAGCACTGATAATTTACACAGGAAGCAGCTCCTAAGCTCTTAGAGTTACCAACCCAGTGCATTAAAACAAAGTCACCATTGGTTTACTTGAATAAATCAGGCTACAAACTGGGCCTGTTAAAGAACTGCTTCATGGGTCAGCCATTCCTGCCACAGAGAAAGCAACTTGTGGAAAGAGAAGCAGAGTCAACAGCTGGGTTTTGTAACAAACTGTCATCTGAATTGAACTCATCTGTGTTTGAGTCAACAGCCTATGCAACAAACGAGTATTATTCAATTCTTCATGATCAGCAGACACAATTCCAGCATGATACAGTTAAAACCACCATATTTCAAGAAATGTTTTTAATTACCCAAGGCCACATACAACATTTTAAATTAAACAAACCCAATATCTTATTATACAAGTAGATCTTAGTGAGCTGGAAAGTAAAGCTTTTGGTTACAGGTAATATGAAGTACATACTCTAAAAATGAAACTTACTGATAGACTTTTTAAAAACACATAATGACAAGCAAGTTTTCAACACCAGTAACAAGACAAAAACCCATCAATGAGACCAAAATACGTCACTGAAAGACACAAAAGGCTCCTGAAAAAATGTGTATTGATATCAACTTTACAGCTGTTAGAAAACTATCAAACAGTAACATAAGGTCAGTTTGGATCCACCTCCTACCTGGTGATTCTATTAAAAAAAAAATAATCAAAGTAGGGTAAACACTTTCAGTCTTTCCTAATAGACTACTCTCTGCTGCTGCTTATCTGAAGTCCTCTAAGTTTAAATGCTACATGCTGTAACCAATGTCAGTAAGGGCACTACATGTCCTGTAGGTCTTATATACAAGGCAAGTACAACTCCAACTTAAAAAAATGGTTTTGAAACAAAACTAAGAGAGCTAGAACTCCTCTGAACTTCCAGAAGTTTAGCAGTTCCTGAAGTGTTACTTGTACAAGTGTTAACATCTGTCTAACCTCCTGAGATAACACATTTACCAAAAAGAGAAAGAATTACAGAATTTTTCTTAAAGTTATTGCTTGAAATTTTAAACTTCATGTGTCTTAACTACATTAGATTATATTACAATACACTTCCCTGGCAAGGGAAGATGGTGCAAGACAAAAGACCCATCACCACAAACTTTAGCCAGCAGGGCACCTATCAACAACATAGAAAGGTATTGCCCAGAATGCCTATAGTAATCAGGATTATAGGTAGGAGCAAAAGAGCCTTGTTTTTTTCAATAAACTGACACCACTACTGTGTAACAGTCTTCCAGTGGAGTTAATGTCTCCATGTTGTAACCTGTAATGTATTTACCTCTCTCTGTTTTTTCCTTTCCACAGCACTGCCTAGAAATCCTTCTGGACAGGCACGGGTGGCTGCAGGAGATCAGACAGACTGGCTCCTCCAGCAACAGCAGCCTTGGAAGGAAGAGGGACAAAGCTTGCAGTTCTAGATTGCCTTCTTTGGCATTGCAACTTGTTTTATATGCAAGTTAAACCTTCTTACAAGGTTTTGGCACCCAATTTTCCAAAAGCATGATTCTGGAAAACTAACAAGGAAGTGTACAATAAAATAAACAGTAGAAGATCCTCCTGATCCTTGTCCCATGCATTAGTCACAAGGTATTTTCCTATGTATTAAGAAATCAGCAAACCATTCAACAGACCAGCAAACTAGCTCTATCTATTTATTTGTCATGGACAGCTGTAAGCTTACGATAAATACGGTATAGTAGTCACTACTGATAGTCAGAAAGCTTCACTTGCTATTTGTATTTTAAAGCTATTGGATAATCACGCTGAAGCACCTTCTTCAATTAATTCTCTAACCTGTCTTGAATGAGGGCAGGAGGAAGTCTATGAAGATGATTAATTCTCTCTGAAAGCTCTTAATCACCCACAGTGCTGCCAGAATGAGCTGAGCTGCTGAGAAGACATTCTTTCACTGGGAAAGAAGGTTCTCGGTTATTAGTGTGAAATAAAAACAAACAAAACTAAAAATAAATTACTTCTTATTTATACATTTGCTGCTTGGAAAAACAGCAGTATGGAAGCTTTGATAGCAAGAGGATTCCACACAGGCTCTTGGCAAAAGAAAATTTTTTTGACAGATACATGTAATTTACTGATCCAACACAAAGCAATATTAACTCATTCAAGTTAAGTTTTGGAACAAAGAGAATAAAACCTAATTCACGTGGCTTAAGGCAACACAGTTAGCTTTCCTGCTTTGGTATAGCAGTGTAAAATAGCTTTGGATTAATTAGATAATTTAGATTTAAATAATTTAGATAAAATTATATTCACTTCTTGAATGAACATTTAAAAATTTCAGAAATTTGGGTAGAAGCGGCAAGCATTGGTTAATAGCTTTCTGAAGCTATTGGGCCTGTGAACTCCATGACAAGGTTGACTCAATTTCTAGAGCGAAGTTTTCCTCCCTCCTCTTTAAATTAGTTTATGCATCAGAATTTATATGAACATTCATAGCACAACAGAGCACTCCATTACAACCACAGACTTCAAAATAATTAACCTACCATTTGGTCTAGGTGCACAGTTGTGATAAAGTTTTCAAAATATTCCCAGCACATATCAAGGCATTAGATTATGACAGACCTGCTTAATGTTCTGAAATCAATTTAAGTTTTTATTTGCTATACAAGTGAACCTTTTAACTATATCAGACCACTGTGAGGCTGTGCTTGAAACATGGTGTCCAAATAGCGCTGTTGTTGGTATACACAAAATAATTCAAGTTAGAATAATTTTGAAGTCTCAGACACAACTAGGACCATCATATATTTTGTGAGTGCAACTAGAGACTGAGATTACTCATTTGGAGCTCTTCTGGAAGACTGAGACCTAACTGTTACTCTTCTTGGAAAGATTAATACAATTAGGTTGACACTGATCTCTCTTTCTAGACCAGTTGCATTTGTTCTTTGGTTATTTTTTTATGCTATTCCACAAAATTATTCTTTTTCTCCTCCAAATAAAGACTCATAATGCTGCCTGTCTGAAGGCACTTCTTGTAGAAAAAGTTCAGACATTCCAAAAGGCAAACCTGGGCAAAATGAAAGGCAGCAGATTAAAAAAATAAAAGCATTGAGACTATATGTATTATTACAGTAGTCTCCCTTTTACTGGGGGAAGTTTGAGCTATCATCCCACATCGGAACAAAGCTTTATAATGCCTTTCTAATGCTCCTCACACAGGTCCTCTCAGCCAACAGCTAGGAAAAGTATCAAAAGTGTGGGTTTTTGTATCAAAAAAGGTAAATTCCCAGTCCACTACTCTCTGAATTTCTTTTGCAACTGTGCCTCCTTTCTGAGGATTAGAACTTTTATACCTGAAATCAAGCACAAGATTTCTTAAGTTACACCCAGGCTGCTCTGACCTACAAAATCAAAAAGTTTTAGAAATGCCAAAGGTGTGTAGCTATCTCTTGATTCCTTATGACAAACTGTTCTGCACAATCTCTTACACTGCATTCTATGAACTCTGAATGATCTGAAGAGTAGTTTCTTCTCAGCTAAGGAAAGCTGGCTCATCATCCCTTATCTTCAGCTCCTAAACTCTATTAGGACCCGTTAAAAATCCAGAGACTTTGTCCTCTATTAACTTTTGGGTTAGCAATTTTTGTAATTCTCTTAGGATGATCTGAAATAATGAATGTCTTACAGATGCTCCCTCAGGTCTGTCCAAATCTCATCACTGAGAGCTGATATAGGACTGATATAGAACAAACCAAAACTGTTGTGGAATACATGTCCTGCAACATGGGTATCTTCTTAATAGCTTTCCTCCCTACAGAGCAAAGAGGGCTAGACTTCTTTGCCAGTGATGATTTTTGCCCACCTTTAAAAACTTTTTCCAAATCCAATAGGAAGGCACCAAATGGACATAACACTATTAATATTCTTGAAAGAAATTACCTCATCGACGACTGTGACTGCAACTTCTTACATTCCCTACACGAATCACTGTCACAGCTAACATGATAAAGTCACTACTATTTCCAACTTCTTGGTATGTAAAAAAAACAAACGGCCTTTTATAAACAGATTTAAGTGCCTCCTTAATTACATTTGTGTTTGAATAGATGCCACTTCCTACCTCATGCTTCTGAAGGTGAGTCACACCTGTATACTGCATCCAGAACAATATATTACAACTCGGCCAGAAGCCACAGGAATTATTTTTCCTATATGTAATTTTATTTTCTGCTATAGAAAATTCAGTCCACTTAATGTAATGGGCTTTTTTGGTTTAAGCCATAAATATCATGTGGTGTACTAGAAAACATAATTTTGTGGTTTAGATATTAGATTAATGGTCCCTTCTGTCAAAAAAGTAAAGATTCCAGGGCACTCGAGACACACATCACAATACACTGTTTTCTCATAAGCAGGTCCTAGTGCCCAAAGTTTGCATATACTATTGTTGAACACACAATAGCTGCTGTTTGCCTTAACAATTGACACATTATTACAGCTCCACACATTGCTGCTGTACCAAGAAGAGATCCTACATAAAACCAAATTCTACTTTACAACACATAGTAAACTATTTTTTTGCCTCAAAAATGAGATTTACACAATAGCTTATAAAAATCTAGGTAAAAAGAGAATAACATTACACATACAGAAACTATTTTAAACATGGTTGTAATATAAAAATAACATTTTTCAATGAAAAACTATGCTGTTTTCTCAGTAAAATCAGTTTATATTTTAAAGTCTAGCTTTGCATTAATAAGCAGTTGGTATCTCACATTCTAAATGTTATTTCCCCTTTTTGCTAGTAGACATGTCTCCAATATTATCTCACTGCAATGTCTCTCATTGGGATAGTACTAAAGAATCAGTAGTAGTCAGTGACATCTTTTTGTCAGATTGTCCTTTTGTGTGTGTGTGTGAAATGTTACCTACTTCTCAGTATGGTATTTTTTTAATAATAGTTGTAGAAGGCATAATAAACTTCCTGCTTATGCTTACCACATAACCAAGATTGGGTTTGCTGGCTGGCTGGCCAGCCATAATAAAAAACAGATTTAAAAATAACTCATTTTTATATTACAGAACAAGTTATTCAGTCCCAAGATTCCAGAGCTGATCAGGATCACAAGAGAACACAATGTCCATTCTGGAAAAAAGGTTCCTGGGAAACAGAGGAAGAAATTCAGGATTTGCAGCAAGAAAAGCAGCAACACATGTGGGTTTTTTGTTCAGACATTTTTTGTGCCAGTATTGACTGAAAGCAATACTGAGATGCAAAGCTATCTTTATCCCTTAATAAATTTCTAATCCTAGCTGCTATGTGAACTAATGCAAATTTGAAAGCCACAAACAAAAAGAGCAAATCAGCTCGTGACTGCTATGCAAGAGGAAAAGGTCTAATTACCATCTGGAGGAAAGACAAACATGGTGAAGCATTTGTAATACATGCTTTCATGTGACTTAACTAAAGCTCTAATATCCATCAGATGGAAGGGGCTCTGCAAGTTTTAAATACTTTGCCTTGTGTTCATGTACAGTTTTGATCAAATAGATTTTTGCTTTAAATGAAATATAATCTCAAATTATTAAAATGGTTAGAAGGAATACAGCATTATAGCTAAAAGTAGTAGTATTTTAACTGTATATTATTTAAAAATAAATCAATACTCTAGATAGACCTATTCATTCTGTGAAAGATTGTTACAGTAATCAAAACATGGAGGGAAAGAATTTTTATTAGACTAACTACTGTGTTGAAAAAAATGCAGCTACCCACCAATGGAGCTCAGTATTTTAATATTACCTGAAAATTCCTATAAAAGGAGTTATTCAGTTAAATACAAACCAGAAAGTATCCAGACTTCTTGAAAAATTTTATCATGAAAGAGGACCTGAAGTTTTTAATTGCATTAGTCAGTTAATCAATAAAAAGAATCACCTATGCAAGTTTCAAGTTGTTGACAATTTCCATTAAATCTGAGGTTTGCTTCTCACTCAAATAAGTAAAAAAGCACAACTTACCCCTCCAGTTATATACGACTATGTTTCTGAATATCAGTCTTGAAGGTGGTTTTCTTGCAGACCAACTAGAAGCAATAAGAAAAACTTTTTTTTTGTTGTTTGCAATAACTTCAGTGAAGTTAACATGCTAAAGCTTGAACACCTTTGACCCAATATGTTTCCAAGAAATATTCTTGTACTGTTTGTTGAAATATCTGATCCTTATTCAGGATTTCTATATTTATATTATTGCTTTTTCTTCTGACATTTGATTTCAGATAAATCCTATTCAACAAAACATCATCTGTTTACTTGGAAACATTCAGGTAATTTGGCAACTTTTATATTTGCTCTGTCATCACTCCCAGAGGTGTTGCCTGTTATCAGGAGAACTGCACTTGAAGAGTTCTGCTGGAAATGGTATCTCCATAGGTAGGAAGAAGAACCCCCATCACACGTTTCCAGGACAACTCAACTCACACAGTTAAATACTGTGTGATAGACAGAAGTACCTAAAATGGGAAAGAGTGAATTGCCCTCTGAAGATACCTTTCCCCACTGACTACTGAAAAAGCTAGACCAATTTAGACTAAACACACAGATTTTTCTGAAGCCAAAATTAGATAAATCTTATTCCTAAACATTTTAACGCTCAATTTTTTTACTGCAAACATCAAGTAATACCCTTATATGTTGAAGCTTCCAAATCCCACATGTTTCTATGGCAATTCTTAGACTAACTGGTCCTACAGTAATGCATATTAAAAAAAAAAAAGAAAGAAAGAAAAAAAAAAGTCAAGTAATGTATAGTTTCCAGGTTATTGATAGGAGGCTGAGCATTGATACTGGCTAATGAGATCTGGGCAACCTCTTGAGCATCTAACCTCTGGCATTTTTTTTTTTCTGTTTGTATTATATATGACTGAACTATTCCTGTTACTCGTATCAGAAAGGCTAAAAAATTACAAAACTGAGTCTCTTTTTTGCTCCTTTATGAAGACAGCTTTAAAATTCAAATGCAGAACAGAAATAAAAGTCTCTAAACTACAGATCTATCGACTGTACATTTAATAGAAGGGCTTTAAGAGTGCTACATACAATACAGTCTCCCCTCTCAAGGCTTCCAATAAATACGTAACATGATGCTCCTTGGAGGAAAACATACAGCCTTTTAGGCCATCCTCTTACATCATAAAGAAATAAAAAGATTTTTTTTTTTTTTTTTTAGCCCTCTTTTATATTTCCTTCTTCACCTTGTCATAAACATGGGTTATTAACTAATGATACTACTAGCTCCTCTGTACTTACCACCATTAATTAAAGCATTAGGACACAGGAGTCAGGTACAGCATTGCAAGTGTAGAGAGGACACAGAAAAAGGACAAAATGTTAAAAACTTGGCATGTGCACAAAGAAGATGGAAACGTCATAGAGGGAAGAAAAGGATTATCTTTAAGGTCAATACACAAGATTGAAAGAGACTGAAAACAGCATGGTATTTAGAATCCACTGAACTGAGGTGCTCCTATGAGAAGGCAACATATTCAGAAGGAAAGGAAAAATGAATTATGATGAACAGCAAAAGGGAAAAAAAGGTCAGGTATAGGAGAATCACCAAAAATTTCTCATAAAGCCTGAAAGACTGAGGAAAGTTAGTAAAATTATGGTGGTACAAGGCAAAGTATCAGAACTTAATTCCATAAAATCCCAAACTCCAAGGAAAAATGAGTCATATTCAGAGGGAAGCAAGGCAGCTTTTGGAAATAACTTCAGATGCAGAGGCTGGACACACAAGGTCTTGGCAAAAACCAAGAACGCAAAAAGGTGGAGATTAAAAAGGAATGTACGGGTTAACTCGAAGGATCTAGAAGTTACAGTGGCACCTAGAACTGAAATGAGTCTAATACAGCAGAAAACATTAACTTCAGGAACAGAACAGAGTAGGAATGATAGAGTCTAAGGAAAAACACCACCATATAACTGGAAAAATATCAATGAAAACACCACATATATCAAGAAAACAGAAGGGACAGTGTTGACTACCAAAGGTGACAGACAGATTAAGACGGATGAAATAAGAATTATGCCTCAGATTTAACCACGAACAAGCCACCTGTGACCTTACAGCAGTTCAATGAACTCAAACATCGTAAAGAAGATTGGAGGAGATCAGTGAAAGCGTGGGTGGACAGAATGTCAAGACAATATAAAAATACATCATTAAATATTTTGAAAAAACTGAAGACAGGATGTAGGTCTGCAGTGAAAGGGCAATATATGCTGTGAAGAACACATTTCAAATTAGCTTTCTGAAGCAAGAGTTTATTTTCAATGAAGAGAAACTGAAGCAGAGCAGTTTAAATGAAACAGAAGTAGAACTCAGAGTTAGGAACAGCAGCAAGTGTAAGCGATGAAGTCAATAGGAAAGGATAGTGACATTAAGCAGCAGAAAGTATAAGGGAAACTTCTAAATCTCAAAGAGATGAAAAAGACTGCAGTAGAGTTACAGCTGGTTTTAAGCCAATATATTTGATGCACAACCAGGATAGTTCTTTAACATCTTTATTCTGACATTTTAAGGAAGCATTGAATTTTCAAAATGCATTGGATTAAATTCCTGAAGGAGAAATTCTAATATACTTATAACTCACTTTTACCTTTTTATCCTTACCATCTGGAAACATTTACAGTTGCTAAAACCTCCTGCTACCAGGAAAAAAAAAAGAAACCAAACCAAAACATACACACACAAAAAAACCCTGGCTTCATACAGCTCCCTCCATACCATGAAGTCATTGCAAATTGGGAAGGATTTGCTACTAGCACTTAACCTTCACCTTACAGAGTTTATTTTTGGGATTGAGCAGCAAGCTGTAAATCTAGAGTGAAAGAATAAGGGAAAACTTGAAACTGGGACACAGTTTTCATTTTCAAATACAATGTTTTTTTCTTGAATTACTTGTTAAAGAGTAAGCAAAAAAACCAGAAGTTAAAAGCAAAACTTTATCACTAGATTAATTGTTCCTTTCTTGTGCCAGCCTTTCATCTTGTATTTTCAACATTATATGAATTAAAAGCTCTCTGGAACAGGAAGACTATCTTTATAAAAGTCTAAAGCAACACATCTGTAGTACCTACTAACATTTAGTCATTGGTAGGATGCACTACTGTCCCTCTTCTGCTCTGAGTGAACCTGTTTTATCACACACACATTCAAAGCAAATGGATACGTTATACAGATGCTGTATGTGAACTACTTACAGTCAAAAGTTAATTTATCAATAGAGCTGAGAAAGAACCGGGCCCTGGTATCCCAGTCCCATAACTGCCAGCCTTATTAAGGCAGCAAGCTCAACTGCATTTGTTCACATAGAGCTCAAGAAGTTTTCTTTTAGTTTTGCATTTATTTCCAGTTATTATTACAAACTCTGACATACACACAGACACCCCACCCCCACCCTGCTGCCCTATGACATTAACCCTGAGGCTAAAGAAAAGCTAATCCTGCCTGGATACAAGGATTTCATGCTATGGCTTTGGATTCCTTTTTTCCCCAATCCTCTATCAATTAGTGAGTTCAAATAAACAGATGGAAATTAGTCCCAAAGCACTTTTTATCCAAGAGAAAGCAAGTTAAAATTAAAATACCCAATTTTAAAAATAAATGAAAATTATTATTAAAGCCATCATTGTATTTTAACATCCAAATCAAAGCTATCATCCCACCTGAAGGGGAAAAAAAAAAGGTATTATAGAGAGGAAAAAGAAATTGAATTTTAAAAATTAAGATTCCAGAAGCTAAATTGCTGCTGGTAACACTGGAGAAACCTCATCAATCACTTTCTTTGTTATTGTATTTAATCCAAACTATCTGCAAGAAACTTGCAAATTAAGTTAATAGGTGCAGCCAGCCAGCAAGGTCATAGAGGAGAAAGGAAAACAGGTCATTTGGATCGCAGTTGTTTCTTGGTATTACCCTTACACACATAAACAGTCTCAGCTTTAACACCCTCCTCAACAGTTTTACATTTTGTGGCCAAGCGGTCAGTACAAAGCCCAACATAATTTTTGAACAACAAATACTGATTATTACAACAAAACAGAACTGCTATCAGGTTTGCAAGAGTACTTGAAAGGCTCTCTATTCATAGAGTACTACCTTTGAAACTGATTTTATACGGGTTAAATAAATTAACTCATGACACAACATTGTTGTTTGATTCATAAACTCTTTGTGGCAGGGGCTATCTCCTTGTTCTGTGGCAGGACAGTGCCTAGCACAGTGTGTTCCTGTACACTATAAATACCATTAGCACCACTAACTACTCCACGTACAACACCAACATATGCTTAAAAGGCTTCTACTCCAGCATGCTTCAGCTAAAACATTGTTAACACATGATGCAAAGTTCAGTTCCAGGCTACTTCTATGCCCTTACTTCCTTCTGAACCATCTTTCTAATCTTCATTACTACCAACACCTGTACTATTAGACAACTCCTTTGCTGAAATTCCTTTCTTGACTCATCCTAGCACTTTCTATTCCTTAAAGTCATGCTTCTTTCAAGGAGACTGTCAAGGTTCCCATATGATCGCCACAACCAGTGCCTCTCAATGCCTCATTATTATTACTGAATTTACACATGGGCTACCCTCCTTAGAGAGCAAACTACTGTCATGCTAATAAAATGGTCTGAGGAATGATACAGACCAGAGGCTTGATCTTTAGAAGCTTATAATGCAGTTTAATGGTAACTGCGGGCACTCAGGTTCATATGAGGATAAGGTGTTACATGATTTTCACTGCATGTTTGTTGCCTAACTGCAAGATTGACTTCCTGCCTGCCGTCATAGCCTAAACTTTGTCTCCAAGATGTCTGCTAATTGCCCCTTATCCAGGCAATGGGAACACCTCTTGCTTTCATGTGAAGAAATACCACACATTTGGTGGCATACAAACAACACAACTGTTAAAATACAATCATACTTCAGGCTGATGAAAGAATCAGTTGTGGGAAGAGAAGGTTGTGAGATAAGGAAATTCAAGCCTGTCCCACTGATTAAATCTCACAAGATACCAAACATGTGCAGTACATTAACATCACACCCTGCTATGACTGAATGCTGTGACAAACCAGTAGCAGGTCTAGGAACAGCACTGGCCCACAAGCAAAAGAAAGTCTTCCAACATTGCTTTTCTCTATGAACACCTTCCTCAAAGAGCCACTCCCAAGCTCAAACTCTCCAGAAGGCACCACCTGCCATCACAACGCTCCTAGCGGACAAAGAGGGCCTCATACCCCCTTCAGCTCCCACAGTCAGACCTGGGGGCAATGGGGGAGGGGGGGAAAGGAAGGAGTCTACCTGCTCTGAAAAGAGGAACTCAACGTACCCAACCAGCCCTGAAAGAAAGCTATCCCCCTACCTAGGAAATATCATCCTCCACCACAGGACTGTGGAGACTTTCCCTACACGGGACAGCTGAGAAGAAATGAAAGGAGCAAAGCGTCCTTCAAGATAAGCAATTCAGCAGAGGGTAAAGGATCCCTTTTCCACACAGCCACGCTCATAACGGCTACCAGTAGAAGAAAGGGAAAAGTCACTTCCCTCTCCCCCCAACTGCGAGAGTACCCAGCCTACTCCCAAGGAAAAACAGGAGGAAAGGACGAGAACCGGCCCGCCGCAAACGCTGCTTCCCAGGCCCTGAGGAAGGGGAGGGTGAGGAGGAAGGGGAGGGTGAGGAAGAAGGGGGTGATCTGCCCCCTCCCCTCCATCTTGAGGCCAGACACCAACTTACCCGCCGGAAGCCTCGGCGCGCTCCTATTGGCTCACGCCGCCGCGTCACGTGGTGAGGGGAAAAAGCCCCGCCTCTTCCCCCACCTTGGCCGGCGACGAGCCGTTGGGGGGGGGGGGTGGGGTGTTGTCGGTATGGCGCGTGCGCGTGCGCTGGAGGAGGCGGCGGCGCGCGTGCGCTGGCGCGGTGGCGGCGGCGGCAGCCGGGGCACGAGGCGGGAGGCGGTTCCGGGAGCGCGGGAAGAGGGGCGGGGGCACGGGGCGCGCGGGCGCGCAGGCGGCGGGTGGAGGAGGGGGAGGAGCAGGGGGAGGTGGTGCCGCCCCGCCCCGCAGGAAACGGTGCCGCCCGGGCCCCGCTCTGTGGGAGGGCAGGGGAGCGAGCGGGAGAGAGACCGGCAGGGAAGCATCGTCCTCCTCCTCTCCGCCACCCCGGGGCCCTGCCGCGGGGCCGCGCTCCGTGAGGGCACCGGCCGGGAGTCAGGAGCGGGGCAGCCCCCTCCGCTCGCTACATCCGCCCCGTCCAACGAGGCGGGAGCGCCCTCGGCGGGCAGCGGGGCGACCGCTTACCCCCCCCCCTCCCCCCCGCCCGGCGCGCAGCCGCTGCCCCCTTCCAGCGGGAGCCGTGATCCCTCTTCTCCTCAGGCTCCGTCCGCCGCCCCGCCCGCCGCCGAGCCGCCCGTCCCGCCGAGGGAGCCCGGCACTTGTTGCTGACGCGATGGTCACCGGCCCGGCCGAGTAGGCAGCGACCGCCGAGCCCGTCGCGGGAGAGGACCGCTGCGGCCGGCGTCGAGGGCCCGGCCCCTTTCGGGGGGGGGATCTCGGGGTGTTGTTTTCCTCTCGGCGCCCGGCGGTGACGGCTTCCCGGACGGCGTGAGGACTTCCCTCGGCCCTCGTGGGGATCGCGGCCGGCAGGACCGCCCGGCCGGCCCGGATGGTCACGGCGGGCTGAGGGGGCACCGCCAGACGCCGCCCGCCCCTTCCCTCCGCCTGGGCGCCTGGAGGCTGGCCTCCCTCGGCAGGAGGAAAAATGTCCTTCTTCAACTTTCGTAAGATCTTCAAGCTGGGCGGTGAGAAGAAGAAGAAACAATACGAGCACGTCAAGAGGGATTTGAACCCTGAGGAGTTCTGGGAAATTATAGGAGAGCTGGGAGATGGTGCCTTCGGTAAAGTGTTCAAGGTAAGGGCAAGCGGGCAACTCAAATCACTTGTCGTACTGCTCGTAGCTAAAAAATTACTTGTGGTATTGCTTCTGAGTTCTGTCTAAAGCTTGCCTGTCTGTAAGCGCTGTCACCTTGGGATACCTGTTGTAAGCACCGAGTTTCCGGAGAACTTCGTGAGGCAGGTAAGCGCTGCGCCCACCTGCCACCCTGCCAGAAGGGACGCGTCCCGAGTTCCCGTGGTGTGTCGTTGGAGAGCAGAGCCTGTGATCCAGATGCCTCCTGTCCACAGAGGCTCATGAAACTAAAGATAGAAAAGACCTATTAGGTCATTGTCCCGCCTTCTGCTCCACCCTGCCCGTTGCTGAATCCCTCGCTTCTCCTGTATTTTGTTTTTTTTGAACTCGTGTACAGTATGGCTTCTAGCCTTACAAAGACTGTATTTTCTTAGGTGTGAAGTTCATACTTCTTTTTGAGTTTCTGTACGGAAGGAAGCCCACGAAGAGTAAAATTGACTTGTGTGCCTCGTGCGTAGTTTATAGGGCCAAGCCCACATCGCTTTTAATGGGTACTCTCCTATCTTGTTCCATGTGGAATTAAATTAAATGGTAGTGTTATCTTGGCTTTCTTTGCGTGGCAGAATTCCTGTGTTGGATCTCCTCACTTCTCTCAGTTGTTTGATCTTTAAGTCTTTAAGTGTAGTGGTACAAGTAGTGTTTTTAAGGATGCTTATCTAGAATTTATCAAACACAATGGAGTACAATGACATAGATATAACGCTGCTAGTGTTTGACAAGACTAGCTTTCAGGCATATCTTCAGCTACTTTCCCTCCTTCTAAAAGGGCATTAATACTCCACGTTTGGTTTAGGGATAGTGTGGAAAAAAGCATCATGGAGGAGAAGCATGACAGAATTGGGGAACTGACATGAATTGAGACTCTAGAGCAGGTTCCTGAGACTAGAAAAAAATAGCGTGAGAAAGAATAGCATTTACAGTGTTTCTGAGAGCTAATTTGGTCAAGAAACATTTATATTTAGAGTACTGCATTTCAGAGTTTATGAAATCTGGGTGCTCGTGAAACCTGTGCTATTACTGGTAGAAATTATTTTAGTATTATTGTAGTGTGGTGTTACCTATTTGTAAATGTGAGCAAAAGTGTCACAGTTAGTTCAGAATGCTAGGTAGCTTGGGTTTGTGTTTTTTTTTTTCACCCTAGGAATTTGTGTCAACGTTCTATTTAAGAGCAACTAGTTTATTTTAGTGTTGGTGCAATACGTAGTCTAGATAGTGGTTCTCATGTCAGTGTGGAATATAAGAGTTTTTTTGATTAAAATGACTGGGAAATATGTCTGAAGTTGCTGTATCATAAAGCTTTGTGACTATAAAACCATAATGCTGTCTCTAATGGCATTTTCAGAGTATTAAAAGTTTTTCTTTAAGCTTCATATTGGAGTTTTGATTCCCTTTCCCTGAATATAATGCTCTGTCCCGTAGAGATGACTGGGGAAGCCTCAAAGATACAATACTAAATGTGTTCTCCTCCCCCACATGCATTTCCCCTCCATCCTGAAACTACTTCTTACTTCATTTTTATCTGTAGGCATGTCTGTATTAGCAGTAGTCTGTGGAGGAAGGTATCCGAGCAAGACAAATGGTAAATTTTGGATTTCAGTGTACTTCGTGTACAACAGGAGAGTTTTTTCCAGTTGGATGTGATTTTTCACTTTGAGATTTATTTCTGAATGTGAAATTTCAATGTTAACTGTTGAAATTGAATTTTCAAAATTAAACCCCTATTTTAAAAATTGTAATAGTCAGAATTACACATGCAGTTACACTGGTAAACTTGTTGAATGTAGCACATGTGAAAATTAACAGGTACTAATATTCCTGGAAAAAAATCCCCATTTAAAAAAACAAAGTGTCCTACTGCATGTATTCAGCAGCATTCATTTTGTTTCCATCTAGTTTGAGAAGGAGGATTACACACAGATGCTAACTGTACTTGTGTTCCTGCATCTGAGCATGCTTGGCAAGATACTGTTTCGAAAGCAAGGGTGTGTTAGGTTGTTCTCTCTTGGATATACACCTCAAATGAGAAACTGCAAGAATAGCCATTCAATACCTTCTCAAATTTGGAATATGAACTAGAAAAAAACTGTCAATGTTTGAAGACTTTAAGTAATGGGGGGATGTGTGTGTTTAATTTTGTGTGGTGGGTTTTTTGTTTTGTTTTGTTTTGTTTTTGTAAAAAAAACCCCAACACCCTAGTGTCAGTTAAATTTGCCAAAACTACATTTGCCTTACTTTAAGATCCTGGGAGTCAGTGTGTGACAGGGTTTTGGCAGATGTATGATAAAATTGAATTACCAGATAAATAAGGCTTTGCATACCTTGGACTCCTAATAAAAAATAGGTTAGATTGTTTACATGCTATGATTTGCCATAGAGAAGTATTTGGTTTAGTTGTGTAACTCGTCTTTTGGACAAAGCATCAAATATTTCAATAAAAACTCAAAAGCAACTCTTAAATGATTCTGACAGTACTATGAAGCCTAGGTGATTAAATTATTTACATTAGAAATCCTATGTCTAGTGATAACTAGTTTTGTATACAGAAGTCTTAAGGGCATTGAAAACTTGTGATTCATTCCCCTTCTTCCCAATCCAGTACAAGGGTCTTGCTTGTTTTTTTAATAACTTAGCCAAATTACTAGAAGAGCTTATTTCCTTTGAAGCTGTTTATTCCAGTTTTCTAAAGCTTTCTTAGCACTGACAATTCACACATTTGTATTCACTAACTTCTAAGTAATGTTTAGAGATACTTTATTTCTAAGTGTTTCGACTGCTGTTGCAAGTCTCTCTTGTGATCAGAGGAGCTATGTGGCTGCAGATTACTGATGGGAAAGGTTTGTGGTTGTATAGGACTTTCATTATAGCCCTTTCCAGCCTCTTCAAAGAGGCCACTTTTAGGCTCTTTTCGTTTCTTTTTGCTCTTGGCTAATGAATAATGGTGTAGTTTTTCATCCTTTTTCAGTTTAAAGACCCTTGCAGTACTTCAGTATCAGGTGATGGCCCTTGTAAAGAGAATTTCGAGGTTGTTGATGATAGACTTTTTTTCCATTCTCTTTTAATTGCCTTTCATGGATTATTTAGAATTACTGAGTGGACTACCAGGGTTTTGACAGCCACCAAAGAAACATAATGTGAGCATTGGAGGCTGATTTCAACTTTGAAATTTGGCAGCTAGATCAACGGCTTTTTTCTTTTTTTTTTTTTTTTTTTTCTTTTTTTTTAAGAAAGAAAGAAGAAACAAGAGAGAGACAGTTTGAAACTGCTCTTGATTTGATCAGGTTGAGTCCCCTGAAAAATCTTGAGCTTTTAGTATTAAAGTTAATTGTAATCAGTTTGCTTTAGAAATTAGTTACATTATTATATCGTGTTACTATGTTGTGTGTTATATTGCCCTATTGTATCAAGTATCTGTTCAGTACACATAGTGAACATTGCTTTAAGGTAAATCAGTATAAGTAAGCATTAAATACTTTCATCAGCTTTAAGCTACTTTCTAAATTCCCAGAAGTTAATGTTCAGGTGGTGTGAAAACAGACCTTTAAAATGCCTAATGTGTTCTGTGGCTCTTTCTTGCTGAAGTTCCTGATTGAAAATCTTTATCATATAGATGCACATAACTAATTAAAATGCAGGTATCTTCCCAAGTTAACCTTTTGAATGAAATAAAGTGCTGGGATTATATTTCAGTAAAATTTGCCAGCCTTTTTTGGTAGTAAGAACATTGTACACTAATATAAGAATGCTTACATTGCAAAAAGGCATTTTCCTATGTTTAGTTGGTGTCATCTCTGAGCCCTTCACTAGAGGATACTCCTCCAAGAAATTCATGGTCTTTTGGGTATCATTATGATAATTATGGGTACCATCTGTACAAATATATTTTAAGTCTTCTATGGGAACAGATTCTATAGTGGTAGAATATGTGTGGCAGTATACCCTATAAGATATAAGGTATCTATATATGGTGTGCATATAGAGAGAGAATATATAGTGTATATATATTTTAATAGAAATTGACAAATTATTATCAGAGAATCGTTTGTACTTGGCTGGTTTTGAATTGCATTCATGTTTCTTAGTTTGAATTGGAATATTCTGCCCATTTATAGTATCTCATTACCCTGAATCTAAGATGTTGGAAGCATTGTATATACAAGATTCCCATAGGAATTTGGAAAATCAAATATTTATATTTCATTTAAAGTTACTAAGACAAGTTTTCCAACTCTCAGCAATTAACTGGTGCTTGGTTAAAAAGCCTATTCTGCTCTCTCTTCAGGTTCAGAGAAGAAATGTTGTAGAAGCTGATAGCCATAATCATGGTGAACAGCATTACCCAAATGCATTATCTTCTGAAAATTACAACTACATTAAGTACTTATATATACTTGTATTTGTAATAGTGGCCAATACAAACTCATCTCTGGCTGATACTGGACTTTTGATAATAGTATTTCTTCAAGTCCAATAAACTAATGATGTTGCTTCATTTAAGTTAAGCTTTTGTTTCTGTATTTAAAACAATCTTGCTTGTAATGTACCTATATGATATACATGAGAGCTTGGTTTTGCCTTAATGTTTTCTACAGCAGGTAGAAACAAATAAATTTTTAAATAGTGCTTTAATAAAACTGGACCAATTATATAATTTAATGATAGTGCAGCCTTAACTGACAATTGGTGGCTGCTTAGAAGTACTTTTTGCATACCACTAACATCATAACTTATTTTCTAATCCTAGAAAATACTTTAATTAGTCTGACCTGAAAACAAAATCAGGGCAGAGCAAGGAGAATTTATATTTCCTAGTTTCTGCAGCCTTACAGCACATTGTTCTAAGTAATTCCTACAGTTGGATATTGCAGCTTGAAGTTATCTTAATGATACTAATGTATCATGCTGCTTGCTAGGGTGAGTATCTTTTACATCTGTAACTTAGCACTCATAGGAATAGATTTTCACCACTTACTTATATCTAAGCTGAAGCACTGATAGGCTGGTTTTTGTCTGCTCTTTTATCTTTTGACTTACCTGGTGTCATTAGCTCCACTAATTCTGTAGAAAAATGTTAGAGCTGTTGGAACTCATGAACATTCCTATAGAAAAGATACCGTTCCCTGTGGAAGGATATTGTTCGAGTTTGCCTGAAATCCTGTATGTTTGGTACTAGTTGGAAGATAAATTCACGTTTGAAAATTTCCAGTCAAATACTGCATGTCCTGAACCTCAAGTTTCATGTGTGACTCTGCCATAAGCCTAGACCTGCAAAGAAAAAGCAGCTGAAATGTCCTAAATTGAATTTTAATACATAAGAATGAATCAGTGCAGAACTTTTGGCAATTTTTATTAAAATTGTTTGCTATACTAAATATATTTTGTTCTAATCTATTTTCATTCATAATTGACTATTTAAGTTGACCTCTTATTAAACTGGAGCAGTAAAATAGTGCAGTTGTCCTCAGGAGATCTGAATTAATAATATTCACTTAAATACCATATTGCTTTGTTTAGCCATAGAGGCATTAGTAGATAGAGAAGAATGTTGCTTTACTCTCAAGAGACTAATGTATAAGATGGCAATGTTCAATTTTAAATATTTAGTCGAAGTAAAATAGAACTAAAACTTTACCTAAAAGCTTGCTAAGAATAGTAATTTCTGTAAGAGTAGCCTGACTATTTTAGGGCTGCTGTGTATGTTCTAGATGAAAAAAGATGCATGACTGTTCACAGAAGACTAACGATTTTAGTCTTGCTGATCAGCTTGGTGAGTTGCTCTATAATGTTATCTTTATTTTCACGCTATTGCAGTGTTAGCATGTTGAAGATACCAGATAAGGAAAAGGCAGTATCGCTGTTTTAAACCCTGGGAAATGTGTCAAGGGGAAAGCTATACAGAGCTCTTTACACCTATTGTCATTCCAGCTAAGTTTTCTGAGGAAAGGGGTAGTGCAAGAAAGTAATCTGTAGATTGTAAACTGAGATAATTTTCATGTTTTAAATGGCTATTTGCAGAAGGTAATATCTCCTTTCCATTTTGTCTGTAGCAAGGAAGTACTCTGAAGAAGTAAGACGTATACCACGAGTTCTGTGTCTCACTTTTTGGACATCTTTAAGTCACTTGGCTTAAAATCAGCATCACAATACTTAACTTATGAGTAATGTATTGTCTGTCTGTTGCATTCAGAATTAAAACTGCAGACAAGTTTGTGGAGGATAAATATAGAATGCTCATGATCACTCCTTGGTAAAGCAGTCATCTTTTCCAAGGTGTGAGCACAGTTATATAAACTGTTCAAAACTCTTAAGTAAATAGGAAATCATTATTTGATTTGATTTACCTATGTTTATAAAAGTTCCAATTTTTTTTCATGTCATCTGATATTTTATATTTCTTAGCTAACTATTTGTGTAAGTGCTTGGACTGTTGGTTTCTTGTTTGGAGAGTAAAACTTTGGATTTCAGGCATAAGCTAAATGTGACTGTTTAATGTCACATAGACTGCAGAATGAAACTTTTAAGCTGTTCTAACTCGGTGAAATAATTCTTCATATTTAAGTCAGATGCAGTCTATTTAATTAAATAATTCTCATATAGGAGCTAAAAAAATGTGGTAGTGCTTGGTTTTGGTGGTTTTAACAGGTTTTGTAGACAGATTCGTTAAACCTTTTGAGTTTAATCTGTGGCAGAGAAGTAGTCCCCCAGTAATACAGTCCTCCAAGCAGTAATACATGCTAGTGTTGCAGAGCGGTAGTTCACAAGTTTCTTTTGGTGGTGACTCAAATTCTAGTTTTGACCACCCCACAAACAATAGTAAAGAAATAATTTGTTGGTGGGTTTTTTTTTTTAATTGAATGCAGTTATGAATGGCCTTACATATTTCATGGGCCATGACCCATGTTTTGAGAATCTCATCAGATTATAAACGTCATTCTCCTTCAATGACAGTTGTGTTGGTGTAAGAGAGGCAGCATGTAATTAAACTCTCTGATTTGAGATCTTAAATGCATTCCTTGAGACCCTGGTGCCTGAAGTGTCATTTATGAATACTTTTTTGGTCTTTGCTTCTTTATGCTTCACAGTAACCTTTAATTATATTCAGATTATACATGGAACTGAGGAATTCATATTGTCTCACCTGTTTTCCCTATTGTCTTACTTTACTGTAGCTGCCAAATTACTCAAATACAATGCTTGTGCTATCTTTTCATTTGATACTGTTTGGATTGTTCCAGTTCTCAATGTTTAGTGATAGAAAAGCCATGAAATTTGCAGTTAGAAAACAAAGCAGAGTGAATTAATAGTACAGAGTAAAAAAATTAATGATGTTATAATTTTGATCCAAACCCCTGCAAAATACATATTGTAACTCCCTCTAATTCATTTTTAATGGCTTTATAACATGATTATGGTATGGAATGCTCGAAAGAAATTTTAACTGTCAAATATGTCATGTGGAAACACATTTTTTTCTACTCAGAAGTGGGAAAGAATCTTTTCAGAGATAAAGAAGACCTAGTGCTTGCAGAATATGTTTGAAGCATGTCAGGCAATAAAAATTGGCTAAGTAATATTCAGTAAAAGCTAGTAGGCTACCTCAAACCGCTCTGCAGTGGTATTCATACTTCAACAAAAAATTAAGGCTTTACTGTAAATGTTAATTTTCCATTGGCATTGCAAATTTTCTGTTGAATATGGTCTACATTCATGATACAAGTCACATGCAGCAGAAGATTTACCTAAAGGAAAAAATTCACAATAAAATAGTAATGGAAGATTCTTTGTATATTTAATGCACCTGCTTAAACGGTCGTATTTGGTTTTAGGAGGGCATACTGTTTCTTAAAGCAGTTCTAAATGTATGTAAAAACAAGTTATTAAAGTTAAATATTTTTCTTGTTAATTTTTACCCTTCTGGCTTAAGACTGGTTTGCAGTATTCTACGGGATTGCGTGTGTTTATACAGAGAGGTTAATGTAAAACAGCTAAGCATGAATGGTGACTTGGAAGCTAAGAGAAAGACGTAAAGTTTTTTGCCTTTATGTAGCCATGTTTATATTTTTGAGCCATTTTCTATTTAGTTAACAATAGCCTAGAGCAAGAAATTGCTCAAGCATAGATTCATACTTGAATCAAGTTCCACCCAAAATCTGGCTTTAAGAAGATTCTGATTACCTGAAGCATGCTATTCTATGATACAATTTTTTAATTTTTACTGATTCTTTTTTCTATGAAGAAGAATATGAAGTGAAAAAGTAGGACTGTACTACAGTAGCCAAATCAATTTATTGATTGGCATTTAAAATTTGCTAAATCTTTCCTTACTACAGAGGACTAAGTGACTGTTGCCTTAAAGTGTCAGT
This sequence comes from Buteo buteo, assembly GCF_964188355.1. Classification (NCBI taxonomy): domain Eukaryota; kingdom Metazoa; phylum Chordata; class Aves; order Accipitriformes; family Accipitridae; genus Buteo; species Buteo buteo. The sequence continues at coordinate 56,247,633 of NC_134174.1, forward strand.
CTCTAAAATTAATCTGTTGGTGGTTGTTTCAGAAAATCTGAAGCTGAAGGAGGCCATGACAGATAAAGGGACTTTATTATTTTCAGAAAGAATTTTTCTAAAGTTACATTAATGCAGTTATTCAGAATGAATGGGTGAGCAGAGAGTGGAAGGGCAACTGTACAGTCTGCTGAAGTTTTGGGGGGAACCATTACCCTAGAACTTAAGTTGTGCCCACATCAAAATTGTTTTACTTAGTATGAAAGCAATGGTGAATCCCCATGCTAAGGCAGAATTGTTTTTGAATCCATCTAGCTTGATAATGAATTGGAGAAGACTGTCCCTTTACTTTCTTGTTATCTCATTGAACAGCATCTTAGATCTGAGACTTTCTTGTTTAAGGAGGACTTTAAGGAACTTGGGTTTGTCTCTAGAGATGGTTAGTCATAACCATGATTCAGAAAACTGTTCTGAGGGAAGTTACTGTAACTTTGTTAATGTTACAGTGATAACTTGGCAAGACTTTTTGCATGGGAATTTATTCTTTATCTTGTAGATAATGGTTCTCCTGATACAGATTTATGCTGTAAAACCAAAGCTTTTCTCTAGCACATGTCTAGATTTCACATTATAGAAGGTGACTTTTCACTTGTATTTCTAAGCAGTACTTTACCAGGAAAAGAGTTAATACTTTGTAATCGGTAGGTAGTAAAACCTTAAGGGAGAAATGTCAATTGAGTGCTTCAGCAAGAATTAGCATGTTGCGGTAAACCCTCATCTCATTCACAGCCTTTGTCTCAATCAGGCTTTATTCAATTCATATGTTGCCTTTTTTTTTATTTTGTAAAGTTCAGTCATGTTCCTGCCCCACCTTTAGCTTTTCCTGTTTGAATTGAAGAGGCCCAACCTTTTTAGTCTGCTTTATATAAGACAACTACTTGACCCTTTAATGATTTTAATTGTCCTTCTCTCATTCTCTTACTTGCTCAACTTCTGTGGATGCCACAAATTTTTCAGTTCACTATTCAGGCAAACTGTTCTGTTTTTCAGTGCTGCATAGTCATGGGTCAGGACCATAGGTCTGCGTAACTACGTCACACTGTGAAAACTGTGAGCTGTGATCATCACTGGGAAATATGGTCAGAAGAGTTTGAACAGGAATTATCCCCAAAACGACCTCAAATCATTCCAGTAATGTGGAGAAATGGGTACTCTTAGAGTTAAGCCAAGCTTGTTTTTATTCTTTCATCCTTTCCAATTAGCATTTACTACTAGTGAAGATGTACTAACTGAGTTTATAAGTAACCTGAAAGAAGGAAGCACTGTCTGCTATTTTTCATCTCTCTGGGGTGGGAAGTCTGAAAGCTTAAAGACCACCATATAAACAAGAATATTTGTCAAGTGTTTCCTATTGATTGACAGGGATAGCTGGGTTACCTGAAAATGCCTCCCATGCTCTTGGCTGTAGCAAGAACTTTCAGCTGTCTCTTAGTAGCAAACTTAGGTGTTCTGGTCAGCTTCTTAGTCATTAGTGGCCCAGCATGGGACCTCACCTTTGAGCTAGTGCAGTACGAAGATTTTTTTGAATCTCTGAAAAGCACTAAACCAGTATGGAACTGTGATACTAAGTGAAACAGCCAATAACATGTTTTCTCAAAGTGGTGCATTTCAATAACTTCAGTAAATAAGGAAGCGACTTTTGAATTATGAGTAGCTAGGTCTTTACTGTGACTGTTTTCCACAACAGTTTCTGGCAATGCAAGTCAATGCAGCCAGAGTTCTTGCAGTGTATTCCCATTCCCACCTCCTTCCTTGTGACAGGTCTGGTGCTTGCCAACTCCATGATGATCTGGTTCAAGGAACTAAACCACCCAAAAGCTGATTGTATATGTAATCTTCTTGGCTCCCCAGACTAGCTCACGGGAGGGCCAGACAAGTGACGGTGTAGATGTAAGGGAAAAATGACAGGACAGTGTCAGCATTGGCTTAAATAGCTATAAAAGGGAAGCATCAAGGTGCCATATTGATATTCTGAATTGTTAAGGTATGTCAGATGAATGCTTTTTGTCAGGATAAAAGAAAAAATAGACATCCTTCTGTTGTAACAATCATCTGTTGTTAGCAACAGTACTGATAAAAAGGCAGTTTTGCTAAATGCTGCTGTTGGTATTGTTATCAGGCAGTAGTTCTGTCCGTTTGCATCACTGACATCCATGCTAGAAGAATTTTGTTAGGTAGACATATCTTTAACTGGAAATTTACTAAAAAGCCTGTGTTCCTAGTTTTGTTTCAGGTAGTGATTCTTTTCTCTAATTTAGGTATGCTACATAACTGCTAGAAAAGAATGAAAAATTTGTAAGACTTCTTATTTGGCACTAAATTTACCTGTATGAGGAAAGTACAGAAACCGAATTGAATTTTAGAGTGAGCAGGGTGTTTTGCAGCAAGAAATGGCTTAGATAATCTTCCAAAAGAAATGGAATTTGCATTCCCTCTCACTGTACAAATACACAAGAAAAGGTAGCCCTCTGCTTCAAAAGGCCTTCAGCCTAATGAAAGAATAAAAAAAATAAACATAAGAGAAAAGGAGGAGTAGGAGAAAGGGAGAAGTCTTGTCAAAGAGAAAACTACTTCATCTCTAACAGCCATCCTTGCTGGTGCATCGTCATTTCTGTCACTTCTTGGGGACATGGGCAAAGTAAAGCTTTCATAATTCCATTCAAAGTAACGTTGCCACACTATTAAGAGACAAGAACAGTACTTCCTCTTGAGTATCTTGTGTGTTTAACTCTTTGCAGTGTTTAAAGTTATGATACTCAGCAGTTTTGTCAGAGGAAGAACGTTGTTCCTACGTTGCATGAAAATCTTTTCCCAATAGAAGCTCACAAGTTCATTAGTTGTAAAAGTCTGAGTAAAGCAACTGTTTTTTCTTTGCATATTTTATGCATCAAACTCTGCAAAGTGAGTTGAAGTATTCTATCTTGACTTGTTTATCTGGATTTGTTTTTAATAATTTTATCAAGTAATGCAATTATTCCTATGGCCATTTGTATTTATCACTAGCATATTAGGTAAATTGTGAATGAATTATACTTATCAGTAAGATGGCAAATGGCAAGTGCAAAAAACTTACCAGAATTTTAAAAATATTATCATCAGCAGCATGCTTCTAAAGTAAAATTTCTTTTGAAATTGGCTGATAAATAATAGTACTGGCATTCATATAGTTTCTCACAGTAGTCAGTTTTCTTAATTGTTCCGTTGTTTAAATCCACCAGTTAAAAAACCCAACAAACCAAACAGTTAATCTGAAAGGCGAATCAGAAGCAACACATTCCAGTACTGTGCTGAATATGAATTAAGTTTACTGACAGAACCCAAGATACTATTTTTGTGGTGCTTGAATAGCCAATTTTCAAGGAATACCAAATGTTTATTCAGATGGCTCTTTCTCATCTCTTGAGATGTTATACTTGCAGCACAAAGATAGCTAGGTCATTATAAACTGTATGTGAGGCAAACTTTCTAACTTGCATGTCAGAAGATCTCACTTTGTTTTTATGAGATGGTATGTAGCTTTAGGGTCATTACTTAAGACTCACAAGAAAACTACTGGCAAGTCACAGACTGTACATCATCATAGTGAATTTTGTGATTAATAAAGTTCATTGTAGAACTGACTTGAAAATAACTCGTTTGCATTAAAGAGAGCTGAAAGACACTGGCTTAACTATATTGATTTCTTCTTTTGTTGCTGTCTTAGCAGTTGGTTTCTGTTAGATTGTTTTAAAGATATGTACATGAGGAAGCAGTAACTTCCCTCTAGAGTTCTAAATTTCCTGTTCTTTTAAAAATATATTAACACCATAAAGAGAATATGAATTAGTTTCTATAACAAGTGTACTTAAACAGGGATTGTGATGTACAGCTTTTTTATGAAAGCTGTCAAAAGCTACTTCCCTTTTTGTTACTTCAGAAATAGGGGAAGTTTCATCTTAACAGACTAGAGTATGCATGGAGCAACAGAATATATGCTTTGATAGTTTTGCAAGAGCTGTAGCCGGTTTTAATGTGGTCTTGATGTTGTCACGTTTCATTTCCCACTGTTACAACTGTGTCTTTTTGTAAAATACTGAATCTTAAACTGCCTATATAGTTTATATTTTTCCCTTAAAATATATGAAGTATACTTTATTTATTGTTCATTTTAGCAGGACAAAGAATGAAATGGGGTGATAATGCTTCATCTTGTTTAATTTCATCTTTTCCCTCTGGCTATTTAGCTGTGCTCACTGCAAGTCTTGAATATGGTTCACATTGCAGTATCAAATTACACAGAACCTTTTCCCAAACTGCCCGTATTTTTGAGCTAGTAAGATGTATACACTTTAAATGAGAGTGAAGGTACATCTGTTATATTAAATCATCTTCTACAATAAATACATAAAATAAATTGTCTTGGTACAGGTCTTTAAATGCCTTCCTTCTGCTATATGAAATGTAGAGCTTTTAATAATATTCTTTACTTTTTGACAGCAAGTTTTTTTAACTTAATGAATGTGCCACATTTAATTTCTATGACTATGTAGTTTCCCTAGTAACGTGTCAGAAGGCCTTTGTTGAAGGGTTCTTAAAATCCAAAGAAATTGTCATTTTTCTTTATTTATTATTTTGTTAACTTGTTCATTTCCAGTTTGAAAAGACAGAATTTTCTATGCTCAGATGCACTTTTTTTGTTGTTTTGTTATACATGAATAGCTGTGCTGGGTCAGCAAACAGCTGTAGCCATCTTACATCTGATCTGGCTAGAGGCTCTGGGCAGAAGAGATCCCAATTTTGTTTTGTAACCTAACTCCCAAGAAACAGGTTAAGGAGGAACTGTGTGTTGACTAGCCACTTTATTTAAAAAAAAAAAAAAAAAAAAGTGTTCTAGGTTGATACATGTACATCTGTGAATGTACACTATGTAGTTTGTAAAGTGCTAGTAAACAAAATGACTCGGTGCTACATGAAGCCAAAACACTGTGGTATATCTGTTTGCAGAAAGCTGCAGAGTTAGCTTTTGCAACTCCTAATGTCTCCCTGGGAAAGGATGTTAGCAGGAGTAACGCTGACTCTCAGAGCTCAAATGAACTAAAAGCATTGTTACAGATGTTAAATGACTAGAAGCAAGATTATTAACATAGAATCCTCCCAGGTAAAGGAATCAGAGATTTCTTAAGTCCTGTGTTCAAACAAATCGTAAAATTATCAAGAGCAAATAATAAAATTCTCAACTCTCAACCTGGCAGCATGATAATTTTCTGAAAAAAAACAACAGTCTGGAGTCAGCTTCAATTCTGGCTTCTTGGTTGTCTTAAAAGTAGTTGTAGTGAACAGCTAGAATTAGCAATTGTTCTTTGATTAAAAATTATTTCTTGATACTGTTTTTCAGAAGCATTATTAATTTATGTCATCTGGAATAAAGGTTTGTTTATTGCTGGAACAAAAACTTAATTTTAAGCAATAGTGGCTAAACTAAACCGATAAGCAGTAAGCATTATGTTTTTTTTTTTTTCTAATGGCACAAGACTGAATAAATAACTGTGGGATATCTGTAATACAAGATGAAGATACACTGAGCTACTATCTTTCCTGGGAAGTTGTAAGTCAGTTTGGGGCTGACACTGTCTGGTGCTAGATAAAATGGAGAAAACCTCTGCCAGCAACTGTTAGTGTCCTCTGCAGATGGAAAGATACTGGCAAAGCAGCTTAACACTGCGGGGATAAATCTTAATTTGTCACACCTCCCTCTTCTCAAGTATATGAGTTGATTGTAATGCAGAATTGTGTATTTTAATGCTGCTGTTGCAAGTAGTATGTGCAGCTATTGTAACTGAATCTAGGAAAAAACACCCCAGTCCTTTGCACTTAAACCTCTAACACCACTTAAAGCTTTAGTTACAAATCTTTTCCCAGTATTGTCAGCTGGTTTTCCCTGTTGCTTTTATGTGAGCTGTGAGGCAGCAAGAGATGGGAAAATAAGAATTTGTTGTTATAGAACAGCATAGCGTATTTTGGAGATTTTCTTGCTAATGTTAGCAATTTTTATTTTTTTCTTCTTTTTATTCTGTTTTTTGAATGGATTTGTTTAAATAAGAATAATGATGCTGAAATCTGATATTATGTCCTCTGTTAAGCTTCCTCTAAAGGACTGTTTCAGTTATTTTACACATACTTGCCAGTTCAGCCCTGGTACTTTTCAAATATGCATATAAATATTCCTTCTGATTTCAATGACGCAATGCATGAATTGGGATAGGAACTCTGCTTAGTTAGTATACAAAATACCATAGAATTAATGAAAATACATAAAGGGAATCATGAGGTTAAACATGAAAATTATATTCCATACCACTCCCAGAAATAACTTGTGGAATCCTCAGAAACCAACTGTGGAGGAAGCAGAAGAACCACAGTAAGTACGAAGTACAAGGATAATGTTAAAAGAGGGAAGTTGTCATGGAAACCGCTCCAAAACTGGTATAGCCACAAAGGCAGCACCAGACCACAGTATCATAAAGATGTGCTTCAGTAGTCTGGGTTGAACCCTGGGCTCCACTTTGTTAGTAATAGTATTTGCTTGTAGGAAATTAGAGGTACTTTAGTTATCTACACTTCTATTTCAGTATTTTTCCATGGCATTAAACATTTCGTAAGTAGAAGAAACTGTAAGTAGGTAGTTATGATACACTGTGCAGGCAGGGAAAATTTTTGGCTGATCAGCTTTAGTTTAAGGGTGTATCATCATTTTTGGTAGATACTATCATTTCATTATCTTTTGAACAGTTTTTTGTAACAGTTATTTCAACAATTTTTAGCAGGCATAACTGAAGTTAGCTGGTTTTTAATTCCTTGGACCAACCATATCTATAATTAAACAAAAAAATTGAAATTTTCTATAGTGTTTTTTTATTACCACTACATTTTCAAACATTGTGCAGTGAAGACTGGTGCAAAATAACATAACTTTTTTGGAATGATGGCTCATCTGAATTGCCAGATATCTGTGGAGGTTGCTATCTCCTTCATTGGCCTAACTTGTGGTTTATTGTAAAAACTGTGATTTAATATTGCAGAGGTAGCTATTTGCTCTTGAATTCAAACTGGTACTTTTAATTACATTTCTCAACATTTGATGTTAGAATTAATGCTTCCTTTTATCTGATTAATTAAAGTACATTTTTTTCTAAAATTCACTAATAAAGAATAGCTTTCCATGTTTTGAAAAGAAGTTTGAACACTTGATACTGGTCAGTCATGCAGGTTTGTTTTTTAGTTTCAAAATGCAAAGGACAATGTTAAATATAGTACAGTAAATACATACAAAACAAAGTCCAGTATAGTTTTTCCATTAGGCCACACTACTTCTTACAGATTTATTTTGTCAGGCTGTTAAAATCTGAAATTATAGCATTTTTTTTCCCCTGGGTTTGTATGTTTAAAAAAGCCTGAGATCCACTGCTTTCTGATAGCTCTGAGAAACATCTCTTGCCTTTGTATTGTACAAGGACAGTTTTTCAGTACTGCTTACTTGGGCATCATCAGAAAGCATAAATGGAGCTAGATCTGACAGTCCCAGGCTTACACAGAAGTGTAGCTTTTTACGTGCAAAAACTTCTGCTGCTGAATAGGGAGGTGCATATTTTTCACTTTTTGGCGACCTTGATGATCTATGATTATTAATTACTACAGTTTTGCTGAGAAGAAGTAAGTCAGAAAGGAAGAGCTTCTTGATTTGTTTTGCTGCCTGGAAAGCCTGCAGTGTGGTTATATAACATCTCAGAAGGGATCAGGCATCGGGAAGAAAAGTGCTGAACAATTTTCTGTCTTGTATCTCAGCTTTGTTTCCGGTTGGCTGAACCAAAGATGAAGGATGTACTTAAACACCGTATACAACCGAAAAAAAGTTAATTTTCAAATGTCTGCATGCTACATTACAGGAGAGGAGCTGCACAGCTGGGAAGGAAACATTTGCTGGTGATAGGAAACTGAAACAGCTCCTCACAACCTAGGCTGAAACTTCATATTGGTCGTATAAAGACGAAAGACTATGAGTTATCTCTGAGCTGTAATCCTATTACTCTGGAACCGTGGCTCTGCTCTCCCTGCTGTCCATGGCTGGGACTATGCAACTTCTTGGCTGAGTGCCCAGACAGTAAACCTGCCTTTTAATCTTCTGTTATCGGTCTCTTCACAAAGCTTCTGGCTCTGGAACTTATATGTGGTTATATGATACTGTATAAAAATCCAGGATTGATAGGGAGGAGTCACTAATTTCACATACTTGCAGATCCTAGTTTTGTGTAGAATGGTTATTCTTCTTTATTGTACTGATACATTTTCAAATTTTTACTTTTTTTTGCATTACATATCATTGCCATTTTAGTGTGAGGGATTTAGGTTCAGAAAGTAATTTGTAAGTTTTAATTTACAAGATCATATTTATACTATGCAAACCTGCAATCAATCCTTCTAAAAGTACTTTATCTTAGAATTAGGAGAATAACAGTATTTTTCTGTGTGTTTTCTGCTAATGAGACTGTGCCAACCATTGAGGGAACCATGCTGTAACATACAGTTTGCTATTCCCTTGTGCATACCATCTCTCTGTGAGTTAATGTTTGCTGCAGTAACCTTAAATATATAATCCAAATAGAAGTTTTGGTGGAAGGATTGCAATATTTATGTATTGTTGCATATAATAGTTAATAATATCTATGTCATATTGCATTAGTCAGATCTTGGGGGAATGAGTTATTCCCCTTAAGTTTTCAACTGTTGTGTATGAATCTTTTGAAAAGATCAAATTTTGTTAATTCAAAGAAAGAAAATCTTTCACCCCCTTAATTCCTTGTCTCCATGTAAGGGAGGATTGAACCATGACCATTGAAGATGCCAGTTTGGATTTCTTAGCATAGGACTGAAGCTTAAATCACCTGTCATGGAAGCAGGATCAAATGTATTTAAGCAGAGCGTTTGGAATAACTTGAATTGGTAGTTGAGAGCTAAAATACAGGAAGAAACTGCGGGGCTGCTGATACAGGACATATTTTGAAAAGGCAAAACCTCTGAGTAACATGAATGGTTATTTGACTTTTAATGTTCATGTACCCAAATGCAAAATGAGTATATGCAAATCAAAACTGCATGTACACAAACATTTTTGATCCTGCTCTGACCTTTGGAGAATGTTATGTGGCAGAAGAAAGACTTTGGCCAAAGTCTAGAAAAAACAAACATGCCTACGCAAAGCTGTAAATGCTTTTTGTTCCTCTTAATCCAGAGGGTTGGTTTTTTTCTCCATACAATACAATGCTACATAAATCTTATGCATGAACAGTAAAATCCTTTCCTACACAGTTCAAAAGAGCATATTTATTACGTACTTCTTACAGCAAGTCACATAGATGGATATTTATTATAGAGTGCATTGTGGAGTGGAGACGAATAATGTCTTATTCAAAACGAACTTTTAAAATAATGTTTAAAATATATAAAGTTGGTTTGGTTTTTTTTTTTTTCAGGTGTAACTTGGTGTATACATAAAATGTTTTATCAGTCCTCAGAAATACCTGGTGGAAATATGCTAATTCTAAAGCTTTTTTCTTTTAAGAACGGGGAAAAATAGTCTGGATCTAGACCTACAAAATTTTACTATCTCAAGTCAGAACAAAGGCGAACATTTGTTTTGTTTATAATTGTTAAGATGCTCATAAAGATAATCATACTGTCTCTATAATCACTTCTGGTTTTTAATGAGGTGTTCTAATAGAGCTACGACAAGGAGGAAATAAAAGAAACTTATTCAAAGCAGATTTCTAGTTACTTCAAGCAAAAGGATCTGGGAAAGATCAAAATACAACGTACTCTGTCAATAGAAAAAAACAATATATGCTATAAATGCAGCAAACTCCCTAGCATGTAATCATGCATGCTAATTAACCAATGCCTGCCTCTCTCTCAAAAGTGAAACTGAAAACAGTAACATCTGTTATTGTTACCTGATGTAGAAGTTTAAAATAGTTTTATTTAAACAAAGTATTATTACCATTATATAGTTTACATGCAAATTTGTGTAAAAATGAATTTCAGAATTTTTTTCATGCTTTTTTTTTTTAAGTGTCTTTCTTGTAAGATACAGTGGAGAGTGTCTGGCCATGCATGTTTCAAAAAAGTAAATATTACAGTTAATATTTGAATTCTTTAGAAAAGTGCTTTAACAACCATTTTTCTGCACTTGTAAAGCTACCAAGTCTAATTCTGTTGTGGAGTCAGGCATCTGTTTCACCTTTCATGTTTAATTTACAGTGCAGCTCTAGAATTGGAAGGTTGGTCTTTCATTCTTGCTATAAAGCATGAAACCAAAACAAATGATGTTTGCGTTATTAAGCAGACCTTTTTCTTTTTATTATTAGAATGTGTGTTGGAAAACTTCTCAGTAGTTTGTTTTCAAATAATGTTATGCAGATCCCTTATCTTTGTTGTTAAAAATGGAAGAGCAAATATTGAGGTTGGGAAGATTGGTTGTTTTCTGTTTTGGAAAGAATATTGAGATAAAAATAAATGTTACAGGATACCTTTACCCTCAACATAAGATGAAACAGCTAGGACTACGCTTTTAAGTGTGTTTTGCTGTTACTGCTGTTTTACTGGATGTTATCATAAATATTTATCTTTAATTTTTTTTTTTTTTTTGCCACATTGAGAGAATTATTTATGGCTGTGAAAGTAATATTTAGACTTTGGAAGTAATTCTTAGGAATTCTTACTTGCTGCCTGATACCAGCTTTTGTCCGATACTAGTATAATGAGATTAGGTGACAAAAGTCAGGTTTTGGGATTCTTGCTGTGTCCTGTCCTGGGTCATCTCAGCTAGGTTTGGGGCCAAGATGCCCCATGCACCAGCCACACCAGCTGCACCAGTGTGAACCACCTTGTGATGCTTCACATCAGGAGTCAGAATTGCCCCTGCAGGGCAGTTCTTGTCTTTTGCTGCTTTGGAGAGAACCTATGTCCCTACTTCTCATTTAATTTCATTTGAATGTCAAAAGCTAGGTGGAGTAAACCCAGGCCTTTTCTTCATGGTCTTTACATATAATTGGTGAAGTAGATTTTAGTCCTACAACTTAATTTATTCAGAGGGAAAAGGTAACCACTGGAAATGCCTTAACAAACTAGTGGTTTTATGATGGCTTGAGAAAATACACCTTCTTATTTAAAGTTTGCTAAATAACAAGTTACAGTATTCCTTCAAACATAACTTGCAAGAAAATTATTAGAAAGTGTGAATAATTTTGTCTATGTATGTCTATATGTACGCACACATACAGGCTGTGTGTTTAATATTTGCTTTATCCCCTACATATTAAAAAAAAATAAAAAAATCTCACCTTGCCTAGTTTTGCTGGATTAGTTTCTCAACAATATCCTGTGAATAAGTTATTTGCAGCAACTGGTTTCTGAAATTTTTTGCTATTTAAATAACAGTCACTCTAATTGTAATTTCTTCTTTTTTAAAAAAGCCAAAGAATATTTAAATGCATAGCAGAAGTGCTTTTTTTTTTCTCCTTGGGTATGCAAGGTCTTGTTTTCCTTCTGCTTTTCAAGTCAAAATCTTACTTGTTCTCTGGTTAACCTTAGCACTACAGGGGTTGTAGCTCCCTAGTCTTGAGGTGTGGAGTAATAAAGTAGAGGCTGACAGCATTTTCAGCGTGGCCGACTTCAATGAGTAGCCATCTGTGGAAGTCCTCCTAGACTTCTGAAGCAAAGAAAGTAAAATGCCCAGACGAATTAATGATGGCTTGGCAGCTTTTTAATATGGGAGCTTGAATAAAGCCCCTGGCTGAAGAAGAGCATAACCTATTGATTACTGGTAGAGGATCTGGTTTTCTGTGTGGCTTTGCGAACAGCTGTGCTGCCACAATGTGGGGAGTGTCAGAAAGGCAAGAATGTGCAGTCAGAAATGAGAAGGTGGAGGCTACTTCATACTGCTTGTCAAGTGTTAGTAGTTTTTTGAGGAGCACCACAAAACTTCATCTTAGGAGTACTAAATAGTAACGACCCTAAGCTATTGGCTGCATGATGGTTTAAAGAATGTGACGAGAATTAAGTATTTTTATATTCCTGTCTTTCTTTCATTGTTCCTTCACTTGGAGAAAAGTTATTAAACCCTTTTTCTCCTGGATTTTATCTAGTCTTTAATATGCAGGTATTCTGTTTTTGTAGAGAAACTACCTAAAGGCAGGAAAATAGTACAGAACTGTCTAGAGAGGGGTTTTGTTAGTGTCTTTCTTTTTTTGCTGATGACAGTTGTCTGGTGAAATTCACATATATATGTTTACTGTGACTTTTATAGGCTCAAAACAAAGAAACAAAAGTACTGGCTGCTGCAAAGGTGATTGATACTAAATCGGAAGAAGAACTTGAAGATTACATGGTTGAGATTGATATTTTAGCATCCTGTGATCATCCTAATATTGTTAAGCTCCTAGATGCTTTCTACTATGAAAACAATTTGTGGGTAGGTATTTTTTCATCTCTGAATGCTTTTACTTATTTCAAAAGGTTATTGAAATTACATTTTTTTTCTTGACTTGAATAAAAGATTATTTGTTAATCACATTTCTTCTGGGTTGTCGCTGTTGGGATAACTTCAGTTTCAAAACTAATTTGTAAATTGTGAGTATGACTTTTAGGAAATTGTCACTGTAAAATTGAGCTACACAGAGTCATTTGGTCAGGAGTTTGAATCTAAAATTTGGAAATTAGCAGTTCATTTTGGTGTATGGAGAGAGTTCTCGGTGCTTATTTGTAACAGCAGGTCTCAGATTTTAATTACATTAGCATAATTTAGAGTGAGATTCAGAATCCACAGCTGAAAAATCAATAATGCGCTGAAAAGGCCAGCCTGTGAAATATGTATTTTAGATACGAGTGAATTCATTGGTACTTCTGGTAAAGACAGTTTACCAGGACTTGAACCATAATTAATTTACTTAAAACCTAGATATTTGTACATAGAAGTATAGTGGATATACATATGACTGTACGTCACTCTTCTACTGTATCCCATGCACTGAATAGCTTTAGCTATGAATATACAATTTTTTCTTTGAGCTGATCCAATGCAATATTTGTAAGTGCTCTTGGAATTGTACAGAGAATACATCTTTTTTTTTAAAAGAGTTTATAATTAAAAAAGATACCTAAAACAAGGAAAAGAAAATTTCCTTGGAGTCTTACAAATATGCTTTATCCTTTAAGCATGAAAACAATGGAAATGTAATACCATGTTTCCTGATGTACGTTTATTTTGATAAGCTTTGTGAAAACTTTGTGTGATCTGAATGCAGAGTAAAATGATATTGTATAAAACAGTGGAACAGTGAAAAAATTTCCATGCATAAAGGTCAGCATGAAAGCAAGTACACGTAGAGACAGAATATGAAACTGAGCGGACAAGCTTCACTGGCAGAATAAAGATAGGAGTAAATAGTTTGAAAATAAAGTTGTAGATACATAGTTACAGTGAAGTGCAGAGGCATGAAAGCGACAAAGGGAAAGCTATAATGATGTGGTAAGTATACAGAATTTAGTGGAGGAAAGGAAAAAAAGAATGATATTTGGACATAAAATATGCTTTTGCTTTCCAGTTTAGAAACACAATTTCTCTACCAAAGAGACCTTTGTCAGATTGTCAGATCAAACAGCAAAGTTTAGAGAAAGAAATTCTTTATTTACAATTTCCCACACTTAACTTACTTGGCAGTAGGTATATAGAAGCATGCAAATGGAATAATGGTTTAAAGGATTTACAGAGTTACATTATATAATATATTTGTTATTACTATTGTTGTGAGGATTAATTATAATAGTAATTTGAAGTACTATGTAACATAGGTGGTGTATATATGTTACGGTATAGGGTATAATTTGAGGTTTCCTTTTATGGGCAATTATACTCTGATTTTAAAAGTACTCTAAAGGAAAAAATTAAGATATTATTTCCCAGGATATTGACTGTTAGGATTCTGACAAGAAATACGCATTAGCTGTCAGACAGAAAATTATAATTTAATGTTTAAAGTTGAAAATAAAAAAGAAAAAACACATAAGGAAGAGTGGGGTGTCAGTCTTGGATGACCTTTCCTCTCTCTTGCTCTCCTCATTCCCTTTGTCTACCCTCCTTCTCCTTGGTGTATGTTCTTTCTGTCCTACATGTCAGCATAGTTTGTGCCCCCAAATAGTTGCAGTTTATTTTTGTTTCAAATGGAAACTGGGAACTGGAGATGGAGTTGTTCTAGTATTAGATTCTGGGATAAAAGCCTGATGAAGGCATCAGTGAAAATGGAGGAAAATTTATGTAAACATCTGAATTCAGTTATTTTCTGTAACTTTTAAGAGTATTTTTCCATATTTTCATCTCATCTGAAACAATATAGGAGATAACATCTGCTATGGGAAAATAATGTAGCTCTTAGACTTTTCAGTCAGAGAGATTATAGTATAGAAGTACAGTTTAATAATCGAGAAATGAGTTTGCAGGGATTATGTAAATAATATTACAAGTCGGATTCAAGCTGACTGTTTTATTATGTTTTATAAGTTTTATTATGAAATTTTATATTTGGATTAAAACTTTTGTCTGAGGATCTCCAAGCATTTTTCAAATAATTTGCTTGAGCAGCACAGCCCTACTTTTAGCTGGGTAACAGTATCAATATTTTGCAGAGGTTAGTGAAATAATTTGTCATGGCCAAATAGTCCAAAACTCTGGTCTCCCAATAAAGCTCCCTTAATCAATGGTTCAGTTCAGCAGAACTATTTAATTTGTAATTTCTGTATTCTTTTGTTTATATACAGATCCTGATCGAATTTTGTGCAGGTGGAGCAGTAGATGCAGTAATGTTGGGTAAATAAGTTGTTTCAAATAATAAACTTAATAACATCTTAAAATTATAATATATATTGTAAGACTTGTTTCACATGTATTGTTTTGAAATGCAAATATTTATGTAATTGGTGTGCTATATGTGTTGAATGTCTGGGGTTTAAAATTAGCACTTACATCTCTATCTATGGACATTATAACTTCTTAAGTTAGATTAATTTTCTCTCATTTTTAAAGTGTTTATTTACTTTTCAAAACACATTTTTGTCTTGATCCTTTAAGTGAATGTGATGAGTTGTTCTCATATGCTTATGGAGCTCTCTGTTGTTATAACATAATCTATATGAGCCTTTTTCAGGATCTCATTCTTCCCCTTCCCTTGCCATCTTCCAAATTGCATAGTGATAGTTTTTTATATTGCATCAACCTTAAAGTTAAATTTTTCTGTCCTTATTCCTCAAATTAGGTGAATGCTAATACCAGTAAGTAAAGGTTCTAGTCTTTAACATCTCTGTATACCACACAAAAGAACCAATCTCTAAACTATATAGCTTTTTCACAGTTCAGATAGGGACGTGTTCATAGTTCATAATGAGGAGGGTTTTGGGTACAAGGAATGAAATTTTTACTGAAAGGAGCAAATATTTTAAGATAGAAGGTTTTTTGACGTATGTTGTTCAGACTCTGTCAGATTAATTAATTTTCACACACACTTCTATACAGATTGCTATGAACACGTAACATAAAATGCAAAAATGTTGTGTTTATTTCTGTCTCTTTTTCTCGTAGAGCTTGAAAGGCCATTAACAGAGCCACAGATCAAAGTGGTGTGCAGGCAGACACTGGAAGCATTGAACTACTTGCATGAAAATAAGATCATCCACAGAGATCTAAAAGCTGGCAATATTCTTTTCACATTAGATGGAGACATTAAACTAGGTAAGCATGTTGCATATAAAAGTCTTTCCCAGAACTTTGCCTGGTCTTATAATTGTATTTTCCTTAGACTGTAGTTTGGCAGAGTTCAGTATTTATCTATTTAAATATCAGTCTAACAGTGAGGGTTTAGATGCTTGAGTAAGTGTCCTAACTGTACTTAGCACATCTTTCAGACTACAAAATCAGCAGGGGTAAGTGCCAAGTTGCCTCAAGTCAGACACAGGTCCTACTGTTTCTTACTATAATGTTCTTAATTATACTTATCTTTACTATGGTAACATCAGAACTTCCCTTGGAAGTTG
Organism: Buteo buteo; assembly: GCF_964188355.1. Lineage (NCBI taxonomy): Eukaryota > Metazoa > Chordata > Aves > Accipitriformes > Accipitridae > Buteo > Buteo buteo. The sequence continues at coordinate 56,263,785 of NC_134174.1, forward strand.
TTAGATTGGAAAATGAACATCCTTCACTATTGCCAAAAACTAGTACCTGGTACAGTTGTCTCTTCCAGTATTGAAAGAGAGAGGGAGAAGTAATAATGGTAATTACTCAACTTAGTTTTTCCATGCCTTTTTTAATTGTTTGTTGCACTGAATTAAAATAAAACAGTCTGGAAGAAAATGAATACAAGCTTACTATTGTTGATTCCTATTTTTTTATCTGAATTTAAGCAGTCATCCACATTTTCCCTCTGATGTGGTAGGGAATCCATGAGGATTCCTCCATGAAGAACTGACAAAGGACTACTGGTGGTGAATAGTGTCCCTTCAATTCAGCCAGGAAAAGATAGGGATTGTCTGGATCCGCTTTGTTCAGGCCTTCATCAGGGGCAAATGTGTATAAGCTGTCAGCCTTTACAGTGGCTCTACCAGTGTCATAGTTCCATGACATAGCAGCTTGCATTCAGGTTTCAAAAGCTTCTCTCTACATGATGTATGTGATTAGTTGTGTTTCTTTGGATGCAAGTTACACAGAAGGTAAAGGTAAGGAGAATCAGAGGATCACCACAGTGAACTGAGGCTCTAAATTCCCAGCCTTGCTACAGACGTTCCTTTTAAATGTAAGCAAGACGTGTCCAAATTCACGAACATATCTACTACCTAACTCGTATTGATCACAGTGTCTCTGTAAGGTATAGTGCATCATCTCTGTTAAGAAGTTGAGAATATTTAAGAACCTACTTTGCTACATTGATTAGTTAAGTGTATCTGTGCTTTTTGCACGGATTCCATTGCACAAGATTATTACTTGTACATATAATACTTGCATGTGCCTTTCTCTTCATCTGCAAAGTATGGATAACTTTACTGTTTTGGCTTTTCTTGGAAGCCTGAAGATTTATTGGTGGCCTTGGTCTCATAGGCCTTATTTACAAATGTAATAGACTCACTATCTTAGTTTCTTAGTACTACTGTAAAAGAAATCACAGATCATAGCAAAAGTCTCATGGTCAGAGAGAGATAATTTGTTTCTGTTCATGTTATTTGCCTCATATGACCTGGATCCTCCTCATACAGACTGGAACTATTTTAAGATTTTGTCAAGCTTAGCTGATATACAGCACTGTGCAGGCTCTCAGATACTACTTTACAGTTCAGACCACAGGGAGATTTCTTCCACATGTACATTTAGTGATGTATTCAGGTTTGCTGATTAAGATTTCCAAAAAAAGATATACTTTAGTATTCAAAAGTGTACAGCATCCCTTGGAAGAGTATTTTACTCCTTTTAAACTATTTGTGTTTTGATTCTGGTACACACAGAAATGGGTAATTCCTTGTTTTACAAATACGTGAATGGCAAATAAATTTCCTTCATTGCATTTTATTTGTATAAGGATTTGAGTTTTATTATTTCAGTTTCTGTAACTCCTCAAGACTTCAGTTTTTGCATTTGAACAAATAGGTCTCTTAGTTATTTTTTTCCCCCCAGAGCAAAATTAGGCTTCTCAAGTGTTGAGCCCATCAGGTAATTTTGTACGGATTGAAGATGGCAACATAATGGCTATTTTGTCCCTTTGCTCTAATCTCTAGATCTTCCTTAAGAAAGTTACATCTATAATAAGCATATAACACATATTTAAATGTTGTCTTTTTTCCTAAGTGGGTAATGTAATGCTTTATAGACAAGTAATAGTAATTGCAAAGATAAAGTTGATTTTTGGTTGGATGTTACATCAAAGGTGCATATGCAAGCTTTCAGATACGTAATAAAAAGTGAAAAGTCATGTGAAAAGAAACCCTTAAGTAAAAGGGAAAAAGTAGCTTTAAGAGAATTTGAGTCCTGAAATTAAAAATGGAATGAGTTGTTGAATTAATGAGAGCTAATGCCATGTCTGAGGAATACAGCCTTCATAGGCTAAAGAAATGATTTTCTAATTAAGATAATTTAACACACTTATTCCTACAGTAAATACATGCATCACTCTTGTCTCACACAGTTCAAGAGTAGCATTACCTTTTTTTTTAGCAATGGAGAATGTTTATTCAATATATTTTATTAGAAATGCTATAGAACCTTGGCACTCAGTTACCAAAACACAAGTATTTTCATCTCACTTTTAAGTTTTAATACTGCAGAGTGTTTGCTCTGGAACATTTACCATTTTAAAAGACAGTTGTAAAATATAAAAATGTAATATGTTTTCCACCACCCAGTTAATAGCATTTTACTGTTTGCTTTAAGCGGATTTTGGAGTATCAGCTAAAAACACAAGAACAATACAAAGAAGAGATTCTTTTATTGGTACACCATATTGGTAAGTGTACTGTTTTGCTGACTTTTTAGTATGAACTAAAATCTTAAAATTACTTTTATTGTTAATATTACAAGCTTGATAGAATATCGTGTAAATATATTAAATGAGAGTAGAATGTGCTTCTTAAATAAATTCACTGAAGCGTTTTAGAACCTTTTTCAGAGCAGGTAAGAGTGCATTTTCTAATCTGGTACTTCATTATTCTCTTTGCAGGATGGCTCCAGAAGTAGTAATGTGCGAGACCTCTAAAGACAGGCCTTATGATTACAAGGCTGATATTTGGTCTCTTGGCATTACTTTAATAGAAATGGCTCAAATAGAGCCACCTCATCATGAATTAAATCCAATGCGAGTGCTTCTGAAAATAGCAAAATCTGATCCGCCTACATTAGCACAGCCTTCAAAATGGTTAGTATTTTGTTTACAACTTTCCCACCCCAAATTGTAGATTTTGAGTATGAGGCATGCCAATTCATATTATTTGCTAAACTTATGTTCATGGGCATAGACCTGTTGAACTTTACAGGACTAGCTTTATGCATAAAGTCAGTTACATATTCTATATATGCTTGTTTGTATATACACGTATACATACATACATATGTCTCCTTATCCAATTGGGACTATGGTCTTTTTGTCATAGTTCTGTATAGAAGCTTTTATACTGAAATATTTTGCAGATTTTGCATTAAAATGTATGCAAAATAGCTTTTTACAAATGCATTAAAAGATCTGAAGACCATTTGAAAATCGGGTGAAAGGAGACTTAAGTGTTTTTATACTAAGAAAACATTTTAAAAAGCCATTATCTATTTTGTCATTTTAATATCTTTATGTGATTCAGTTAGTGATACAGCAGATGTGGTGTATTAAAAATCAAGAGTCAAAAGTAAGCTCTTCTATTAATGGACAAACATTTTAAAGATTGTATTTGTGCCACATTGGTCTTTGCATTCCTGTACTACCTTTGTGTTTTCCTAAGTCGATAGAAGGACCTGGAGTTGCAGTGTAGATGCATGTGAAAGCAAAAGAATATTTCGCTATACCCTAGTTTGATGTCAAGACAAAAGAAGAACCACTACCTGTTTGCTTTTTGTGTAGGTCATCAGATTTTAAAGATTTTCTGAAGAAATGTTTGGAAAAGAATGTAGATGCAAGGTGGAGCGCAACTCAACTTCTACAGGTAGGAAGAGTTAATTGTTCAGAACTATTGTTTAAAGGCAAGCATATTTTTATTTTTTAAAAGCAGAGCAGTATTATAGTAACTATTTAAACAACTTCAAATTAAGTGTTCATACGCAATCTGTTTTTAACATTGTTGCATTGATCCTTATTTGGTAAAATCGGATTAAATCATAACCAAGAGCAAATTATTTGTTTACATATTTTGATGTAATATAACATTACTTTGCATAAGTATTTATACTTTGATACTTATAATGGATGAAGGAGATATTTACATAAGTAGTCAATTGCTGACAGGTGTTTTAAAAGCTTTAGTGCTCAGCCTTCCTCTGTAATGCTGTCACTGCAGAATAGCTAAACAGGACTGGATGTGACTAGGTACATTTGATTCTGTTTAACGTCAGCACGCATTTACTTTATCCAGAATACATCCGGCATATGTTGAATAGATTTAAGCAGCAGGGCCAAGCAGAGAAAGAAGATTGAGACAGTAGAAGAACAGGTAGCTGTTTCCTCTTAAAGAAAAATGTAGAATTCTATGTTCTTGTTAGGAAAAATTGTTCTAAAGACAAAGCAGATTTTTTTCTGAAAAGAATATTTCTACATAAAGCTTATCAGAAAATAATTTAACTGTGGAACTGAAAAGAAATGAAACTTGTTTCCAGGAAAAATAACTTTAAAAAAAATCTTTCTACTTCTATTCTTTGGATTGTGAAACAGGTCAGTATAGATGAATTATTTGTATTTTTAGCAAGTTTGTTAGACTACTTACACAGTATATTTGAATACAAATGTTTCGATTTTAAAACTTCTGCAGAATAAAAACATTACAACAGTTATGATTAATGTTAACTGTAAGTCTTCAAGTTTGAGAAAACCAAAGTAACATTTCTCTGAAGTTATATTTCCTTCAAGTTACAATTTTCCCATTGTGTACAATGAAGTCAACACTTAATATTGTGCTTATATTTTATTTTCACAAGCATCCATTTGTTACTGTTACTTCCAATAAACCAATAAGAGAATTGATTGCAGAAGCTAAGGCTGAAGTTACAGAAGAAGTTGAAGATGGTAAAGATGAGGATGAAGAAGAAGAAACAGAAAATTCCCTGGTCAGTTTAAAATTTACTTTTTAAAATATGCAACTAGTTTCAATCACTATTTTCCTATGGAGAACTCAGTTTCTGATGTACTACCCAACTTTTTCATCAAGTCTTCTAAGAGTAACAACATAAACATACTCTAACCTTATTACAAAATAAGTAGTCAGCATTGTCAAAATCAGCATGTTCTTAAACTCCTTAAGAACTAATAGTAAAGAATATTATCTTCATTTATTTTTACATGTTTATGTAGTATAGAATTTTAAAAATCCAGATACTGATTTTTATATAAGTGGTTTTAAGTCAAAATGACTAGATGAACAAGTAAATGTATATTTGTATTCTGTAAGATGTTTAAAACTTTAAGGAAGGTATGTGACCATTATGCTATAAACTAAGTTTGTGATTTTACAGCGTGGCTATCAAAGAAAAAAAAAACAAACCCCCCATATTTTACCACGACAGGATTGCATTTATGAGTGTATTTCTAAAGATGCTTAGGAGTCTTACAACACAAATGCAGTTCCTCAAAGGGCAAAGCTGTGAAGTTCAATGATATGGTAGTAGGTTGCAGAGTATACAGGTAGTGTGCTTTCTGACTTAACTGGCTCAAGCGCTGTAAACGTGCATGGTGACCAGTACCACCAGTCGCTGCCATTACCAGCAATGGTAAAGAAGCCAAATGCATGTGCACAAGAAGCACTCCTCCATTTCCTCCTCACCCCTCACCACGCTAGTCACGTCCCGTGACCTTCATACCACTTTCCCTGTCCACCCCAGCAGATCTCCAAGTGTGCATTCCCACTGACTTCCTCCAGGACTTATTCTCTATCTCCTAAGGCATCACCTGCCACCTCCCTCTGCTGATTAGCTACTAAGCCATCAATCCCTGGGAGGATTGGAGTGAAGTCCACACTGTGACTCAATTTTAAGTCTGGACGCAAGCAGCAGTTCAAGAAACTGTGAGGTAGATGCATCTACATTATTTACTTGTGGCAGTTTTATGAACTGCTTGGAGATCAACGCTAAGCTGCTACAACAACTACCTGAAGAAATCTTTTAAATCCACTTTTGACTTTAAAGGCATTGTTTTCGGTATGCTTAGGAAAACCTTAAGGTAGGAAATGCGCGATCAAACCCATGCTTGTTACAATAGCTAACCTAGTATATTCCCAATGGCAAATCAGATGCCTGATCTGCAAATTACAGGGTTCTAACAGTAAATATAGACAGAGAGATCTTGCAATCACTTTGAAGAGTGAAAGGGCAATTATGGTTAAAATGATACTTTATTAGTATATTCTTCTTTGTATGGCTTTATGTAATCTGATAACATTCATTCATATTCTAGCAGCAGCAATTTCTACAGTTACATAACTGTTTCTATTCCAGTTTCGTATTGCCACTTAATCAGATCTGCTGGAGGTTTTCACCATTTTAATGGAGTTTCACAGTGATTAAAAAAACAGACCAAAGAATTTTCAGACATTTTTAACAAAGAACACAACGAAAGATACTTTTTTTGTTGAAGCAGAAGGAGGTCTTAATATTGCATTTTATCAGTGCTGCTAACTAAAGCTACACAGCTTCTTCCTAGCCAAACTGGCACAGACATGTGTCTTTCAACCAGGGAACTGAACTAATTAAAAAAAAAAGAAAAAAAAAAAAGGCAACTTTACTGGAAAAAGACTCTTGAAGATTCTGTTAAGCATGAGGCAGAGGGCTGACCATGATCCCTTTCCTTCAATCACAGTATATTTTGTTAAATTATGAGATGAAAGAGGGTTCCTGTGAAACTGTTCTGTTCAGAGCCTGTCTGCAGTTCATGCACTTGTTCTGTGGTAATACCAAGTGAAGTACTCCGAGATTATCAGATTCATGTAACTCTGCCTGTAAATACAATATTAATCTCTGTTCAGGTATTCTTCAATAGAACTGTGCTTTAATTAAGTAGAAAATGATTAAATATTTTTCTTCCTTTAATTTTTTAGCAGTTACCTGCAGAGAAGCGTGCATCCTCTGACCTTAGTATTGCCAGCTCTGAAGAGGATAAACTTTCACAGAATGCCTCTGTTCTGGAATCTCTTTCTGAGAAAACAGAAAGTAATGCAATTGAGGACAAAGCCAGCACTATGTTTCCAGATGACAAAACAACTGGAGATGAATCTGAGGACATTAAATTTAGGAAAACAGCTGATAACATATGCAATACTACTGTTGGTCATGTGAAAGTGCAGAATGGTTCTGTGCCAACTGGTGAAGATGAGCAAAGCAAAATAGCGCCAGCTGAAGAGAATACAGAAAGCCTGGAAAAAACACATGAAGATACAGAACCCCAGAAAGGAGGGAAAGAACTTGATGTGGTAACAAAATCAGAAATAAAGGATGAACCCAACCTAAAAACAGAGAAAGAAAATGACATGGGAAATGAACAGACAGAAGATAATAAACTGAAAATAGTACCTACAACTGAAAATAGTGTACAAACCAAAGAAGCCATTTCTAAGGAAACTGGTGAAAAAGAAGAGAAGAGAACAGATCTCTCAGAAAGTAAGGAAGAAAAGGTCCCTGCAGAAAATACTATAGAGCAAAAGGAAGATAAAGATGACGCTCAGAAAGATGCAATAATAGACACTACTACAGAAACTCTACCTAGTGCTGCAGATAAAGTGGCTGTTGAAGAAAAGGAACTAATAAAGCATGGAATTGACAACATTAAGGAGATAGGTGGTATTGCTGAAACACAGATCAGTGATGGGGATAAAATACCTGAGACGGAGGATAAGCCAGTGGAAAGTCAGGCTAAGCAGGTCCATGAGATAATCAGCTCTGAAGAAACTCTATCGGAAAGCCAAGATAAAGCGATCAAAGTAGACAAGAAACTGGCAGAAAGTGAAAATGAGGATATTAGTGATATAAGAAGCATGGAGGAAACAGAGATCAAAGACTCAGGAAAAGACGACATAGACCAGAAGGCAATACAGAGCAAGCCTGAGGATATTTCTAATAAAGCAGTGGATAAACTGACTGATATGGACCAAAATTCAGAAGAGTGCAGACCTGAGAATATCCAGGAAAACAGTACTCGGATAGATAAAGAACATTCAGACGTTACTTCTGATGAAATAATGAAGAATAAGCTTCAAGATATTGTCAATGAACAAGCTGACGACTCTGAAGTCACTCCAGTCCCCAGCATTAGTATTAGCACTGAAGAAAATGAGGAGAAAGTCAAAACAGATAATCAAGACAATAATGAAACTTTACAGCAGCTAGAATCGGAGAATTTGAAAGAAAATGATACAGATTCAGGCACTGGTTCTACGGCTGATAACAGCAGCATTGATTTGAACTTGTCAATTTCCAGTTTCCTTAGTAAAAACAAAGAGACAGGATCAATATCTTTACAGGTAAGTATAAGCAATCATATATTTTTATATAAAATCCTATGTGAGCATGACCCTTAAATTATCTCCAAGTTTGACCTTTGCAACAAAGAAAATTGAGTGAGAAACTAGTATGACAGTGTGGAATATAAAACTTTGTAGAAACCGAAGTATTCTAAATTGCGTGCTTTAACAATATCTGGATTTTGTGCAGTTATGCAGCAAAGCTAGAAGCTACGGAGCTGCTAATTATTTTCTTATTGCATAATTGTATTTTTAAAATGTAGACTAGCATATAACAGGAAGTCTGACAATATTAAAGGTGAAAATTTGTGAATGGTTGTAGTTCAAAGCTGATATTCAGGAAGTTCTGCACAGAATTCCTGTTTTCACAGGACAAATCTCTTGCAACATCTGATCTATTGAATTCCTGTCACTTCCATCTTCTGTCTCTGTTTATATTTAGAAGATCTAAGGCAGATAGTCTCTCAGGTTTGTTTGTTTCGAATACTGTACTCCTATGGTTGTACTATATCAATGCAATTATGCCAGTATGAATGAGCTTATTCAGAGAAAGCACATTCCAGATTATGAACTTTATTTATATCTTTATACTAATATGATTATAGCCATACTAGGATAGTAACTGTGTAACCATGGGTTTGAAGAAAACAAAACAAACCTAAAAAACAACAACAAAAAAAACCCCAAACAAAAATGATACCTTGGCATAGCTGCGCTAAGCATGACTCCAAGGTGTTTGCAGTAGCCCTAACACAATGGAGACGCAGTTTCAGCTGGGGTATCTTTTCTCTTTTAATGTAACAATAGCGGCTCTGAGAAGTGAGATTTCTCCAGTTCTGTCGGCAAGATCATCACATGATTGCTGACTAATATATATGAATTAAAAAAAATAACCCTTGCTTGTTTAACTTATTTCAAAAGCAGAAGTAGTGAGTAAATTGCTATTCTGTTTCAGTACTATTTTTCAGAATTAAATATCTTTTTTGGTGACTGGGAAAGTTATGGTCAAAAGCAAACAGTAATTGCAACTGTCTTCAGCTCTTGAAAATAAAACTGTATCAGTTCTGTTCAGGGTTTACGTAGATCCCCCCCCCCCCCCCCCCCCCCGGCAATTTAGATGATCAATAATTATAGGTTCCTTTGCTGACTAGAGAAAGTTTCAGTACATTAGAATTTTTCAAGTTCTCAATTGATCAGTGAGGTACCTGACAAGTGAGAAGAACTCCTCTTTACTATACGGTAGGCCTTCACAGAAATATTTGAAATAATTGAATATTAAGAAAAAAGAGGAACAAAGGATATAACTTAAGTACAGAATAACCTAACAATGCCTTATTCAGGAAACTAGAAGACAGAAGAAAACTTTAAAGAAAACTCGGAAGTTTGTTGTTGATGGAGTAGAAGTGAGTGTAACCACATCAAAAATAGTTACTGAAAATGACTCGAAGAGTGAAGAAATGCGATTTCTACGGTAAGTGTTTTTAAAAGTAAAATTTACAAAAGGTTAGCAGCTAATTTTTTCCTCTCTGAATAAAAGAAGGGGGCTAATGATTTCTTCTGTAATACTTGGGTATTAATTTCAATTATTTTGTTAGTAGAAAGGAATGTAAAGTGTTTAAGACAATAAATTCAAAACCAGCTTTACTGGACCTAAGTTTTAGATGCTTTTTTCATCTTTTGTAATTTTCCACTACTTTTGTTTTCCCATCAATATTAAGTGTTCTTTTTCATTATTAGGCGTCAAGAGCTAAGAGAGCTAAGACTTCTTCAGAAAGAGGAGCAGAGAGCCCAACAGCAACTCAGTAATAAGCTTTTGCAACAGCGAGAACAGATGTACAGACGTTTTGAACAGGAAATGACAGTGAGTTTCTGGACTTTGGTGCTCTTAAAATATGACATCTTGATGGAGTAGGCAGAATACTACTAGCAGCAATCACGTGTTTCCTTTTATGATGGCTATAGCTTAGTTTTCATTCTTGTTAATAAATGGCAATATTTTCCATTGTGGGATGCCTAGCTTGTATGCTAGAACTTGCCTGCCAGAACAGTTCATCACGGCCATCTTCTGCTGTGGTATAGCACTTCACTGAACATAATTTAGTTTTCTAAAAAATAGATGCCAATTTATTTTTACAGAGTAAAAAGCGACAGTACGATCAAGAAATAGAAAATCTAGAAAAACAGCAGAAACAGACAATAGAGCGCTTGGAACAGGAACACACAAATCGTTTACGAGATGAAGCAAAACGGATCAAAGCAGAACAGGAGAAGGAATTGTCCAAATTCCAGAACATGCTGAAGAACAAAAAAAAGGAGGTAAGAGACAATGATGATAATATAGGAAATAAGGAGTATGGGCATAACAAACAGTTGAGATTAGGCCTCCCAAAAGCCTTGTCAACCTCATGTGCTGTATTGAGTTGTGGAAGGGTTACTAGCAGTCAGTATTATTTCTTTTGTTTTGCTGCCTAAAGTGAAATACAAACAGCTAACAGGAAGATTTAGGTATTGACTTAATCTAGAAAACATCACCAAGTTAGAAGACTTTGTTTCACAGAATCTTTAATAAAATACTTTGTCTCAAATATTAAATCAAGAATAAGTATTTTCTTAATGATTGTGAAAAATATTTGAGCTTTCTACTTTAAACAAATCCAGCTATAGCTACGTGGTAAATACTTATCAAATTAGACTTTCGAAGAAAAGAGTATGGTCTTGATCACTACTGAGAACCACTTAAATTCCAGAGATTTTTTAATTGTTGTTAAGCGTAATTTGTTAGATTTTTATTGAATGTGTGCTGCTGTTGTTTAGAATTTCTTCACATGAAGTGAGCAGTTATATGGATTTAGGTTTTTAACTCAAAAAAGAAAGTCAGGAGAGAAAAGTCTGGATAACCTAAAATCTTTTACAGTTAATTTCATACATGTCATACAGTTAAGGCAAAATGAATGACTTTTGACACTTGACACCTTATGCTATTAATTTGTTTGTATTAGAGTAAGAGAAGGTGATGTGTTTCCTTATGGATTTTGCATATTAAAAGCTGTTTTATTTCATTTTCAGATCAGTTGTGTAGTGCTTGTTTGTATATAAATGGCTCTAGCGTTTGCTCTAATAGTTACTAGACTCACAGACGTCCCTTTAGAAATTTGTACTGTCCATGCTTTTGCATAGAATGATCCTGTAGTACAAAAGTGCATTAAAAAATATAGGTTGTATTCAGTTTGAATCATATGCTCATATGTAAATAACAATTTTTCTTCTTTTGTGGTACCTCTTGCATTTTTGAGTCTCTCTCTGTTTACTGGTGATTGGGTCCTACATGGGAAAGCGGGAAGAATTTTACGTATTGCTCTGAGCTAAAAGCAGTTCTTTCATGGAAATAGGAATAGCATGTGGTGATTTGGACTCTGTTTTCTGATGATGCTTCCACTATTAAACAAACAGGCATTTGGTTTTGGGTGCATAGTTTTGTATTTAAAGCTTAAGAAGGTGATTTACAGTTTGAAGGAAAATGCAGCTAGTGCTCTAAAACTACCCATGCTATATTGGAGTGTGCAATGTTACATTGTTGTAATTTTAAAAAATAAATAAAATGCATCAGCATATTAACAGATTAATAGTCAGTTGATTTAGCCAAGTTATATTTAGAATCTTTCTACTAATCTAGGCTAATTCACCTTGGACTGAAACACGTTCCATTCCAGCATATGTGTCGTGAAAAGTTTCTTGAAAACATGCTTAGTTATTTGTGGGTTTTTCTTTTAAATTCTTCAGGACCAAACACAACCAATTAATATTTTATTTGCTTGTATGATTATTTTAAAGACATAATCTATGTAGATGTCATTTATGGTTGGAGACACTAATAATGGCATCTTACAAATTCATGTTTGAGACAGTGTCAGAAATAGCTGGTTTTCAGTGGAATTTATTTTAAACTTCCAACCATTTGTCACAGCTTTACCGTGAAGTAGACATACTCTGTAGTCCTTTTGCCATAGTGTTTCAAGAAAATACCACTTTTGCAGGTGGTCCTTTTCTTAACTATTGACTATTCTAGCTGCTGCATGAAAACGCAAGCAAGCAACTGCCATTTCTGAGAGCACTGGGCAGCATTTGCATGCAAAAAGAGGCTGGCATATACCTCCTCTCTGCACTGCGCTGGCATACATAAAGCATGTATTGTTCCTTCTCTTCTCATTAAGCTCTTTTCACTAAGCTAACATCCGTGCCACTGAAGTAATGCATGCTTCCCAGTACTTTTCTAGTGCTTGACCTGCATGTCCTATGTTCACAGTAATGCTTGCTGTGGAGAAAAAGTGTTCTTTTCGCCACCTTCTGCATGCTTATATACACTGTAGGTTTTATGTGAAGTGGAGAAAGCACCCAAAGAGCTGAGAAAAGAGCTCATGAAACGCAAGAAAGAGGAGCTTGCACAAAGCCAGCATGCTCAGGTAACAATGGCCCCTTCAAGCTACTAAAATATAAAAGGCGGCAGTATTCACACAGCTTGATGATTTCACTTCTTGTTGTTGTTGAGTGAATATGGAACCTAACTCAAACTAACCCTACATACTGCTCTCTTTCTTCAAGTACTCCCATATCACATCCCATAGAGTATACTGTGTAGAAACGTAGGAGCACAGATTTCCAGATTCGTGCTGTTAAGCGTAATATTTTCTATGCTGTACTGAAAAAGAATGGTATTTTTCTACAGCAAGTTTATTTACAGTGCTTTTATGAGTGGTAAGTACCCCATAGGTCCATCAAATTATAAAGGTTACAGTTAGAAGTAAGTTTTGAGCAACATAAGCGCAGGGGAGGAAAATGTATATGATGTGTAAGCATGAGGCATCTTGTTCATAGAAGCAGAACAGAATAGGTAAAATGAAGTTATTTAAATGTCAAAGTGTAGGTGTATGGAAACTTTACAAGACATCATCTATAATTTCACGCCTTCAGACTTGCTGCTTTTATATGACCCAGCTAGAAAGTGGGCTAGTATTTTAGAAAATACTTGCTTTGTGATGGCCACAGCTTGCACTGAGTGAGTTTGCACCACAACATAGCACGTTTGGATTGAGTAACCTAAAGATTAAATGTTTATGTGAGTGGCCTAGAAAATAATAGCAACTTTATTCAGTTATGTGTTTAATTCAAAAGGGGATTTTCCAGGATAGATAGAATGTGATTGAGTTGCAGCGCTCTCCCCATACCAAGGATATGTGTCTCTGAACTTTTTAAGGAAACAATTAAAAACCTAATTTTTCATAGTGTTTGTAATGAGTTAGGTTTTTTTCTTTTGGTGATTTCAATATGTTGAAGTGAGTGGGGTGAAAGAGACAATTTTAAAGGTGAAATATCCTTGGAATGATAAATACTAGACAAGGTGCAGACGTTTAGTTTTAGAATATCTAGAACTTCTGTCAGTGATGACTTCTGTGTGATTAGCCTTGACATTTTAAATGTATATTACTAACATACAGCAGATCTCATTTCTTCTTTTTTTTAAGAACAGAAATATATTTCATTATATTATGACATAGGAAGTACATTGTGTCCCACAGGGCGTTGCTCAGGTTATGATTCAGTCTTTTCAGTTGTCTTCATGTACACTTTTCAACGCACAAATGCAGGATGTAAGTCTTAAAACGTAAAACAACAAAAGTTTTATTTTCCTAATTTTCCAGATGTGTGTTTTCTCTTCTTCTGCTCATATGTGCTGATCAATGTCACTGTTGTCTCAGAACTAGTTAGCACAAATGTATGTAATTATGCAGTATTTGTAGTAAAAAGATCAAAGTTACAGTAGTTATTAACTTTGGGCAAGACACTGAAGTTTCATTCAAATGCAATATAATACAGTTCTCTGGTGTTTATTATTTGTTCAGCACATGTGAGAAACAATGTGTGACTTCTATGCTGTGTGTGCAGTGAAACCATGTATTTTAAAGATATCTGAGTTTATTTTAAGATACTTATTCGGCAAAACCAAGTGGTAACTTTAAAAAAGGTGGACTGTCTTGTACTGTCTGCCTTTTAACCATCCAATATGTTCTTTAGTAAAGTGTGTGACCTTTATTATATGTGATACTTGAGTAGACGTGGGAAGTGGAAAGGCCAGAGTGTTTTCTGAGTTTCCCTGGTTTATCTTATAGTGCTAGCAATTATAAAACTTCTCAAGATTTACCATGTAGAGAGAGCAGCAATAATATTTAAATGATTGGGTAAAGCTCAAGCGTAATTGCTTTTTGACCATGACTACACTAGAACACAGCTTTCCCCCCACTCCCTCCATATGAAAAAATTCCTGGCAAATAAAACAACATGTTAATTATGTGTCTGCACCCTCAGAATAATAAACTTGTAGTTTTTTTATCATTTAAATCTAGAAAGGGAAACAGAATGGTGTTTTTTATCAGTCCATATATTTGATTAGGTATGTCTGACTTAATTTACAGACATGGCCTTCCAGTTCTTTTTGTACCCTCAGGTCTGTCACTGTCGGAACTTTGCACCAGCTTACTCCACCTCTGGTTTTCTGTTACCTGTCCAAGTGTAACTCTACTGTCCACTGGGAGAGATGAAAGCCTCATCTATTAATAACTTTCTGTGAAGATGAAAACCAGGATTCTCCTGGTCATAATAAAAAGTACTTTTAATGAACATTTAATTCCATATGTTGCTGATGAATATCTTAGCAAGTAGCATAGGTTCAGTAAAAAAATAAAAATACATAGCTTAGGAGACCCTTCCACTGATCATCTGTAGCCCAGTACTGTTCTCCTGCATCATCCCATCTCCCTTCCGATAGACCATCTTTAATGTTGCTTTGTTATATATAACAGCAAATGCTTCAGCTGCCCACCTTGGCCCTGACAGGACACTGCCATCATCCTTTCTTTTGACCTTTACATCATGGTAGAAACGTCTGCTTTAATTTCTTGTTCTTTAAGAGTGTGTGTGCATGCTTGCATGCTTGTAGATGCCTTTTTTTTTTTTTTTTTTTTTTTTTTTTTTTGATGGTTGCAAAGAAGAAAGGCAACCGTATGGTCTTGGGGCATGGGAGGGGGATTTTACTACTGCCTGCTTTTCATGATGTTGTGCAACAGAGTGATGCACCCTGGATAATGGAAAGATGCAGGTGATATGGGGACTGCATCAGGCAGATGGCAAATCGCTTTGCGAGGAGTCAGCTCAGCTCTGGGGTGACAAGCTTGTTAAGTTCTGCAGAATGCAGTTCCTGTAAAAGCCATTGGGTGTCTTCATAGCAGAGTCTTGCAGAACTCCCAAACTCAGTATCTGCGATCATGACAAGATAAAACACTCAAGATTGAGAGACAAATCTGAAATCCAACTGTATAAATAAATAGGCTTCAACTAATCATCCAGAGCAAAATAACCATGCATACTTTTATTTTCTTACACCCATGAATAATTAACCCTTGATATGATGAGATCAACTTCGTATTGAGTACTTGTCTTTGCTAGCTTTGAACCTGCAGCTTGTTTTGAGGAGAGACAAGACATGCAATAAATTGCAGATTGCTGGCTAGTTTGTTGCCTTTGGTCTTATTTCTGAAGGTGTTATTTAAACATTAAATATACTCTTACCTACTTTCTATGTAAAAAATACAAGAGATGCATAATTTTATAGCTGAGGCATGTTGGCTCAAATTTTCATAGATATATTTGTTTTGTTATATAGCTAATGCTGAGAGAACTGGGAGTTTCATTAAAATGTAACATGGCTAGAACACAGTTTAATTTACTTCTGTGGGTTTTTATCAGGAGCAGGAATTTGTGCAGAAGCAGCAACAAGAACTGGATGCATCTCTGAAGAAAATTATTCAGCAGCAGAAGACAGAACTAGCCACTATTGAACGAGATTGCCTCAACAACAAACAGCAGCTCATGAGAGGTATCCAGCAGCAGACTCTCTTCAAAAACAGACATTTATGTTGTATTTTAGTAAAACAATAGTCTGTCTTAAATTTATGAAATCAAAGACCTAATCTAGAACTGTAATAAAAACATCTGCTATGGAATAACATTGTTCTTAAAACGCACTTGTAGGCCACATCTAAACATACACTAGCAGGTAGATTAGAAAGTATTGTATTGTACTTTCTGAACCAGCCGCCTTCTTTTTTCCAGCTCGCGAAGCTGCAATCTGGGAGCTAGAAGAGCGACATCTGCAAGAGAAACACCAGCTCCTCAAACAGCAACTCAAAGATCAGTACTTCATGCAGAGACACCAGCTGCTTAAGAGGCATGAAAAAGTTAGTATTGACTTTGACACTTTCTTTCGTGTGTTATAATATCCAGGTTTTTTATCAAGTAGTACTATGATCTCTACAGGTAGTTGTTTGCTTGCACAGGCAAGACCCCCACAGGTATTTTGAAGCTGTATATGATATGTTGAAATAAAAAAAATCTTAATAATTTAGTAACTTAGTAGTATGTTGAAGTATAAGTGATCATATTTTTCCCTTTTGATTCCTAAAAAAAACCCAAAAAACCCAACCACAACATCAACCTTTTTCTATTAAAATTACCAAATTCCGCGTATACACCAAAACCAGTTTGGGCTTGTATTTAAATAAATCTACTCATTAGTAAATCATCCTGGAATTAAATGAGGAGAATGAACTGGATTAGCTTTTGGGCAAGTAGCTGACAACTGTCTCTTTATAGCTAAATCCTATAAAAGCTCAGAGACAACACTTATTTTCCACAAGGCATTTTGTTTTTTATAGAATACACTAAACAGAATAGTTCAATTTTTGGAAATGTAAATCCAATAGAGAGATATTATAGGGTCTCCTTGGTGATTGGAGCATGAGCAGCCTCCACTGAAGGCTTGTTTCTGTATCGTTTGGTTTATCCCCATAATGGCTGTTGCTTTCACCAGCTTTTGCAACAAACTGACCCTTCACAACTGCAGTAGTGGAAGTTCAGTTCCACAAATGTTTCTCCCTTTGAATAACATAGACTTTTAAAAATGCAGTTCAGGAGTTGAACAACAACTGGTAAAACTTGTATTCATATTGGTTAGAGAATTTCATCTGGGTTGGGCGTGAGCCAGAACTTTCTGGAATAAGTGGAAGACCCCTTCCTTCCCATTGGTATTGCTAGGGCAGGGACTGGTTTCTGCTGAAAGAAGCTGACTCAAACAGCATGCTTGTTGATGAAATGAGATGCAAATATTCTAATGTAATAGTTACTGTGTAACGTTTCCATATGGTTAACATTTTAGGAAACAGAACAAATGCAGAGATATAATCAACGCCTTATCGAGGAGTTAAAGAACAAGCAAACTCAGGAAAGAGCGAGACTGCCTAAAATCCAGCGAAGTGAGGCCAAGACTCGAATGGCTATGTTTAAGAAAAGTTTGAGAATCAATTCATTAGCCTCTCCAGACCAAGATCGTGAAAAAATTAAGCAGGTAATTAATAAGAACAGTTTTAATAGTGTAAATGCTTAATGTGATGTAAATGTGAGGATGGGATAGAGTGTACTCTCAGCAAGTTCACAGGTGGTACAAAACTGGGTTGATGCACTGGATGAGGTCAGAGGAAGTCATCCTTCCCCTCTGCACTGGTGAGACTCATCTGGAGCACTGGTTCCACTCTTGGCTTCCAAATACAAGACAGACATGGATTTAATGGAGCGATTCCTGCGAAGGGCCTTGAAGATAACTGAGGGACTGGTGGGTCTTGTTATAGGGAGAGACACTTCGGATACCTGGGATGCTTCAGCCTGGAGGAGAGAAGGCTCAGGAGGATCTTACCCCTGTGTATAAGTACCCAACTGGAGGGAGTAAACAAGGTGGAGCCAGAGTCTTCTCAGTGGTGCCCAGTGACAGGATGAGAGGCAGTGGGCACAACTGAAATAGAGAAAATACAACTTAAACATAAGAAAACACTTTTTTAGTGTGAGGATGGTCAGAGGCTGGAACAGGTTGCTGAGAGAGGTTCTGGAGATACTCAGAACCCAACTGACCCTGCTTTGAGCAGGGGGGATTGATCTTCACAGGTCCCTTCCAATGTCAACTGTTCTGTGATTCTGTGAAATGAATACTTGATTTTTGTGAGCTTTTGAACTAAAACTGTAGGTATTCACTCATTCTTTAAAAGGGAATGTTGTAAAGAGGTTTAGAGGTTTGCTTTCTACTGATGCACAAAAGTCCCAAATCATGGTTTCATATGGTGAGCACTGGAAGGATGAAAAATCTGGAAAATACAGTTTCCTGTAGCTGTATAACACCAACCTTAACTGACACTTGTAACAGCACTGCTGTGTCACTTATCAGGGGGAGATAATTTCAGAGTCTGGAAATGAAATGTGCTGCCTTTTAAGGAAAACTTAGAGTGCAAACAGAGAAATGGAATGATAGACAAAACTGTGAGGGCATTCCTTTTGTAAGAATTTTAAAGAAAGAATAAAGAAAATACAGTTATCGTTTAAATCTTTTTAAACCATTCTTCTCAGTTATGCTGTATGTATTCATTCTGTTACATCCATTTTTTTGACTTATATAAACTGTTGTATCTAGAGGCACAATACAAACCATCTTTTTAACTTTAATTTTAGTTTGCTATTCAAGAAGAAAAGAGACAGAAGAATGAGAGACTGGCTCAGCATCAGAAACATGAAAACCAAATGCGAGACCTTCAGTTGCAGTGTGAAGCAAACATCAGAGAACTGCATCAGTTACAGGTTAAAAATAGATGATATTAAATGAATATTCAGTGGGAAGCTTAGGTTAATAACAGATGCAGGCAAAGCAGACACATCTTTTCCTTCATTTTTACTGATTGGTGTAGGATTTTTTTCAACTTGGCTTTCAAGGGCCTGCAGCATACTGCTTAACCAGATTCATGTAGTTACATCAATTAATGAGAAATCATTTTAAGTGCAAGAGGAGCATGAACCAGAAGCAGATGATCACTTCTAGAATATCTGTCAAGTTCCCAGTGCTATTTTCTGTAGGCAACATTTCCTTTTAACCTGATTTTGCTGAAACGTCTTTAATCAGAATAGAGGTAAGCAGCACCAGGCGTTACCCACAAGACGTTTGTAGCAATACATGGGATAAGGTGGTTTTTACAAAGTGCAGGCTGCCATTTGTACTTGAGCTTCTGGAAGGTACTTGGAAGGAATTCTCTTCTTGTGATAAGGAACTCTATTTTGTCTCTTTTTGTAGGCATTTTGTAAAAGTTGTTGCTGTATACCAGAGGCCAGATTTCCTTTTCCGTTAAATCGGCTTTTCCGTGTTTCAGGGATGCAAGGCAGTTTTAAAGCATTAAATGATCACCTGCTGATAACCTTTGTGTAGAGAAATCTTCCAATGACCAATGAAGCTAGTTCTGCTCACTTTCTTATATCCTGTGAAATAGTCCCTGACTATTCCACTAATACGCCTAGTAAATCCCCAAGTACCGTGGGAGTCTTGTGAGAGTTTCAGCTCACAAAAAATTGAGAAGATTAGGGCTACTCTGAACTTCACCGAGAAAAATTGGCCCCTAGCTGCACTCAGGTCTAGCCAAGTGCTTGTCATTTTTGTTCCTGTGGTTTTGTACTCTGCGTCAGACCCAGCTGGGACTGGAACCCTAGAAACAAGAACATGGGGTTTAGAGATTGCCATTGCCAACTGCTCTTAAAAATCAAAGATTTGATGTAGCCAAATACTTTTTTTTTTTTTTTCCTTACCATGCTTCAAAAGTCCTCTGAAAGCTAGGCAGATGCATATGTACCTTACTGAGAGGAATGTGAAGCTGATGTGTGGTTTGATTATCCTTTTCCTTTTTATAGGGCAATTCTGAGCCTGCTTCTGCGAGCACATTTCTCTCCTCTCTAAGCTCTATTTGTTAGTCTCAGCTCCTTGGCACCAAGAGTTGAAATATTTCCAAAACCATACTTTTTAATGTAATTGATTTTAATAGATTATACAAACTGTCTTTAGAAAGCAAAGCAGAAACGCTGTATGACCTTGAAAAGCATTATTAGGCAGTGAAACACAGTTTTGAGTAACACCGTCAGCTGCTGCCTTAATGATACTCAACAGTATATTTGGATTTACGAGTATTTCTTATCTCAATTGGTTCTGATGGAAGGATCAGCTTTTGATAATGCAGCCTTGTAACATACTTTTATCTCGTAATTATTCACGTCACTATTTACACGGAATAAGCTAATTAAAAAGAATTAGGACAACATATGTTGCTGTACAAATGTTGAGTTGCCTAATCTGAATTAGTTTTACATAAGGATTATCTTTATCTTGTTTTAAGAATGAAAAATGCCATCTACTGGTTGAGCATGAAACTCAGAAGCTAAAAGAGCTAGATGAAGAGCACAGCCAAGAACTGAAGGAATGGAGAGAGAAATTGAGACCAAGAAAAAAGGTAAATCAAAGCAGTTTATGAATTGGAAAATAATCAAGAGTTGGATCTATCAAATACAGACAGTACAAAAAGTATTGCAGAGGAGGAGAATCAAGCTACTGTACAAAACTGCTATAGTTCACTGAATAATTAAAGATGTTAAAAAAAAAAAAGTGCAAAAGCTGAGCAAAGGGCATGTGCAACAAAAAAGGCTTGTGTCCTACCAGCCTCTTACTGTGTTCTCTCTTGCAGTGCATGTGTGCATAGTGCGTATTTGCATATAAAACTTCTTAGCTGGAGGTAAATCTGGTTTTAGGAATATATTTCAGAAACTGGTAGGTTACTACAAAAATTGAGTGCTAAATAACAGATAGAGGGTGGTGGAGGTTGTTCTTGGGTTTTATATTTTATTTTAAAATGGAAAGTACTAGATTTTCACACAGTTCAGAGAGTACCTACAGGCAGATGATGTTCTTAGTTTGCTGTGTCTTGGTTGTCTTGCAATTTCATAATTGCTAGGTGATATTTTTTTTTTTTTTTTTGTGATGGTGTGTGAAGTTACAATGTTACATCAGACAATATGTCACCAGTATAATAGGTTTCTTGTACTTTGCCTTATAATCCTATGACAATCTGATTTTGGTTTTAGACGCTGGAAGAAGAATTTGCCAGAAAACTGCAGGAACAGGAAGTTTTCTTTAAAATGACTGGAGAATCCGAATGCCTTAACCCTTCAACACAAAGCCGGATTTCCAAATTCTATCCAATCCCCAGCCTTCACTCCACTGGGTCATAACTCTGGGAACTGCTGTAGGTTTTTTCATATTTGGAATTCTCCATCCTCATTGTCTAACCTGACTTAATCTGCAGTGTACATCAAAGGACCTAGCGCTTTTTGTTTTCAGTGGAGACAATCAGTGTCATGATCAGTTTCTTTACTTCTCTGAATGGAAGAGAAGAAAAAAAAAGTGTTGGTGTATAATGGTAATGTTATGTCCTTCAGCTGTTTCAAGAATTAAGTGTTTTTTTAATCTCAGTCTCAAAAAGTATGTTATCTATGGTTTTGACTTTAAGCCTAAAATATTAATTATACTCTTTCCAAACACAAAAAAAAAAGGTTTCTCATGTGAACATTTAAACAGTGTAATATTAGTTCTGCTACTGTGTGTTTAAGTGTCTGATTTCTCCATGAGAGAATTCCACAACTGAAACTGCCGTGAGAGGTTTAAAATTTTATAATGTTGAGCAGTGTCTTCATAGCAAGGACTGAAACTAATTACTCAGAACATGCCAATAATCAGAAAAATAAACCCTTAAGTTTAAACACGATTGGCAAAAGCAAAAGCCTTTGCAACTTCTTTAAAAAAGAAACCTCTGGCATAAATTAAACTGAGCAGATCTCCATGACGTATTTTTGTCCATTAGTTCCATAATGAAATGGGGTGCTAGTTTAATTAATACAGTGCCTGAAACACTTAGGTATGCTAGTCCTGGCAACAGGATAGTATTTTGTCATTTAAAAAAACAAAACTCCTTAGCATTGTTGTTACTGTACAAAACAGAAGATTTCTTGCTGCTACTGCATTTTTGTTGTAAATCCTCACCCTAAAATATTTTGCACTAAAATATGTAAAGGTGAAAGAAATGCTAACTTTAAAATGCACAGTTTATTATTTTCCTTAGCTATTACATGTGGTTAGTTCTACAAATTGAAAAACTGTAGAATGTATTTTTTAGAAAGCGGTGTGCAAAATGCACGTGGTTTCTCTAACTGTACCTGGAATGGGTAGAGCCATTTTTCTGTTCTTACCAAAGCCTGTTCATTTAAACTCCATCAGAAAAGTGGAGGTGGATGGTCATATTTATAAATAACCATGGCTAAAGTCTGATTTGATTAGAAGTGTTAGATTTGATTTTTTTATTTTAGTCATTTTATTTTAGAGAAAGATTTAAGTTAAATATATAGACAAACTACTTTATGAAGCTGGGTTTTTTGCTTTTGTGTTGCCACGTACTAACATAGCCTGTTTTTATTTTTCAAGTTCATACATGTACAATAAGTTATTTACCTGACTTGATCTGCGATGGAAAAATTCTGAAATGTTTCTCATATAGCCGGTAGGGAAATACAACTATATTAGGTCACTTTTACTGCACTCTTTTTGGTGGTTAGAGTTTGAGTCATATCAATACAGTATTATAAGCTGTACTTTGGTATGCTGGAGTTCAATTTGTAAAATAGTATTTGCTTTCTGTCATTTGAGGCCTGACTTTCTAGTCTCTTTGGGTATCAACTGTAAACATTGCATTAAATGTGCGACTGGTGACCATTACATGATGTTCATTTCATGGGAACAGTATTGATGCATGTGAATGAGCTCATAAATTAACATAGTACTTTAATCAGATGTGGTTGAAATCTTGGATGCTGAAATCCTTGGACGTTGAACCGATACCTTCTCAATGAAGACACTTAATTTACAGCACAGTAAAAAAAAAATAAATTGAAAATGCATGTTTTAATTTAAATTTTGTAACTTTTTGATAGCATAATTACTTTAATAGCTAGCCTTAATTTCCGGCATTTTATTATATAAATGTGTATTGTGTACTGTTGTAAATTCACATACCATATCTCTAGAATGTTATCTGTTGCTGAATGCAAAGTTCTTTAAATTGTTTATTCAGTAGGGTGAAAAGTGTCTTTGAAGGCCTTTTACTTTTTAAGCTCCACCATCATAAATTGACTGTTACTAAAATAACATTAAATAATCTTCATCTCTGTATTTAACAGAATTTGTTTGCAATTTCGTATGAAGTAGGCTCCATGCTTTACTCGGGGAGTAGACAGGGCAGGCAGTTTTCCCCTTCTGGATTTTCTCTACCTTCATCCACATTAAATCCTCAGAGGGAAATGTTAATCTTCTCCTTACATTTTTTGGCAATTTCAGTGATAACTTGCTAATACATATTGGCATACTGTTTACTTCTGTCTAAATCTTTTAAATCTTTTATTTGAAGATCCTTTTCACACAAGCCCCTGCAATCTGATGTCATTGTACTTGTACGAGTAAGTAACTGACTTCTGTGATGAAGGGAGGGATCAAATGCAGCGATTGAAGCCTTAGCAGGTGCTTGGTCAGGTCTCCAGGTGTGGAGCACTGTTAAGCAGTTGCAGCCTTGTGAACTGTGCTGAGAATTGATATCGAACGTGAAAATGTGTTTTTCTGGGGACTAACAGGAACTAGCATGGGTATTTACACATTTAGGCTGATAAAATTGGTTTTAAGTATTGCAGAACATGAAAGAGCTGTACAATATTATATTAATGTCAGAAATTTCAATTCAAATTAGTTTAGTCTCACATAGGCCTAGAAGAGATCTCCTGAGATATAAAATCCAATCTCTCTACTATCACATGTCACCTTCCTTTAATAAATGTTAGAAGCTCCATCTCCAGGGTCGTTAGGTGTATTTTCCTTAGCCAAAATGATGTACTTCTTTACTGAGTGTTTGGCAGATCTCATTTTCCCCACATGCCCTTCAAAAGATGACCACAAATCAGTATTTGCTCACCTCTGTGTTTTACTACATCGTAAATACAGTCCACAGGAAAATGAACAAAGGCAATAAAATGCATGAATCACGGTGCAATACATTGGTTGTCCTCTTGTATTAACAACTGATTCTCACAAAAAACCTGTCTGCGGGCCCACAGCCTTCGACCGATTCAGACCTCGCAACTTGTTCTTCCTGAGCTCTGAAAGCAGATTTCAGCACCTGCTGAGTCAGCTTTCTTGGCACAGGGGCCTTGAAATACAGGAGCCAGCGGCTCTACCGGCATCCTAACAGTTACTGGAACTCAGCTGTTTGCAGGATCTTGTAGTCCTCTGCTAATGCAATGCTGCTGGTAGCCCAGGGAGATCTTTGGCTAACCAAACCTCAGGTGGTCTTGCTGCCCCTGTTCTTAAGAGGTTCTGCATCTTGAATAAATTCTGTATCTCGCCTGCACGGCGCTGTCTAGGAGAGGTTACCAGCTGGGGAGGAAACAGGCTGTGTCCAGCCCTTGGCCTCCTGAAGTCCCAGGGGAGCTTCGCTGTTTACTTTGGTGAAGCGGAAATACTCCAGGATTTGTTCCTCTCTGATTCCCATAAAACAAATTTGTTTCTTTTTCCAAGTACTCTGCGGTCTCTGCTGAATACTTGAGAAGCATGTACAGCATGAAAAGATACAATATTGAGGTTGTTATTCTTATGATTGATTAGATCATTATTAACACCTTTTATAGGAAAAGCTTTGATTGAATTGACACCTGAATTCAAATTCAGAGGGGGCAGTACCGCACTGTCCTGTCCAGTGGCATTCACTCAAAGTGATTTTTCACATCACTTTTAAAATACTGATATTCATTTTGAGCTGCATCCTTTTTTTCAAACAATATTTTAAGCTAATATCCTTTTAAAATTACATTCACAGGTAGTCAATATCTAATCAATCACGTGGTTAAAAAAATTCTTCTGTCCCAGAGGCTTGTCTCTATTATAACTCCATGCTACTGAAATTTTTTTCTTAATAAATACGAAACTTAGCACCTTAACTAAGAGCCAAGCAAAGCAGTAATGTAATTACTTTCATCAGACCACAATGTCCTTATGACAGCAGTATCATGTAGGAAGTTTAAGCCAATTCTCCACCTGTAAACAGTATGTGTCTTGCAAATATTTCAAGGATACTTTGGTATAGGAAAGATTTGAATAAGGTTTTTTAAATTCAGGCACTTAAATCCACTTTTCAGGTAGCCCGATTATCTGAGCTGCTGTATAGCTGCAGCTCCCATGACCTCAGAAATGCTCATCTTCGCTGAAAACCAGGGAACAGACTAAAATGTGCATATAAGCTCACTGCTAGTTGCTTCTGCTGAGCTACTGCTTTTTGGTTGATCTGCCATGGGGAGGTGGGGCAAGTTTTTGAGGACAGTGACTAATGGTCATTGGAGGGAAGGGCAGGGAAGAGTGTTTGGGATTGTCACTATGTAGATAACTTTCTGCTTTTTATGTTGGTATTTACAATTTGGTCATTTTACTTCAAAATCTGCACTTCTGGATCTCAGAAACTTCCTTGCATTGATGTGTCCATACACATTTCCTATTCCCAGACTTCTGCCATCTTCACAGCAGATACGAAACAAGGTCAGAGAGAATTAACCTTCCTTGTTCACAGGCAAGCCAAGGCCTGGATGCCCTGTTGTTTCTCAGTCTTACAAAAGATAAGAACAGATAGAGGGAAGGAGAAAACAAAAGAAAGTTTACAGTGTTTCTCTATGTTGCTTGCAGAGCTTTTAGTTGTTCTCCATCCCTTTTCTCTTGTCTCAATCCTCATACTTCATTTCTGTAGCTACTTCTGTGCTTCTGGCATTAGGGCAGTCAGTGGAGCCAGAGAAAGAAGACAACCTCTTAAATAAGAACATGCTCAAAACCAGCTCATGGATAAAAGCTCATGTGCTTCCACTACACTGAAAGGAGAAGGGAGTGGCTGAGCCCAAAGATGCTTTAATTTACCAAAATTTCTTCTGTAATTACCAAGCTAGGTGGTAAAGCCTCTTTCTTACTGATTATTAATGCTAAAATAGTGGAAAGAACAGAAACTAGAAAGGGACATTGAGTGAAATCTGTAATGTTGAACTGTCATACCCCTGTTCTCTGTAAGAAAGCCAAGCAGAGTGGTCTTCTGTGGTAAAGCATACACATCTGAGGCATCTCCAACCTCATGTTGTCCCAGCAGTTTGTTGAATGTTTTGTGTTAACTGCAAACCAAGTTATTTTTGCCTTACAGAAAGCAACCAAAAATCATGAGATGGATGAATAATTGGCTAAGGGTCTCTGTATATACAGCTCATGGAAGTGAACTTGCAGTAGCAACCATACAACGCGGGGCGGGCGGGGGGGGAGTTGTCTTGTTTTTAAAAGTAATTTGATTTCATGGCTTTCTGTAGAATATTGTAATAATTCTGCTGTAAATACAATAAAATCACAGTTTGCTGAGATGGCCTCTGTTTTGCTGATGGAAAACTTGCATGAAATACAAGTGATGTTTGAGTGAATGGGACAATTTGGAATTTCTAAAATAACTGAGCGCAAAAGGTACTTAACATTGTGCAGTGTGTGGCTCCCTGACTGGAATAGCCGAGGGCAGGAGTGCAGATTTAGCACAAACCTAAAAGGCTGCTGTTTTCAATGACTGCCCTGCCCTGTCTGTGGGAATTCAACTTGGGGTTGTAGGAGCTCCAGTTTCTGCCCTTCAGTCCATGGGTCCCCCCCTCGTCACAGCCACCCTTCCCACAGGTACAGGCAAAGGAGCGAGGTGCTGCTGTTTGGCAGCGGAGCCCCCCAAGCAATGGCCCAAGCGCCCCAGGCTGGATTACGGAGCAAATGAGAGGTTGTAGGGCTGCGGTGCCTCAGACTGCTCTCAGCTGCCTAACCCTGCCCTGCGACACAACCTGCAAGCACAGTACAGCAGTCCTGAGTGGTTCAGGGACGGCTTCAGACATGGAAACACAGCTGCTGTGCTTAAACATGACACCACATGCATTTTGTTGTTGTTTTTAAGAGATAATTAAAAGGAAATGTCTCATCATGGCAGAGCCAGGTGGGGAGTATGAATCACCCAGAAGGACGCAGGCTTTATTGGCAAACACTGGAAGATGCTGTGGGCTGAAAGCTGACCTGGGTCGCGCAGCCCTTTGCTCTAAACTCTCCTAAGCAATAATGTGGGAAGAACACCAAAACTTGACATTGCTAACACTGGAAATAAAAATGGACAATGGGTGTTTAAACCTGGACTGAAACCAAGCAATTCAAGCAAGTCATCTTGCTACAAAAATGAGCCACTGACCTGCTTTGGCCAATACCTGGAACTAAAGTAGCATTTCAGGGCTTGTGTGCATGTGTACACGTGGCCCCAGGAACATCATAAAACTGATGTGGTGTCACACACGCGGTGACCAGGCACTGTGCGAGGGGCTGCCAGCTGCCCCCCTGCACTCCTGCACTGAAACCTTGCAGCTCAGCCATCGCCCAGCCACGAGGCTCCCCCTGCCCCCCAACACTAAAATGCTTAAACTCTGTGAGTACTGCCTCACTGCAAGGAAGAAGATGATGGCTGTGGCATCCTGGGACAATATGCAGAGGCTCTTGTTAATGTGACTGGAAACTGCTGGCATCTGGGAAGCAGCTTGGCATCTGCTCAGGTCACATACCAGTGGCGAGAAACAAAACAGCCACCAAAACCACAAGGTGTGTCTGCCCATGGTCACAGGGAAGCTGGTGCTGACTGCCCAGTGTAACACTGATCAGACAAGGTTGGGGTGAAAAACACACTTTAATTGGGCTGTTTACATTAAAAATTATTTTTTCCAATGTTTAAAAAACAGAAAAAAAATACAAAAATAACAAATTACGTTTAAAAGTGCTTCGGTTTGGTTCCTGTGCATGTCACGTCTCGCTGTGCTGGTATAAACAGGCATTGCAAAGCACGTGCTGACCCGCGCTCCCTGCCAAGTCCTTGCACGCGCTGTACCCTGTCGCTGTCTGAGCCCCTCCGGTAACAGTTTGTCCAAGGAGCTGGGGTCGGGAGTGGGGTTAATGCACGTGGTGCACTCGAGCATCGCAAAACTGCCGAGCTGGGAGGGCATCGCTTTCCAAAGCAAGTCACAGGCCGGGGTGATAGTGGGTGCTGACCCCAGGGGTCTGAAAGCTCTACAGTGGGGACTATCAGGCAGACACCAGCACCACCACGCAGCTGGGTGGGGAAGGCAGAGCCCAGCTATTTCTCCCCGTATCACCTGCTACGCTGCAGCAGCTGGGCATTGGCAGGGCTGGGCTCAGCGTCCCATGTGGGTCACTGTTTGGGGTACCTCAGTGCAGCGTGCCCCCTCCCAGAGACCCTCGAGCCACAGCCCCCCACTCAGTACCACCAGCACCTGCTTCAACAGATCCTCCTGCTTAGGACCGGCACAGCAGAGCTCGTAGAGAGGAAATCCCAGTGCAGTTAGCAAGCTTAATCCCAGGGTTTCTTATGGGGCCTTTTGTCCTGTGGGCTGAATCCGATCTCTGAAAAATCATGCATTTGGTGGGGGAGGGATTGGTTTCTTTTTTTTTTTTTGCTAGGTAGTTGGCTAGTTGTTAAAAAAAAAATAAAAATGTTTCTACATAGCTGGGAGCAATGCAAAAAGGCTGGACCGGGTGAGACAGGAAGCCCTTGTCAGCCCAGAGACATATGCCTGGGAACTCAAGGGTGCTAAGCCGAACATCAGCAACAGGAGCAAATACCCACATTAGGACCATGCTGGACACATAAAACAGCCATTCAAATCTCAGTGGCGACACTGAACTATCAACTCTAAGTGGTTAGCTGATTGGCAAGGACGTTTTAGCATTAAGACAGTGAAGATTCAGGCTAATTCTCTATAGGCCGCTGGGAATGCTGCCCAGTGCAGAACTGAGCTGCCTCGTTCCTTAAACCCCAACACTTCTTCTTTTTCTTCTGCCAACATACACTTGTTCACCTGGGGACAAGCAAATCAAAAGGAAGGTTATTTGAAAAGTTCATGTGTCGTAAAAAAAGACAAAAAAGGCCCAAACCAAACAAAAAATGGGGCCATGTGGGTTTTCCAGCAGTTCACAGAGATGGGCTGGTGTCCGGGGAATCCTTCACTCCCCGCCAGGCAAACCCTGCTCTCCTGGGAATGGCAGATGTTCATACCTTTCTCTCCTTTCTCTCCTTTTGGTCCCCTATGCCCCTGGCGTCCTGGTGGGCCCATTGGTCCAGGGTCACCTGAAGGAATGAGAAGACCAAGTTTGCTCTTGAGCATGACTGGCCCATGAACAGGGACAGGCCAGGGTAAGGAACACCGAGTTAGGATGATGGTTGGGCTGAGATCCCGAAGGTGCCACCTCCACTGTGGGGAGGATGTGACCTTGAGCCGCCCTGTGCCAGCTATCTCTGTGGACACGGAGCTGCTTCCTGGGCGTTAGAGGGCTTGAGAGGGAAAGGATGGTAAGCCTTACCTTTGGGTCCAGGATAACCCCTCTCCCCCTTTTCACCGGGTGGCCCCTGGATGGTACCATATGCTGGAGAGGGAAATGAAGGAGAGGATGAATGAGTGGGACAAACCACTTGCTAAGAGGTCTGTCCTCACTTAGAGAAGCAGAGTCACACTGGAAGGACATTTCTCTAGGTTAGATGGGATTAGACAGACTGAGAGCAAGTTTTTAAAAAATGGTTTTGGTCACAACAAAGCCCCAGGGGCAGGCTGTGATGTCATTTCACCAGCACTGCTCTGCCACTCTCTCTGGATGTCCTGGCTGTCACCAGGGCTGCAGCTGGCCCATGGTCAGGGAGGGGAATTTGAGACCAGAGCGAGCCGCTGTCTCATGTTGCGCTACATGTGCCAGCCCGGCCATGTTAAAATGCGCCACAGGGATTGCAAGCAGAGCGGCCTTCAGGGTTTGGGATGAGTTTCCTACAAGTAGTGGGAAAACCAGATGTCCTTCCTAATGACGAGACTGCACCTCCTGAGCAAGGAGGGGAAGGGGATGGAAAGACTATCTGCCTCCAGCTTTCTATCTTGACTGTATTTTTGCAGCACACAAAGGTGAAAAGATCACTAGGTCTACGAGACGTTGGAGAGATCTCATATGTATGAACCAGAAACACCAAGTCAATATGTCACTTACTTCTAAAGAAGTCCATGAGGTCCTCAGTGACATTGCCATAGGCTGCAAAGACCCTGCTGATGCCAGGGGGACCAGGAGGGCCCGGGGGACCCGCGGGTCCCTGTGCAGTGTACGACATCAGGTCCTGGAGAATACCTCGGCCTGAGGAATTAAAGATGTCATTTGAAAGGAGCTCTGGGGGACCTGTGGCTGGATGCTGAGGCAGGAAGGTGTAAGGGAGAGCTGCAGGCAGCAGGAAGGGTGAGGGAAGTGAACAGCATGACACCAGGTACAGGGGGTTAGGAGTTGTGGGCTGGGAGAAGGAGGGTCAAGACAAGCAGGCATTCCACTCACTCTGTAGGCTCTCCGACACACGGAGTGCCAGCTCATTGTAATCCAGGGAACCAGTGAAGGAGCTGCTGTAGGATCCGCTTGAACTTGCTGATCTTCTGTGTGATTCATCCTCTGTCAGCAACCCAGCGAAAGACCCATCACTGCCCAGGGAGGTATCATAAGAGCCATCACTGCCCATTGAGGCACTGTAAGACGACATGCTGCTAACGGAGCTACCATATGAGCTGCCTGTGCCCAGTGAACCTCCATGGGATCCCTCAGCACCAAGGGATCCTCCATGCAACCGCTCGGAAGTCCGTAACCCTTGGTAAGACGAAGACATAGACCCAGCCACCAAGCCACTATCTCCTTTGGGTCCTGGTGGTCCCCGTGGCCCAGGGGGGCCAGGCGGCCCTGAGATGTAGCTTCGAACTTCATCACCTGCAAAATACAAAAGGGGGGACTTCACCAGGGTACCTGGGCCCCCCAGGCTTGGCAGAGGTCCTGTGCTACCCCCTGAATGAAGACTGGAGTGTGAAATTCTGTCCCACCAATCATTGCAGTATCCCTCTTCCAGTGCCACTTCTCAGGCAGCAGGCACGTATGTCAACCTTGATCTCTACAGATGGCACGACACCCTCCTCCTTCCCATCTCTCCCACAGTTTTGGGTGCTCAATCTTGGAAACATGCCCAGTGATTTTGCAGAAGGGTGTGCTCCTCTCAGGCCAGTTTCAGCACCTCTGCCAGAACAGCCATTCTGTGACCAGTCTCCCAAAAGTGAGGGGATCCCCATATTTCTGAAAGACTGCCCTGGATGACTTGCCAGCATGAGAGCTCAGACTAATGTTGCTTCACAGCTGGCCCAGTGCTGCCCTCCAACCCCTGCATCATCCATTGCTCTGTAGGCAGGTGTTTGTCAAAGAAAATGCTTTTCCCATGGCAAAACTCTGCAGGTGACCTTACTAGGGACTCGCTGTTCAGTACAGGCCAATTGTAACTGCCCAGCACCTGTTCCTTTTGGCTCACAACATGGACTTTTGCCTTGCAGTCGGACTGAGAGGAGACAAGCTTATGGGGTGCAGTGTAGTCCTGTGTAGACCTGGCCGTAGAGGTAAGGTGTTGCTGCAGCCCCAAGTCAGGGAAGGCTCCTACAGGGCTGCCTCAGCTGTGGCAGAGCCAGCAGCCTACACAAGGCAAAGTATGGCTCGGGGTGTGTGCAGGGAGGATGGATGGCATCCCCTTACTCTTCAGGTACTGGATCAGCTCGCTCCTGAACTCGTCACTGTGGGTGATGTCAGCATAGGACAGGAGGCCGGTTCCTGAGAAGCCTGGTGGTCCTGGAGGGCCAGGAGGGCCAGGTGGGCCCTGGACTCCAGAGAGGGAGTATCCCACACCTTAAGAGAGAGGAAGAATTATTTTCCAACAGTGGGAGGACAAGGAAATCACACATGTCTGGGGATGTTGAAAGTTTAAAGGCTCCAACCCCAAATTCTACCCCTTTACAGCTGATGTTGACGAGAATTTTTTTTTTTAAAGTGACCTTGCTCTCAGTGGGCAGTCATGCCCCTGGTAAGCTAAATCTCAGCCTCAGTCCCCATAGCACCTACAAACAGAATCTCCCTGCCAGCTGTGAGAAACACAAATGCTTTACTTTGTAGGTAAGCAGAGACGTCCTCCAAAGAGGTGCCTGGTGATCCAGGGATCCCTGGGGGTCCTTGGGGCCCTGCAGGACCAGGAGGCCCAACAAGACCACTGAATTCAGAGTCTGTAAGACACAAGGGAAGAAAAGGAGTCACACAAACCACCGCAACCCTGATGAACGTTCCCTGACAATACAGGTAATGCCAGCTACAGCCAAGTATAAGGTGCTTTTTTCTCTCCAGCACCTTCTGGTGCAGCCTTCCTGCTGTACCTCACTTCCCTGTGTGTAGATGTCACATTGGGAAGTCAGGAGATCCCAAAGTGGGTAAAAGTCCCTATTTTTTAAATATACTTCAAAAAAGTGGCATAAGAAATTCCTTTATGCTGCAGAGTTTGGAGCAGACAAAGGGCTCCTCCATCCCCTTCCCCAAGACAGCACTGTGCTGCTACTGCTCTCCACAGGAGCACAGTGATCTGTCTGCAGCCCCTCATAGTCTGTGCAGGTCCTGGCAGAGCTCAGGAGGCCTGCAGTGCTGCGAAGGCAGAGGGACCATCAGAGTCTCACAGAGGGTTATATGTTGTGGTGGGCAAAAGGGGAAATTCTGTACTAAGCCTGTAAAAAAAGATCCTGGGGGTGCGTAGGGACCTATGGCAGGGGAATAAAGAAATTGGCTTACTTCGCAGGTATGCTGTCAGGTCACTGTAAGATATACCAGGTGTCCCTGGAGGCCCAGGTGGTCCAGGGAGCCCAATGCTCATCCCAGAACCTGCAAAATCAAACAGATCCAAGAGTAGCACATTATCAAAACAGTCTGCTACAGTGTGAGCAGACGGGCTGCAGGGCTTGTTCACAGGCAACACAGGAGGGACTCCTGCAGGGTGGAGTGTTCACATCAGCAGATTGTGCTGGGAACCACGGCTCAAGCCTTGTTCCAGACTTGGAGTTAAAGCTTGCCCCATTAATCCAAACACAAGGACACCTACAGACAGGCAGGCATCAGGCCTCTATTCTTGGCAAAAGCTTTGCACACCTCATGAACCCCTGACGTGGCAGGGGGCACCCCAGGACATGCAGCTCAGCTGTGACCCACTGGCTGATGCATGTGCTGTTCTCCCTGTGTCTGCCTATCTGCAAGCTGCTCTGGTGCAAAACTTTGCACCTTTGTGATTTGCCTTAATGAAATGTCCTTGCTAATAAAATGCAGCTGGCCTGCTTGAGCCGTTTGGGTGTTGTGCTTTCAAGGAGATAGTTGCAGGTACCAGGACTAGGCATTTCAGCACTGCTGCTGGGGATGCTCCAGTCCTCTCTGTCTGACAGTACTTACATGCCATATCACCCCTTTACAGATGGGAAAATGAAGCAGAAAGGTGGAATTTGTTTCAACTAACTTTAAACTTCTAAGAGTTTGTTGCCTGAGCTCCCTCGACACAAAGAGGGCAGAGATCAACTCTTCCACAGAGAGATATATCCTGGCTACAGAGCCAGTGAGAAAAGGGTTATAGAGGCACTTGAAGGTGTCTAAGATGGCTAAAATGAAATTACGTTCCTAAGCTCAGTTTTTAGCAAAGTAAGAACTCATTAATGGAGTCTGTGGATAGTATCTTAGCTACAGGGTATCTTTGTTCTCTTCCAAGTCTCTCGCAATCCCTGTGAGGATGTCTCTGTATGTAGGGATTCACACAGTCGACACTGGAAGAATTTTCACTGACAGTATGAGCTTTCTGCTCAGCTCCCAAAGGAAGAGGAAAATGCACATTAATAAAGACCATTACTTGTCATGTAGTTAATAAACCGTCTGGTCAGCTCATCATAATCCAGTGACAGAGACATGCCATCTCCCCCTGGTCCAGGAGGTCCCGGTGGGCCCTGAGGTCCAATTAGATACTGACGAATTTCTTCTCCTGGAAATGAAAAATGCATCTTTTAAGGCTGTCCAGCTGCTGCAAAGACACAAGGTGTGAGGAGTTCCCAGCCTGTGAGCTGAGCTCCCACCATTAAGGAGACCATCAAAATCTATGGATGCAAAGAACCTTTCCCCACTCTCCTCCTTTTCTGAGTGTGACCTGCCCTGTGTATGGTGTCAGAAACATTTGTGACAGGGCGGGTAACCTCCTATAATCCAGGGTTTGAGGAGGCTGAGAATTTGGATTGCTAAAGGGACCTCCTTGTGCTCTGTTTCTTCAGGACACCCTGGACAACATCTTGGGTAAAGAGAATTAAAAGTGGCTCAGCTGGGAAAGGCCATGCTGAGTTCTGTGGCATTTCAGCAGCCATTTGTCTATTTGGAATGTGGAATCTGATTCACTGGATCACATAGGAGGAGCGCAGTGTTGGCCAGCATCATCAATACTTTCAGGCACAGCAAAATGACATCCTGGTGATTTATATATCAGTCCACAGTAACAACGTGTGTAGAAAACAATACAGAGCGGGGTATCCTCCCCACCTTAAGAACAAAGACATAGCAAGGTGGGCAAGAAGGAATGGGGGGAACCCTAAGAGAGGGGAGAGCAGGAAAACAGAAGCCCAAGGTTTAGTGGGAGATTGGGGGAAATTGTGGGGAATTCCTGAAAAGGAGGGACATAAGCAGATGCCACCTAGAGAGCCAAGGAGGGGAATGGAGGGGAGAGTGGGAAACTGCAGAGTTACAACAGTAGGTATGAAAAGCAAACAGGTAAGAAAGTATAGCTTCCAGAAAGCTTGCAAACTCTCCAGTACAAGACACATAAATCTGTCTCCAAAGGACTTGGAAGGAGTCATCGCAGGTTGCTCAGCAGCACCTATGGCAGCACTTTGCCCTCCGAAGCAGCTGCTGGTAACTCCGGTTGGAGACAGGAGAGTGGAAGGGAAGGCAGATCTCCAGGCTGCTGGGATGCTTTATCCCCCAACCCCCATGTTTCCCTTGAGGGTCACTTACTCTGCAGCATGTCCAGAAGTTCTTGGTACAAAACAGAGGTAGTTGATACCGAACTGGCAAGTGACTGATAGCCACCTGAAGAGCCTGTGGGAATGAAAAGGTTTTACATCAGGCAGGATGAGACAGAAGGTGAAGAGGGGTCAGGCAGGGTCAAAGGAAAGCTGAATGAATCCATTTTAACTGGTTGAATGGTCTTCCTGTGCCCCCAGCCATGAATCAGTTGCTGTCTCACACATCCTGGTGTCTCCACAGCTGTGTGGCCTGTGCTCTTCTCACTGAGATTCCAGGCTACTTTCAAAAGCTTGAGGAATTTCATCTACTTTAGGAGGGCCCCAAGCATATAAGCCAGCCCTAGAATACTTGAGACCACATATACCAAATAAAGCCACCTCTGCTTGGATCTTGGGGGCATTACAGGGTCTAACAGCTAATGTTTAGTGTGAGACTTGTTTAAACAGCAGCAATTGTTAGTTAATCTAGCCGTTAAAATGGGACAAGGCTCAGAGCCCACCTCAGCTCTGTGGAGTTCTGGGCCAAGACTGCAGAAGATGAATAAGTAGGTTGGGGTGCTGCTACTTAAAGACTGTTGTTTCTCCTCTGGTTCTCACCTCCTAGGTGTTGCACAAGCTCAGCCGAGAGCGTGACTCAGTACAGAGCTTACCAACATGGTGCTTACTTGTCATATAGCTCATAACACGGGTAGCCAGCTCCGCATAATCCAAGTTCATCCCATCCGCAGTGGTGATAATTCCAGGTGGGCCTGGAGGGCCTGGTGGGCCTTGGGCACCAGTCAAATAATGCCTTACGTTGTCACCTAGGTAGGAAGCCCAAGATATGCCCACATCACTAGCAGGAAGACAATGGCCGTATGCAGAATTACTGGACCCTCTTCCGCTGGCAAAAAGCAGGCCAACAGAAGGACAGTTCTGCAGAGGCCACAGTGGGCAAGGGCACTTCACAGTATTCAACAGAAATAAGGCCAGAGCAGTAGAGCTGCTTTTTCTAAAGGGAGAGTGACAAGGGGCTCAGGGAGCAAAAGAGAGATCGGCATGTGTCTGATGACCGATGGCAAAATCTCATTATACTCACTCTTCAGGTAGTCAGTGACATACTGCTGAATCTCTTGAGATGAACTTCCACCTGGGCCAGGAGGACCCGGTGGCCCAGGAGGTCCTGGGGGTCCCTGAATCTGTCTGGATCCACCTAAAGAAAGCATTGTAAGGAGAAGGAGTGGCATGGTTGCATTAGACTAAGTGATGCTGAAGTGTGCTTGCATTGAGCCTTTCCCACAGGTCTGGAAAAAGCTTTGGGAATGGACTATGGAGGGGCTCCCTCTTTATCTCTAAACACAGTCAAAGCATGGGCTATTAGGCAGTATAATGTCTGCAATTAATTTGGCATCTTATAATTCAGCCTATGCAGCTCTGCAGGGCCGAGTCCAGAGATCTCCCTGGCTTCGTACTGGTCAGTTTGTGCACCGGAGTGCAATGCTGTGCAGAAATATAGGTGGAGATCCATAAAGCACTAAGGCTCATTGGGCTAACCTTACTGCCCTGCTGCTCCCAAGCCCAGCCAGCCTGGGCAGTACCAGCTCAAGAACCTCCTCACTCATCTCCATTGCAAGATATAGGTGGGCCCTGTGTGACTCCTGTCACCATGTTGTCGCATGACACCTCATGCTCTTTAAGGTGTCTGTCTTCCCAGCACCCTGAGGTAATATTCCGAGGACACAATGTGGAGAAGCAGAGGGCTTGTTCACATTGAGGGGCACTTAAGTTAATCCATATGCAGTTTTTGTGAAACTGCATTAATATCCTGCATACAGAGATGCTCTTACTCAGAATGAAAGCAGCTTAATTCACATGAATCCACCTGAGGCTAGGTAAGTACTAAGTACAAAGAACAAAGGACACTTTTGTTCTGATCAGTAGTTTTTCCACTAGAGGGTTCAATGCAGCTTCCCTAATCCCTTGTGGAACATGGTTAGCCAACTTAGAATCCCTTTCTTTCATGGCCTATGAGGACAAACTCTGGCTCAAAGGATTCCTAGTAAGCTGGAAACAGAAAACTTGCAATTCAGTAGTTTTTCCACTAGAGGGTTCAATGCAGCTTCCCTAATCCCTTGTGGAACATGGTTAGCCAATTTAGAATCCCTTTCTTTCATGGCCTATGAGGACAAACTCTGGCTCAAAGGATTCCCAGTAAGCTGCAAACAGAAAACTTGCAATTCTTAAATTGTCTGATTTAATGCAGGCTGTGCAAAAAGAGGTTTTGAACACAAATCCCATCAGCATTAGGTTGGCACCCACATTTGTAAAACCCAAAGGAGGTTTTTCAAAGTCTCCACCAGGATGTGAGCATTTCTTGATACTATCAGAGCAATGATGGTCTGGCCTCTTACCTCGAGATGCTCCTGGGATGCCAGGAGCGCCTGGGACACCTGCATCACCTGGAAACCAGAGTGAGACAGACAATTGTAATGGGTGTCACTGCATGTTGCATACTTGGTCATGTAAAACAGTTGAGCTACATGTTGACAGAGTAGCAACTACCCAGCCCTTGTAATGACTATCTTGAATTAGCAGCTTGTTGGGGAAGAGCAGAAAGAAGAGGCCACGGCAGCTTTCCTGAGTCTTCTGTGACCTGCCCAGGTGCCTTGTACTCAGAGCAACTCTATTGCCATGGTCCTGCTCTGCCTGAAAAGGCAGGGTGGGCACAGCTGTAGTTCCCAAAGGACCTTTAGTCTCAACCACTCTTGGCTGTGTGAGGCCACCAGCAAAGAAAGAAAGAAGATTTTTAACTTCACCTTTGGGCCCAGGTGGGCCTGGCGGGCCTGGAACTCCTGGAGGTCCCTGCATGGTGACTCTGTCACCTGCCAATTGCAGAAGAAGAGTCAGCGATTCACAGGAAAAAAGCGTGTGGACAAAATCCTGGCTCCACTAGAACTAGGCTAGAATCAATAGAGCAGGATTTTGCCCTCCAGCTTCAGCCTAGGGACAATGAATTTAAAGGAGGAAAGGGGGCACAGACTGACCGTGGGAGGGGAATGCTGAAAGGCCAGGGTCACCGGGTTCTCCTGCATGGGACACAGAAATGGAGGAGCAGTCATAGACACAGGCAAGCTACCCTGTACCCTACTGATACCTCCTGGAAGCTTCCTTACCCGTGAATCCTCGTGGACCTCGCTCGCCTGTGAACAAGGAAGCAGAGGAACAGTGTTAGCATTTGCTTTATTATGATCTGCAACATCCCAGCCCACATTGCAGAATATTATTGTGGCCTTCAACATACAGGGCAGAAATTGGTAAAGGGAGTAGGTCCCATGTTCTACTGCCAGCTCAGAGCTGAGCTACAATTCACAGGGCCACCTGCTTGCACTGACTTAGCCAAGACTGCATTCTGCAAAAAGACTGTTCCCCTTTAATGGCAAATCTGAAGCTCTGAATGCTGCTGAGTCTAATAGGCTTGCAAAGTTGGGATCTGAATACAGCGATTGCCTTGACACCAGTACCAGAGGTTAATAAATTTCTCCGACAAAGATTGACTTGTTTTATGGCAGCAGACAGGAGTCTTATTTAGTGACCACTGTGCTAGCTTTCTTACAGCCACAGAAAGGCAGGACACTTTCTGCTTCCAAGCCCTTCCTTCCTTCTTTTCAGTCTGACGTGTTGAGATCCATCTAGTATCTTGGTGAGGCAGAAAAATATACCCACCTTGGTCTCCCTTCGGGCCTGGTGGGCCTGGTGGACCTGGTGGGCCTGTGAGGAATGTTTCTGTAATTAAAACAAAAAGGTTTCTTTATGAAATCCAACAGAACATGACACAAGTTTCCTCTGGCTCCACCTGCTCCTAGCCAAGGATGTGCTCTCTGGAACCCCAACAGGCAGAACGTTCCCAGGGCACAGGAGGGAATGAGTGGGGAGAACCTACCTGAGGTGGACATGGAAGATCCTGGTCTCCCTGGTGGGCCTGGAGGTCCTGGCAATCCTTCTCCTAGGCAAAAGGGACACAAAAAGGCTTCAGGAAGGATGCGCCTCAGCAATTAAGTAAATGCATGTCAGAGCTGCTACATGTCCAGCCATAGCCATAGCTCAAATATTTCCAAGTGTAGGCTAGTATCATTGTTTTCTCCACACACATCTATCCCTGTCAGTTATTTTTCATTATCATTTGCCACCACAGCAGACATAGGACAGAACTCCTTTCTTTGTGGAACAGAGTGCTTATCCCACCTGGCCTTCACTGTACTGAAAGGGAAGGTTCATTTCATCACACGCCTGACCTGCTCCCCTTTGCTACTAAGCAGAGAATAAGGAATGGGGCTATGCTCCTGTCTCGTGTCCCCCTGCACCTCCTCTCTTCTAGCTGTGAAAGGGAAATCTGTGCTACAGGAAGTGGAGTGGGGATATGTTCCTCATGATAAGAACCGCTCCATCTGTCTCCACCTGGAAGTTAAGGCTGGACAAGTAAGAAGTAAAGATGGAACTGATTGCAGTTACTTCCTTTAGGGACTTGAGAACATTGAGTGTCTTCCCAAAAAGTATGGCTTTTATGAATTACTACTCTGGCTAGCAAACCTCTGTCAAGGCAAATCTCCTCTTGGGCAGCATCTTGCTGCTGTGAAACTATATTGTAGTGAAATTGTGTTAGTAGGAACCCACTATGTGAAATTCTGCTTCCAGTAAAGTCAGCCCTACTAACTCCACAAGGTCCAAGACTGCATCTGGGATACTGCAAGGCACGGGACAGAGGCACTGAAAAACCTCCCACTTTCCAGGTTTGTTTCAGAGAAACAACCTCTTACCTGGGGGGCCACGAGGTCCAGGAGGACCCTGCACAGATTCACCTGATGACAAAAGAAACAGGGGTATTATAGAATATTTAGTCAGCAAACTGCACGGCCCAGAAACATGACATGTGTTAGCGTCCCCCTGCTTACATACTGAGCTCTGCTATATTACATACCTGGTGGTCCAGGGGGACCTG
This sequence comes from Buteo buteo, assembly GCF_964188355.1. Taxonomy (NCBI): domain Eukaryota; kingdom Metazoa; phylum Chordata; class Aves; order Accipitriformes; family Accipitridae; genus Buteo; species Buteo buteo. The sequence goes on from NC_134174.1 coordinate 56,303,785, forward strand.
GTGGTCCTGCTCGCCCTTGTAAATCTGCCAGCACTGTGCAAATGAAACACACACAAAAAAGGGAAAATTGTTGCTATAGAGCTACTGCTGCTATGGAAACACTGTCATTACGTTGCTGTTAGAAGCTCTTACAATCAAAGGTGGACTAAGGCAGGACCTGGGTGACCTAAGTCAAAGTTGAGGCAGAAAGGGAAAGGAAGAGATGTGTTTGGTTGCCAGCATGCAGGTTTAGAACAGGAAGCAAAATACAGCGCTGACTAGGCTAGCAGCATTTTGGAAACAGGGAGAAGATCTCTCTGTAGAGTAATGGTTGCTGAGGGAAAGAGCAAAGGACTCAAAGGCTAGAGAAGGAGGGAAAGAACTTTCAAGGAGAGGAAAGATTCTTTCAGAGGGGCAAGTTTTGGGAGGAGAACATTATGCAGCCGTTATTTAACAACTAGCTGCACTGTGTTATCTTGATTGGAGATGTATCCTCACCTCCAAGCTGAGGCACAAACTCAAAGTTCAGTGATGCTGAGATCCAAGACTCCTGAATAGGGGATGGGACAGTACTGAAGCATGGTCTGGATCTACATAACCCCATTCAGATGGTGATCAGGCAAGGACCATTTATGATTTTATGCTCTCCTCTACCTTGCCTCTCCTGCACACTTGCAGAGGTCCCAGAGCATAGGAATACTGATTGTAAGTAAGTGCACCACACATCTAGTATTGCACAGAACAAGCAGACACTCTTCTTGGGATGCTGCTAATCCATTCTGTTCTGCTCCACTTACTTTCATCTTAAAATAGCATTTGCTCCCCTGTGAATTTGTCCTCTAATTCACAGAGATATTCTGATTTCTCTTGCTCAGATTAATGTGCCTTCTCAAAGTGGTTCTCCTTTTACGGATAGCTCTGTGTTCATATTACATAGGGAACTGCCCTGTGTGAACACAAGGGCTAAAAGGCCAGGCTGAAACCTCACAGCTCTGTGACCATCTCTAATGTTAGGGACTGTTCACCATCACCATTCCTTAGCTTTCCTCTCTGTGACATGGGCCTGATGCCATCTGTCTCCTTTAGAAAGCACTTTTGGATGCACAGATGAGAGGGAGGGCAGAAGAAGTAGCTGGTATTGCTGTCCCACCACCAAACATATACACACACACACTTGCCCTATATCACATTGAGGGGAAAGAGGTAGAGGCATCTCCTGTTAGCTGTGAGCAGGCCTTGAGGCCTCTGGCACCTCCAAGCAAAGGAGTGGAAAGGCAGGCCCACTTACTTTGAGATGTTAATGATGAGACTTCTGTTTTGATAGTTTCTATCACAGCTTCACCTGGGGATCCCTTCTCACCCCGTGGACCTTTTTCAGGAAAAAAAAAAGAGAAAGCAAATTATGTAACTGAGAGAGGATGACATTTTGTACCCACTCCTCACCTCCCTGACAACAGGTTCAGACTTTGCTTATGTGAACTGGGAGCATGAACTCAGTCCCTGGCTCTGAGGGACACTGTATTAAAATGTAGAAATTACTGCACAATTTGCTCTAACAGGATCATAGAAAGCCAGCTAAGAAAGGTTCATAGGAGTCAGCTCTGTTCAGGCCCTTCCAAACAGCTGTCTGTCCAATTGGCAGTGGTTTCACAGTGACATTATTCCCAATTTGGTTCTAGTTTATTCTCCCACCTTTCAAAATGGCAGGAAGCATCCAGCTGGGCTATACCCCCTACCACAGACAGGCAACTGCACTTGAGAAATGCCTTAGAAATACCAGCCTCCAGAAAAACATAAGAAAAAAAGAGATTTGCAGCATCCACATCATGCTGGCTCTTACCACCCTCCCTTCTTCCCCTGGGAAAGAAAAAAGAATAGCAATTCTGTACAAGATTAATTAAGCCAAATAGTGCAGCAAAATTAACTGAAAGGAAGAAATCTGCAAACAAAAAAGGGAGAGGGATTGTGCCAAGGGCTGAGAGAATTAGAAACAAGGGAAAATTAATGAATTCAGTTCTCTTAAGAAACAGAATCAGAGCTGATGGAGAATGGTACCTTGTTGTCCAGGGAGACCAGCTGGTCCAACAGGACCTGATTTCAAAGGAAAAAAAACCAGATTGCATTAGATTTTTCTGGTTGTATTTTACAGTAGCAGGAAAGAATCAATAGGTCTTTTATAAGAACTGAGTTTCAAATAATGTATTTGTCTGCACAAGTAAATGGAATTGCTATGGGGTATGAATTCATCAATGTCCCATGTATTACTTGAAGCTCCGGAGAAGAGGCTTGTTTTCCATCATGTGGCAATTAAAGTACTTAGTGCCTCTTAGACCGGGGAAATAACCAGAAAGTCACTGACCACAGTAGAAATGCAATAAGCCTAATCCTCCTCTCTCATTCCCTGCTGCAAATTGAGGCTAGCTCTACCAAACCAGCTCCAGGATTAGCTCCAGCTATACAGCTGGGAGAGGCACAGAAGTGCCATGAGAACCAGAGCTCAGGAACTCTGCTGCCTGACACCAGCGTGCTGGAGGGCAGTGTCTGATCTGGGACAGAGGAGGCTGAGGACAAGCTCATGCATAGCCAGACTCTGTGTGTGTGTGTGTGTGTGTGTGTGTGTGTGTGAAAGATTTGCAGATGCTCACGTGGGATTTCTGCTGTCTTGAGTTCAAAGCTAAGACTGGAAAACAAGCACTTCCTGATTTCATTAACAGTGCCAGGAAAGGGATTAGACACAAGTCTGCTTTCCTGAGAGGCAAAAGAGCTTGATTCTACTCACTGGATTTGAACTTATCACTACTTTGTACTCATCAGGTCAAAGGACAACAACAGTGTTCCCAGTTTCTTCATCTTCTCAGCCCTCCCTTCTGTCCTTCCCCCCTGTGATCATATCCCATTTCTTCCTTGAGGATGCTGCTTTCCTAAGTCAACCTGAGATATTGGTCTTTCTGCAGGAAAGGGTGAGGACCATGAGTCCTGCCTGAGCAATCTTGCCTCCCAGACAGGGCAGCCTGGCAGAGACAATAAACATCACACATTAAATTATGGACTGGATGCACAGCAATGTAAGCTGCCTGCAAAAACCACAGCAGAGGAGCATCTTCCTCACCTGGAACACCTGGGGGTCCAGTGGGGCCGGCTGGGCCTGGGGGACCTGGTGGGCCTGGCAGAGCAATAGTTGACGAGCCCTCTGGAATACAAAAACATACACTTGCACACATACACATATATACACACATCCAGCGAATGTGTAACAAATCTTTCCTTGAGGAATCACACATCTATAGCGTATGTATTCTACCAGCACAGGGAGCCCCAGTACAGGTCTGACAGTCGAGATGAATTTAGGAGGCATAACAAAAACCAGAAAATCCTTCAAAAGCAGCAGTGTTTGAACTCTCACAGCACTACATACCAGCACTTATGACTTTTCCTGGAGCTCCAGGTTCTCCTAAGAAAACAAAGAGACAAAAGATGCATTTCTTTGGGGGGGAAGATTTGTCACTAGCTCAATGACATTGTCTTCTTAAACATGATTTCTGTTCTGTTTGCCCTTGATCTCCTGTCTAAGAAGTCACAGCACTAGAAGGTCATGAGGGAAGCAATAGAGCTCAGCTAATCCAGAGATATCCTCCGATCAGCTTTCCAAGCACTACCTCTGCCAGCATAGGCAATAGGCCTAGGTTTATCTGAGGCAGGCACGCAGCTCCCATTGCAGTCACCAGGCATCATACTCATATGCTCAGGACAGAACCAGGTTTGCTAAGGTTGTCTCAGCGGAGAACTGTCATGCTGCGTGCCTTAGCAGATGCCCTGCCTTTTGTGTATGCTCACGGAGGCCTTGGCTACCGTCTATTTCTCAAACCTTGCCTTCCTAAAGCCACTAGATGCCACTGTTGATTCAGGGACTGGTCAGCAGAGCAGCTATCCTCCCTAAAATGAAGTGCTTAGAAAGAAAATGAGTATTAGAAAAGAAACAAAACTCACCTTTAGCCCCTGGCCGGCCTGGACTGCCTGGAAGTCCTGATAGGAGGTAGATGAACAATTTAAAATGGTTAGTACAAATATTATTTGCTCTATTTTTTCCAGGTACCCTAATTGAGTTTCACTTGTGGGTTTATAGAAGGAGCTCCCTACTCATGACCCTGGCTTTCAGCATTTATAAGCAGGTCCCTGACAGCAAGTGGAGGAATTCACAGTGGACTGTACACTGAGCTGGTAGTGTCCCTGGGCATAGTTAAGGCCTTCCTTTCTCCCACTGCTCCCTGGATGACAGCACTGCTTCCTAGATTTACCTCCAGCTTCTTCCAGGTACTGCTCCCTGTCCTGAGGCTCCTGGATAAATTCCCTGGTGACTTGCCCCCCAAACCACCTTTGCTTGCAGACATCACATCCTTTGTTTTAACCTCTATTGCTACATCCTCTCCCCTCTGTTTCTGCTGCTGATTGGAAGGACTTTTCAGTGATGCACAGGGAACTGAAACATGTTATTTGTTGAAAACTATGTTTTGGAGAGAGGCAAATTTTCAACATTCCAAGGCCCTGCATTTCTCAAAAACTACACACCAACGACAAAACCTGTCTCAAAAGCCAAAGAAGATGCAGAAAACTTGGAATATCACTTTGGAAGCCCTGAGCAGCACCAAGGGAAAATTACAAGGGTTTTCTGAGCCCATATCAAGTGTGTCATTAATGAACTGGAACATGGTGGAAAAGCCTACCTGGTGGTCCTTGGGGTCCTGTGAGACCTGGTAGAAAAAGGCAAAAATTTTAAGTCATCTAAACAAATTTCAGGTGGGGAAAGGATAGCAGGTAGAAAAAGATTGCATTTACTGGAAATTATAGCATACAGTCCACAAGTGATGTAAATTGGACTAGCACCTAGTATGTAAACTGAACATTGGCTCATAGCAGCTATGTTCTTGTTTGCAGTGTATACAAACCTGAGATCACAAAGGGTCTAGATTCCCTGTGTGTTTTCCTTTCATCACCATCTTACAGTACAGAGATCCTCTGCCAGGCTTAACTTCAAATTAAGACTGGAAATCGTTGACAGACATCTGTGTTCCTGACTGAGCAAAAAGTATTTTTGTTCTCTGTATGCTTTTACCTGGCTGTCCTGCATCTCCAGAGGGTCCTGGGGGACCTCGGGCTCCTGGCATTCCCATAAGACCTGGTTCACCTAGGGATATAATCACCATTAACAAGCCAGAAGTCACTGACTTACAATCTACCAATCCATTCAAGCTTGGCCACCAGCTGTCCTGCAGTACTTTCTACCTATTGTATCCTCATAGGCAACTGGCCATTTTCAGCAGCAGTGTCTGGCAGGTGATCATCAATGACAAAAGAGTTCTGTAGTAAGAAGAACTCTCTCACAAGTTTACAGCCAGCTCCATTGTATGTCTCAGTTCCATGCTTACATGGTTGACTCTACAGCTCTTCTGAGGCAGCAAGATCCCAGAACATGAACCTGCTGCCAACTTCTCCCACCCCTTTTACAAATCAACCTCCTGCCAAATCAGAAAGTACCTGCAGTTCTATCATCTCAAAGGAATCCCTTACCTTTTTCACCTGGCTGTCCATCACGGCCAGTTTGTCCTGTCCAAAGAAAAGAGATTGTTAGGGACTGCTGAAATAGTACCACACTTGCCCTGTCCTCCTGCTAAGTGAGGTACAACCTTAAACACAAGAGGGTGGCTTTTCATCATATTGCATCTGAAAGAAACCTTGGCTGCAGTTACTGAAGATCCAGAAAACATTCACTTGAAACTTAACTGTAGGACATCTTATCTGAGTATACAGACTAATCTTATCTATCTAGAGAAAAGACCTAGGATCACAACCAGTATGATTCCACTCCCACATTGTTTCCTTGTCTGTGCTCATAGAAATACACTCTGGGTAGAAATGACATTGTCCCACATATAAACACAGCTGTTTTCTGTTACCCACCTACAGGTCCTTTAGCCCCTGGCTCTCCTGGAAGACCAGGCATTCCTCTTGAGCCTTGTTCACCTGTAGCAAAATGGTATGAAAACGAATCAAACAAATCTTGGCGAAGATACAATTTATCACTGTCAGCAATATTTGGTGCTTTGCAATTGAAAAACAACATTGACAGGATGTTCAGGCTTCATGATTTGTGACTGTCTCTGGGCATTAGAAAAGCTCAAGTGACAGGAACACAGGGCACGTGAGGGAGAATTTCCCTAAAGCTAAATACAAAGATTGCTACCAATATTACTGGAATCAAGAATGGGATCTAGTTGTTTAAAAATTGGGTGCAAAAATAAAATTCCTATAACCAATAACATCATTATACTTTTTTCAGAAGGCTAACTGGGATTGGCTGGGCTATACTGTTATTTGAAAACTCAAATAATGCACATGTATATTAGATAGGCTGTTACTCCAGGAAAACAATCCACTGACCTGTCATTCCACGAGAACCCTTCTCACCCTGATCACCTGTGGTACAAAAAAGGGAATGATTCTGTGAGATTGCTTCATTGTATTGTAAGATGTTTCCATCAGAGAAAATAAAGTCTGCTTTCTGACAAAAGCACAGAAGAAAAAGCCAAAGAAGGATAGCGTTAATACCCATGGACAGTATCCATATCTAAAGGAATCTAAAGAAAATATCCACAAAAGATATCTAACTGATCAACATACCTTTGGGTCCAGGTGCTCCAGCGGCTCCTTTCTCACCTGAAAGATATGTGGATGATTGAAGAATACTAATAACAAGTCAGAATTGAAAGGAATTTCATGCATCAAGAAAAATCATAGTGGAAATACAGATACTCTGATATCAGACAAACTCAAACTGGCAATTCCTTTCCTTCAATACAGCTCCATCCATCCAACCATGTTTCCTCACCTAGCCTGCTCTGTTACCTCTGTGTCTTTTGTATTTCTCAATATTTGCTTGCAATCACTGACTAAGTAAGTTTAGTTCCTCCTTCCCTTTCCTCAGTCTTATGCTTTTCTTTGTCCCTAGCATCAAAATGCTACATGCTCAGACCAAGTCTGCTACTCAGAGCAGTGCTAGAAAAGCACATCAGCTAGCGCTGCTGTAATTGCTGAGGGGAAGAGAAGCTCACCTTTAGCACCTGGGAGACCTGCTTCTCCTCTAAATCCTTGTAGGCCGGGAGGACCTGCAGAAAAATGAGATGGGGGGTTTAATTCATCTCACTCACCTTTATGCACCACTGAAGAGGAAAAACTATGAGAAGCTGTCACTGGTTTTGTTTTCTCTAGTCTCTAGATGCCATAGCAAAGGAATGCAGCACTCACCTGGAGGACCTTGTGGGCCTGGAGAACCCATCAGACCTGTGAATAAGGAACATGGATTTTCTTTCAGTAACACCACAATTAGAAAATTAACAAATCTCTTTTGGTTTGCCCAATAGCATCCACAACCCAACAGGTGTTTAGCAGATTGGAATTCCCCCAGCTACTGGAAGAATTTGCATCAGTGGCATCATCAAAACCAGGACAACAAATCTACACAACTTAGTCTTGTGACATAAAGGAAGTTGTTTTCCCTAAAGTAAGGTAATGAGACTCAAGTCTTCCATCTTGGCTGAGACGCTGGGATCTGTGCTTCAAGTGGGACTCATTTGTTTATAGTGCAATTTTTATCACAGTTACATGGATTGTACAGCTGTAATTCTGTTAGAAGCCTGTTAGGGATATGCAGTTTACCTTATTATTTCTGAAAGTAGAGAAAAAAACAGCTGGAAACTTCACATATCTTAAAGATCGATGTTTTGAGAAACCTCCCTGCCAATCCTCATTCTCACTAAAAATCTCCAAGAATTCATTGCTCTAAAGTTATGTGTACCTACCAAAGTAAATTTTATCTAAACCAAGGACCATTAGTTCACTTTTCTGATTACTGCAGTGCAACACAAGTGAAGCAGGAAGGCTGGAGTTCTCATTTAGTCCTAACCAGTCTGCTAGGCTCTCTCTGTCCATCTTCATATTTACCTTTAAGGCCAGCAGAACCTGGAGGACCAGGTGGCCCTGGAGGACCTGGCTCACCAACAACACCTAGAATGCAGAATAAGAGCATGAATAGATACTGTAGAATACAATTGCGATTGCATTTTTCCATTATCCCATCTCCTGTTATTCTTTCTTTGGCAAGTGTCATGAAAAATCTGCTGGTCAGTTCAAACCACCCAAGTAAGCGTGCATTGTCCAAGAGAAAAATTGCATCTCACTGGGCTTTGGGGTGAGCAAGACAAATCCCCCAGCTTTGGTGACTTGGATAACAGGGAAGAAGATGACCTTGATACTAAGTGCTTTTGGTTCTGCCACATTGAAACCTGACTGTGAGACCCGGCAAACCAAAACAACCCTTGTTTACCCATTGTAAGTTTGACAAAAAAAATCCCTTAGGCCAGATTTGTCTGTGCTGGGAAATGTCTGAAATGAAATCTGGATTTGATTAATCAAATCAAATTCTATCACTGACGTGTTTTATAAATTGGGACCAAACTCTAGCTTTTGTCCATCTCTGCTTTATGCAAGAATGGGACACTTAGTTCCTACCTCTGTCTCCTTTTTCTCCAAATCCAGGTGGTCCAGGCTCCCCTCGAGGCCCTGGTAGCCCTTCTCGACCTCTTTGTCCCATGGGACCTTCCATGCCAGGATCACCTACAGGAAACAAATGCCTTGTAAAAAAAGGTGTCTTTATGGGAGGCCTTGGGCAAGAGGATCCATGGCCACCTCCATGGGGAAGGCAATGATCACACCAACCTGGTGTCTGTATTCCCATGCTATGTGTCAATCAGTTGTGAGAGACTAACAGCATTGATAGAGATGCTTACCCATGCTGCCTTTCTGTCCTTTTGGTCCTTCTGGTCCTTGGTGCCCATTTGGACCAGGAATGCCTGGAAAGAAAAACAGAGCAAATGTTCAAAGCCCTTGTCTGTGTACCATGAAAGAATAACATGCAAATTAGGGGAACCTGAAGCCTGGAGGGATTCATTAGCTCGGGTAAAGAATATATTACTTGGAAGGTGGGTACTTGAACAGGGATCTCTTTAGAAGAACACAATACATGTAAGAGCACAAGAAAGTTGGGCCAAGTACTCATGCAGCTGTGGGATTCTTTCAAAGGTAGGCTGGGATCTTCACAACCCCAAATTAGCCATGTTAAACTAAGTGGAAGTCAGGCTAAGGCCTTGCTTGTAACCAAGTCTCTGACTTGTGTCTGTAGCTCCACACTAAGGTATTGATCAAGTGACTTAGTCTATGCTAAATATTGGCTCCTTAGATAACCACCTTGAGCTAGGTTTGCAGTGCAAAATCTGTTCTTGCCTACAGTAATGTCACTAAATGTCCTTCCTCAAAGGGGAATTGTACTACTGCCCACCTGGGACACCAGGAAGTCCTCGCTCTCCTGTAGAGAGAAAGAAATAGACAGTCACAGTAGGGAATAAGTCTTCCCTGTTTGTCACTTTGGCCGATCCTCACCCCCCATAAAAAGAAGTTTATGTTCCTGGCATGTTTACAAGTTCTACCATCTCCAGCAATGCCACATTGGCCCCCTTGTATTTACGCAATGGATTGAATCATTCATACCACACAAAATCCTCTGACGCACTCTGTGATTAAAACAGGTAGAGCTTGGCTTCAGGAATGACTTTCATCCAGGTGAAAGAAGTTTCTAGATTCAAAGTGAGATCTGTTACCTCTTCTACTGTGAACTCTAAAATTGTCTTTGCCCAGAAGAAGAGTAAAAATCCCAATCATCACAACAATATCTGAACTACAGAATGCATCAGCTTCTGTATGTAACTTCTGCAGTAACAATAATCCATTTGCTATGCAGGCCCTATGGCAGGCTGCCAATCTACCTGAGAAAGCAGGTAACTCCAGACTCACCTCTGGGACCTTGCATTCCCATGTCGCCTGAGAAAAGAGAAAAATAAAAAGATCAAGAGAGACCGTGGGGGTATTTCCAATGATTACTCATTCATTTTGTTTTTCTAGTTACTCTCCCACCTTCAATGAAACATGAAGGAATTTTGGGTGAATAGGGTCATTTCATACTTGAATAGTGCAGGATCAGGCTCATCCCACTAGTGGCAAACAGGATCTGGCCTTTCACACTGGCTCAATGCAAGATTGGGCCTCCTGTGTTAGTTCTGCATGGGATTCAGGTCCTCTACAATTTAATCAGCAAACTAGCTTTACACTCCAGCAGAACTAGAGAAGTGATTGTTCCCCCATGCTCAGCACTGGTGAGGCCACACCTCGAATACTGTGTTAGTTTTGGGCCCCTCACTATGAGAAAGACATTGAGGTGCTGGAGCGTTTCCAAAGAAGGGTAATGAAGTTGGTCATGGGTCTAAAGCACAAGTCTTATGAGGAGTGGCTGAGGGAAGTAGGGTTGTTTAGCCTGCAGAAAAGGAGGCTGAGGGGATACCTTATCGCTCTCCAACTACCTGAAAGGAGGTTGTAGCGAAGTGGGTGTTGGTCTCTTCTCCCAAGCAGCAAGCTATAGGACAAGTGGCCTCAAATTGCAGCAGGGGAGGTTTAGACTGGCTATTAGGAAAAATTTCTTCACCAAAAGGGTTGTCAAGCATTGGAACAGGTTGCCCAGGGAAGTGGTTGAGTCACCATCCCTGGAGGTATTTAAAAGACGTGTAGATGTGGCACTTAAGGACATGGTTTAGTGGTGGACATGGCAGTACTAGGTTAATGGTTGGACTCGATGATCTTAAAGGTTCTTTCCAACCTAAATGATTCTATGATTCTTTTTGTTCAAGTATACACCAGCTTTATCTTTCTCACTGCCAATTGCCCCTTGTGGCAACATCCACCCCAAACTTGTGCATTGCCAGAGCCAAGAAATAGGACAGGGGAAGAGAAGGACTATATGGCTGTACCTTTCGCACCAGGTTCTCCTCTCTCCCCTCGGAAGTAGCCTGTAACAGGAAGTGAAGGGGCCGTTAGACCACATTTCACAATGGCATAGCTACTCACTTCATGTACAAGGATCCTTCTATTTGGATTTTGAGGCTGCAGGCAGCACAGGCTATCAAGCACAGCATGGCTTTTTAAGTAGAGTTTCCTCAAATTTGCTTTCTCAAATCCATGAAAATTCTGAGGCTGGGAGAATGTAGGCTCCTCTGTTCTTAACCTATTTCCATCATCTGCTAAACAGAAGTAAGTCATCTTTCCTTTGCTAACAAAAGTAACATGAGAAATAAGTTGTGGGTTCATTTTTCTGTGTAGTTCTTTCAAAATTGAAAACTCACTTGCTACAGCAAACATGATACATCCTGGCACAGGATAGCATGTCCACAACTTCCTTTCTTCTCCCTTTTCCGCTGGCTTTAAGGGATGTACCATCAGTGTGAGTGGCAGCACTCTGAGCTCCAGCACAGCCTGTCTTTGAGGACAGGTGAGGGCACTATTTTTGACAGACTTCATTGCACTTGAAAAGTTCTGGTCTTTAGGCCCTTGGGCAAGCAAATCCTCCCACTCCCCTTTAAATAATCTGGTCTCATGCAGCATCACAGACATTGACTCTGCTTACCTCGTTCTATTTCCTTGTTCAGTCTGCTCTTCACCATCAACCAGACTGACTCTTCATTTTCATAAGGGAAGGTTGAGGAGGGCGAAATACCATGAAGGAAGTCTACTCTTGAAACATCCTTTTCTATTTTTGAATTCCCTTGGTTAATTGTCAGGAGGCCACCATTGATTTTTTCGAGGTTTTCCACACGAGATTTCAGCTTTCTCACTTCTTCCGCTGGAAGGTTAAAGTGAAATGCTAGGGAACATGCTGCCACAGATGCATGCCTGAAATATGTACTTCTAATAGCAGGGACAAGGCAACACTGTGACAGATGATAGCTATGGCCACTGAGTTTTGCAGGACTGTTCTTTGTATCTTTTTTCCTAGCAGGGATATCTGGAGTTTAAATCTGTTAGTCTCTGAGAAGTCCTCAGATCTCAATAGTTTTCTTATCCTACTCACCCCAAGACTATATAAGGCCTCATCAAAAGTTTATATCTCTTGTCCATTCTTTCTGTCCATTTGTAATATCTTAGTGGCAGTCACCATCAAGCTGAATATACTCGTCCTCAGTTCTCTGGATTGATATCTCTGGTACTTGGACTCTTTGCAAGCTTACACCCTCTGTTTGTCTTTCTATCCCATTCAATGTTTTGTTCCTCAGTTATTTCTTACCCAGAGCAATGAGTCCAAAAAGCAGTCCAAGGAGAAGCAACCAGGCCAGAAGCAGACCCAAGAGCCATTTCCACCAGCTACAGCAGGAACCACAGGGACACCAGGATGGTGCTGATCCAATCGCCCCCCCCGCATCACCATTTCGTATTTCTGGAAAAGGCAAGGGTCAGTGTCCTGGTTAATGAAGAGTTCCTTGACTTCAGAGTCAAGAATCTCTTAGAATAAGCACACCAAGGTCTGATCCATTATACAAAGCGCTATGGAGAAAAATCTTTACACTCCGCTCTGCATGTGGTGGGTGTAATTCTAGTCCCTGTGGAAGCTGGGAACAGCATTCCCAATGGGAATTCCAACAGGGGCCAACAGTCAGTGCGTTTTAAAATAACAGCTGAAAAACGTGATCCCCTTGGGTTCAACTTTTTGTACAGTTTTGAGCCATAAATGACAGCAATAGCCAGCATGATCTGTCTGAGCCCTCTCCTCCCCATAAATCTGTCCTGGTAGCAGGATGCAGCTGTACTGTCAGCTATCTGATTTTCTCCAGCAATAAAAATATACCCCAAGTGCCCACCCATCCACAATCAAATCACTGGTACCAATTTCTCTGGCATGTAGTCTGCTCATTACAGACAGAATAGACTCCTAAATGTTCCCTCCCTCTGATGTCATTGCAGAGAGATCACTCATGTCACTCAAGAATGATTGCTTTTTGTATATTGTGCTTTGGGGCTTCTTCCAATGAAAGTCCGAATTGCATCACTTACCTGCATAAGTTGCTTTGTCCCTTGTTGGCACAGATTTCAGTCCTCCTGTTTTAACAGCAGTAAAAGAGGCTTTAGCAGTCTTTTTATGCATGATTAAACTTAGAGCATGGGCTTGAAAGGGGAAGGTAGTAATGGAGGTGGAAGGAGAAAGTTCTATTGCATTTCCACAGGGAAAAACTCCTACCATTTGCATCTGATTTTAGGCCAGTATCTGTAGCATAAGAGGAAGAAAACCCCTGCTTCTCTTTCTTCAAGGTGTCTTCTACAAAGGATCCTGAACAGGAACCAAATATAATTAAAAACATTACACCAGAAGTTCAACCAGGCCTATCTTCTTTCATTGGCAAAAGGCATATTTTTTTATTGGGAAGACATGATAGCTCTGCCTGTTTAAACCAGATCTAGTTTTTTGCTTTCAAAGCTCCTGAGCTTTGTGAAATATTCCAAGGCACACTCTGGAGCTTCAAATGCAAAAGCTAGACCTAGATCGCAGCTGGCATGGTTAAAGGCTAACTGCCTGCCAGAGCTTCTTGTTTGGCTTACAGAGCTTTGAGTCAGGTGTGGTGTCCTGAACTCTGTACTCCCCCTATGATCAGTCTCCATTTCTCTGCCCTCAGCATATCCACGTGTCCTGAAGAGAAGAAGTTACCTCCATGAAGCCCAGTGGTAGAGGCACTAAAGACTTTGCCACTGTCCTTTGTCATGATCAAGAGCTCCATCTCCTTCTTTGCTGGGGCATTCTCCTTCTCCAGCAGCAGGAACTTGCAGTCTTTGCGTAGAATGTCATCTCCCTGGGAGCTCAAAACGGTTCCCCCTGGAATATTGGTAAAGGATGGGGAAGAGGAGGAGATGAGTGTGGGCCACTGAGTCATAACTATAAGCCACAACACTTCTATTCATTAAAATAGGTAGTTCCATTGTGATTGGTGTTGCCACTACTATAAACACCCAGTAAGGGACACACTGGTTACTGAAGCTAAGAGGAGAGCTGTGCATGTCATTAGATTTCTTTAGAAATGTGTACTTCACTAGCAGGGGAGCAACTGCTACCAGAAATAGCATCTGGAATTCAATCACATACAGAAATTACTTGCTCAATGACTTCTTCACTTCTCAAACACACTTAGTATAGCATCATAGAAACTCAGTCTGAGAGAGACAGTCAAGGGTCATCAGAGCCAGCACAGCTCAAGCTGAGGAGCACCTTTAGCAGACCTACTCTGTAGAGCACAAAGCACACCATATCCTTGGGAGCCAGGCACGGTTATGATGCATTGAACTGTAGCTTACTGAGGTTTGGCACAGATCAAACAAGGCTCAAAAACATTGGTGTGGTCACCTTTCTGCCATTAGGTAGTATCAAGTATGCCTGGAATGGTGTACAAACTTGAATTTGCACACAAATTGACAAAACATTGAAAATCAAGATAACCAGAATTGTATTAATCCATTACTCTAACACAAACCTGGAGCAAACCTGTATTAGAAATGTTATCATAACTTCTGTGGGTTTTACATCTATTTTTAAGCCTCATCTTTGGGAGTCCTTGGATTACAAAAGAAACTTGGCTTCCCTTACACAAAAAATAAAAGACTAATTTATAGCTCTCAGAGCTGCAGAAAAAAGCTGGAAAAGATGAATCCCAACCATTCAAGGACAAAAGGCCAGTAGAAAGACCTCAACTTTTCTCATTTAAAAAAATAATCTGATCATGTATAAGTCAATTCCTTGAGTTTTGAGTGGTTGAGGCTGGTACTACTACAAAACAATGTTTAAGAGCAGCTTTGCAAATGTTTTGGTTTCAAGTGAAGCAAAATTTCACACATGTGATCTTCTATCCAGTTACCTGCCTGTTGAGCAGAAATAGCTGCAATTAAATCATTCAAGTTACCACAGAGTGGGGGAGATCTGAATCAGACCAGCTCATTTGTTCATTCTTAGCTTCTGGCTCATTTGCTTTCTTTTCAGAAAGGTACTGGTAGAAGACTTGGCTAGTGATAAGTCATGCTCCTGAGGAGCCAGGTGTTAGTGTCACTCAGCTGGCTGAGTATCTAACTTGTTTTTATCATGATATGCTTGTACAAGACCATGCCTGAACATCTGCGAATGACACACTCACCTGCTGAGGCAGACACACCAGTACTTGCCGTGGTGTTACTCTGAGAAGTGTTCTTCATCCCATATGCTGCAATGAAGAAATTTGAGAATGAAAGAGACGAAGGATAACAAGGTATTTACACACACCAACCTTGGGCTGCACACCATTTCAAAAATCTTCTCTCATTCAGGACAACTCAAACAAGCAAGGGCTTCCCCAGCAAGCAACTCTCTAGTGCTTCCATAGGCAATGGGAGCTGTTCCTGCACATGCAAAGCAGAGGAAATGTTCCTCAACATCCCCTCATACCACACTGCTTCACAGAAGATGGTAATGAAGGAGCCTCTGTCAATATGAACTTTCCATTCACTATAGAAAAGGTGGGACAAGGCAGCACACATTGGTGGCCCTCACACTTTCTCTAGGCTTAAATTGCTGCTGACCTGCGGAGGCTGCAGTAGCATTCTGGGTCAGGGTTGAAGAGCTTGGAGACAGGTTGTTTTGAACTCCAAACACTGCAAAGAAAAACATTGCAATGGGCATTATAAAAGTCCTGCAGTGCAGGTGGTATTCTGGCTAAAAACAAAACAAAACCAATGACAATAATGATGACTTCTCCCAAGAAATTTTGCCAGCTAGCTGGAGGCATCACAGGCCTAAGCACGTCTTTTCAAAGATCTTCTTTACAAACTGTCTTTTCCTTACATCATTTTGCTGTATAAGTTATTGTTGGCCCAGGACAATAATGGTGACCATTTTAAAACATTATCTCAAGCTAAATTGCAAGGCCATTCTCATGGCTGCATGGACATTTCTGCAGGCGGGGCACTTGGGGAAAAAAGCTAAATTCAGAAAACTGGTTTGGACTGACTAGAGGAAATTTAAAGAGATAACTGCACACAGTGTGTGTCAAAGTACTGTCCAAAGAGAAGCAAATGGCTTGGAAGCTGGCACCTTTGGCACCAGAATCAGTGTGGCAATATTAATGCCATGTACAGACTGCTCTCATACACCCTGCTCTCTTTGTAGGCACAGTCAGAGACCCTGCATGATGGCACTGTGCTGTGTAGGCATAGTGTGTGTGACTGAAAGGAAGAGAAGTGGTTTAGTGACATTGAAGAGAGTCTGACAGAAGCCATGAGCCAGGTGAAGCAAAGGGAAATTACAGGGCAAACTGACAGAGGAGCAGTGGGCCTTTATGGATTAGGACACATAAGTTTATTTTTTAAGGCATTACCCTGAGTTGTTCTAGGCAAGAAACAGGTTGGCCTAACAGGTGTCTTTCAAAAGACAAATTATTCTCCTTGGAAGATCTCTTGTTTTCCCTGCCTCCCAGACAAAAATAGTCAGGACCTGACACCAGCTATACAGGGCCGGCTCAGAATAAATCCACTGTAACCAAAAATTAACTGGGATGTGCAGAGAAGCTGCTGACACTGAGATGAGGAACAGAAGCGAAACTGTGTGATATAGTATTATTTCATGGTATATGTCTGCCAGGACTGTGGTGCTGTGAAAGTGTGAAGGGAAGAAGAGAAAAATCTGACCTGTAGAGGAAGTGCTCAGGCCTGCATTCAGAGTATGATTGCTGGGAGCCAGGTTATTTGGAACACCAAAAACTGCAAAAAGAGGAAGTGAAATGTTATTACTTCTCTGGAATCAGAAATCCAGCACCCAAAGGTCAGTGGCATAGTCACAGAAATTAAGAGTCAGCATCACTTGGAAATGCAGTTAGTGATAATGCACAATAATGGCACAGAGGAAAAATCTTGAAAATTGTGACACCAAACCACTCTTTTACTGAACTGACAAAGGGGAGAAAATCCTACACCAGACAATTTGCAATCATGAGGCAGTTTGAGAAAGCAAAGCTTTTAATAGTATGCTACCATAAAGCTTTTTCTCTGCAAGTGGGAAATGCAGCATCCCTGGTATTTAGAAGTGGGCCTTAAAAGGTATAAGCACACTCAGCACTTACTGATTACACCTTCAGTGTATGAGGACTGAAGGGTGAGGCCCACTTGTTCTTATAATGGGCCAGGATAATCCAATGTTAACTAGAGTCTAAAACTAGTTTTGATAGGGAATATGAGCCTGACCTCATTGATAAAGCTATCATCAAAGTGTAGCGACAGATCAGGCAGTCAGGACAATAGATCCTCACAAATAAGGATTTTCAAATACAGTCAGTGTAGAAGCAGAGACCACCAAGTTACAGAAAACCAGAGAAAATTCAAGCATATCCCTTGCCATCTTGATTCTTCCATCATTTTAGTTCTTGCTGTACAAAAAAAAGCATGGCTGTTGACCCAGTTTCAGTATGGAGTTACATCCTTCAAGCCTGCGCGGTCCAGGAGGCATACCTGATCCTGTAGAGTGAGACATAGCATTGATCAAGGAAGAGCTGTTATGGTATCCACCAAGGGAAGACCCAGCAGGCAGAGTGGAGGACCACATGTATGAAGGGAGGGCGGTATTCAGTATGGTTGTATCATACGTCCCCGACACTGTAAAAAAACCAAACAGAAGTGGTTTTCAATGAGGCCAGGCTTGTGGCTCAGCACGTGTTGCAGGTTTACATGGCAAACAACTTCATCTGCCTTAAGTTTCAGTTACCCTTGTGGAGTCAACACAATGACTCCAGGTTAACGTGGTATAACTGATCTCAAATGCCAGCTGATTACAGCCCAACTGAATTTTAACGAATGGAATAAACATTGACTTGATAGTGTGACCATTCACAAAACACCTTGAAGAGAATTTGTTGCTTGTAGATGCTATGATACCAGGATAAAACTCTTTGGTCTGCCATTCTGTAATAAATCATCCTGGGCCATGGGATGTATGACTTCTGCTTCCCACATGTAGCTCTGATTGGTTCACTAGTGTATTGGACTAAAATTCCCAGTTTTAGACGGGATTTGAGCCACACACAAGAAAGAAGGTATTGCTTGTTCCTAGATACTGCTGGAGAACAGTAGAGTGAATGTGAATACCACTATCTCATGCACTCTGGTGAGTCTTATAAATAATAAAAGCTGGTTATAGTATTTTAAGTACCACTTCCATTATTATCAAGTGCTAGTGATCTCTGAATCATGTGGTGTGGCCAATAAATCACTGACCCAAATGTTGTCTTCAGTGCTATCTCCATCTTGCTTGGAGATAAGATCAAATCACCCTAAGACGTATTTGCTCTGAATTAAAGCTGGTGGCAGCAGGAACTGGCTTGTTTTTATGGAAATTGGACAAGTCACTTGAAAACTACCCAAGATATCTCTTGTTAGTGCAACATCTGGACAGCCCTCCAGCATTCTGACCCTTTTTCTGTATTGCCACCATTGTCTGGGACAGAGACCATGTATTCTTACTTGGAGGTTCTTAGCAACTGGGTATTTTTATGGCAAATAATGTTTGGAATGGCTCCAGCAGTGCTAACCATCCTCTGCCAAATACCTGACTGAGAGCTCTCAGTAACCATCTTCGTCTCCACCACAGCCTTTTTCGGTATCGGGAGCGTACTTGATGGTGATCGAGTAGGGCTGCAGCTGGCTGATCGACTTCCTTTCAGCAAACGTTTCACATCATCCAACTCTGTCCCTGGAAGGAAAAGCAAGTGTCCAGACTCACCCAAAAGCCATTGTTTCATTGATCTAGTAATCTTGCCTTGGCTAAACCATTCAGTGGAATTTACCTGTGAGTGTCTATGAAGTTGTACTTTCTGGGGATGCTTTCTGGGGCTGCCACTTACTTAATAACAAAGCTTCAGGGCCTCATTTCTGGGACTAAGTACAACTACATCCTTGCAAGACCACCATCTAACCCACACCATGCTTCCTTGTTCAGAAGGGGAAGACAAATGAACGTTCTTAACAGGAAAAAAAGAATGACATGCTGCTATCTGTCATCATGAAGATTGGGTCCCAGAGACACTGCAGACATACCCTGAGCAGCAACACCCTCTATCTTATAACTGATCCCCCTGGAATAAAAGCCATGGCACTTACATCTGCCAGAGGGAGATGCACTCTGCAGTCGTACTCGTATTTCACTCTCTGGGAAGAGAAAAAGCGGATTGTGAATATGGAGTGAGATGCATTTGTGTCCTGAGCTGGGAATGAATCTTTAGGCTGAAGTGAATTCCTTCCTTCTTGCTATGTTCCATCTTGCTGCCTTGCTGCTTGATCTGAGCAGCACTCATGGCCCATGTGAATTGGTTGCAAATTGGTTTGGGTGACTTTTTGTTTTGGGGTCACATTTTACTACTTTTAATTCCAGAGAGCTATATTTTACTCATTGAGGGCCTCTGTTGAAGTCAATAGCATTGTTACTGCCAGACATACAGAAGGCCTAATTATGCAGTCCTCAATCACATTGATATTCCCCCTCATCACAATTATTATTATTATTATTATTATTATTATTATAGTCCTTCTGGACAAAAACATAGAGAGCCAAAAGAAGCTTACTAAATACACAAATTCCCTACCCCTTCTTGGGTAAAATTCACACAGTCATGTCTACAATGGGCTGTACGATTTAGTTTCTTACAACCTGCTGACTTCTCTTTTGGTTCACTGAATGTAACCAGGCCAGTTTTAAGCAAACATTCTCACCAGGTACTCGATTTTATTACTGACTTTTACTGTCCAGCACAAGAGACTATAGAGTTGAAGTGATTTGGGTGGGGCAAGCCTTTAACCTTGCTACCCACAAGCAAACTGGCCAGCCAGGACATGTGATACATGCTTCTCAAGATGAAATCTGACAGTGCATGCACTATAAAAGAAACACTAGCTTTGGCATTAATGTGGAGAAGCTGATGGATTAGAATTATTTTCTGAAGTAATACGAGAAGCTGGAGCTGATTCTCTGGTGTCTGTTTTATTATGTATGGCCTAGTTCTGCTGGGGGCTCAGGTGTGTACTGTGCTAGAGGAGACTGTGAAGATCTGAGGTAGAATAATTGGTAACTGTGACATTCTCCAGGAGGAGTGTGCAAGAGTGCACTTTGATTTATATCCACTGCTAAAATTAACTCGGATAAAGTGACATTATAGTTTCCTCTTCAAGCAGCTGGGAACAGATATTACACTCTTACAAGCAATATAATCCTTCTTTCCCCAATGCTGTTAATAAATTATTAGAAGAGCTGAATGATTTAAACAATGCAGAGCTTTACAGTGAGCTGGCTAAACAGACCACAGCAAGTCCATAATTTCCTCACCATCTCCTTACTACCAGCATGAGATCATTTCAGGGTATGGCCTTATGGTTTGTAAGATAGATCGCAGTAAGAGGAACATGAATACAATTACTGTAAATACGTCAGAGGCAGATCACAGAGCATGGATGGACTGAGTTTATGGTAGCGAACAGACAAAATGGAAGACTATCTGCTATGCTCCCAGATGTCCAGGTCCTCAAGTAGATCCTCCTTTCTAACACAGTCCAAACCACCACGACCTTCTCTAGGATCAATTTTTACACCGAGCTTGTTTAAGCAATTGCTTACAGATAAATGGTTCACATCTACAGTGGTGTAAATCCACGTACCTCATCTGACTGATCTACACTTAAACTGGTTGATGCCAGCTAAGAAATAGGTCCATTTAACACACCCTGAATCATACTGAATAAAACAAAGGAGGCTTCTAAAAGAACAGTATCACTCACCTCGACTTTGGCTTCTCCCTCTCGTGGAGGCAGATGCTGTGAACAGCAATGAGAGAAAAGCAGTATTAGGCTTTACTGCCTGTGACATCTTTGAAAATGAACACACGGATCTTGCTCAGAGTGCTCAGATTCAGACAATAACCTTTAGTTGGGGCACAACTGGGGAAATTGAATGCTTGGAGTTTTTACCAGGCCCTCTTTAGACCGTAAGGTATCTTAAAGAATCAGTAGCACCTTTAGCATTTCTGGACCAACTGCTGTTTCTTTTTGTACGCATAAATGTTCTTCATAGATGGTGATCTCCCATTTCAACAGGCCAAAAGGCAGCTAATAGGCCTGTTTACCCCACCAACCAAAGTTGGGCACTGCGAAACCCTGCCTCCTCTCTGAGCCAGAAAGATGGCCTGATCATACTGTTTCACTATCTGCACTGAGTAAAATTGGCAGCTCAGAGTTTGGACAGGCAAGCTCATACCTGCTGACAATGTTCAGTGTAAATATATCACTTGATAGCCAGTTCAGCTTTCCATATAAACCTGTTGAAGCCTAGAAAAGAGGTACTGGAAAAGTATATCCAGCAATGGCTCAAAATCCTAAGAGCTTTGGCTTTCTTGCTTGGAGCTGTTCTCCCAGCTCTGGGGATGGGGGGCAGGGAGAAATGTTATGAAGCATCCCATGTCTATGTTCTCCTGTCCATGTCCCATGCCATATGGGGAGCATCACAAAAGCAGTTGAGGGCAGCAGATATACAGTATGCACCCTCTGTTTGAATATGTATCAACTAGAGACCCTGCTGTCAGCTGTTAATGTAAATCCCAAATAACTCTTCCGAAGTCATGGAGTGGAGCTGCACTGGCTGCCCAATACATAGTCAGCATAGGTAGAGCAAGACACAGCAATGTGCAAAAAGCCACCATAGCCACCAACTCACACGACCTTGCCATAATGTTCAGAGGAAGAGCTCTAAAAAGAACATACCAAACTCTTTTCTGGGAAACTCAGGAGAAGAGTTCGCACTGGAGCTCCCTGCAAAGAACAGAAAGGTGTTCATTAATACTTTGTACAAGATCATTAAAAGCTTTCAGAACATGTCTTCCTGGTAACTGTCTAATCCCAGTGGGCAACAAATATTTCCATTTAAAAAACAGAGCTATTCAGAATTACATGAAGGAGCTTCTAATGTCTTTCAACAAAAATATGCCATAACTCCTTTATTATTATAAATAGGAGTTAAACATTAAAATGTGTCCCCAATGGCTTATTTCCTAGGAAAACCACAATGGGATTCCTGTGCTGTTTGGGACAATTCTGCATTAATGTGACCTCAGAGTGCACTACATATTGCCTCCTTTCTATGTCATATTCTGTGATACCTTCATATGTTGCATGGCGGTTGACATAGGTTTTTCTTTCAAATGTTGAGCCAGGTGATTTGGTGAGAGTAGAGCTGGGAGACTGGGTTTGTCTGTAGCCAGAAGATGATGATGAATTCAACCTACCACTTCCACCTATAGGTAAAACAAAACACCCTCAGCAAATTGAAGATATGCCCTGGATGTACGCCCTGGATGCCCTGGGTGCTTTATATTACTGTCTTCTGAGCTGGACAAATTTGCATTTGGTACCTCACAACTAGAGATGGGCAAGAACCACATTTGGGTCTAACTCTGACTGTCCTCAGCATTCAGTGCAGAGAGGAGTATTGGTTATATTTGTGGTTTCAAAACTAATCTTGTCAATGATATATATGACAGCAGGTTTTGGCCTAGGGGGATGAATGAGCCATCTCCCTTGAGCAGGAATAAATCTGGCTCTGGATGGTGCTCGGTTTTGGTTTGGATACAGATCCACCTCTAAATTCAAGTGTTATATGCCATAGGCCACAAAAAACAGGAGATGATTGTTAAGCCAAACTCAAAGTGCTAAAGGATGCAGTTCATGAGATACAGGAAGCAGAGATGAGTCTGCTTCCCTTCCAAAGCAGCTATCCACACTCTCACTTAGTCATGCCTTTGTTAGTCCATTTTCTAGAGAAGTGATTGAGGTGTGCATCAGGACCAAGACAGCCTGGAGGTTATTAGTGGCTGTTGTATTTAGACAGAGGAAAGAATTTTCCTTCCTAATTCACATCAGTGCTGTGGAGAATGTGTTCATACTCTTACATGAAATCTAATGCTGGAGCATGATCAGAATGCAGCAGAAAGGGAACCCTGTGGCAAAGTGCAACGTTGATCATGCTAATCAGCAGGATCAGACTGGCTATTGTTTACCCATCACTGCAAAAAGAGTATGCCCTTGTGATCTCAACAGAGTGTTTCCTTGCCAACTTTCCCCTCTACAAGGACCTGTTTTGTTCGGTAACTTTTCCATTTAATTCAGCAGAAAGAACTACTGTGACAAGTAGACCTCCGCTGGAAGCATTTTGCAAGGAGAGTGGGAAAGCAGAGATTAGAAAATGCTCTGTGAAACTTCAAGAACTCATTATCTCTGAAGTTCAGATACGTTTCTCTTCCTTCACACACTGAAAAGAAATAATGCGGAAGATGACAATCCTGCAGAGTTGTCTGAGTTTGCAGGGCTGGGTTCAGTTCTCAGACTGGTGCCAGTCCAGACAATTAGACTGACATCTTCACTGGAGTTACTTCACATCTGCCCTGAGGCAAAGTGATTCCAAACTCTGGCCTTTAATTGGTATGGAGGTGTCTGTCAGATCTATTGTGTATGGCTAATTCTCCTGTTGAGCTTCCAAACTGCGCTTCACTCTGTTTGGTTTGTTAGCTCTTTTGGAGCATGGAGAATGTTTTCTGCAAGAATAGTTATGCAGTCTGTCCCACTGGGGACAGAGAGACAGGTGTGCCAGAAACCTGCTTAGGAAGCTTATTCTTCAGGAACCTTTGCTATGACAATCTAACAGCTGGACAAAGAATGCTGTTAGAGAAGAACGCTGTTTTTATGGAGTAGACAGCACATACTGATTTAGCACATCCAGAAAATCTGTCAGACTCTTCAAAGTGCTAAAGCCACGGACGGACACACACAAGAAAATATTTTCTAGGAAATTCTTTAATAGTAATCTATCTTCAGCAAGATCAACAAAAAGATTAATCAAAACTGTCTTTTGAACAAAAATGGTCAGAAAGACTGTGATTTGGAAATCCTGAAAGAAGGGAAATTTGGTTTCCAAATGACTTCTTAACAACAGTTGGAATGGCATTTTTTGTTGTTTTTCTCCTGAAATCAAGTTTTTTCTGTGGAAAACGGGAGTTTTGCCATTTATTTACCCATCCTCACACCCAACTTTAGGGAAGTAATAGCTTTGCTTTGAGTATTTCCCACTTCTACTTTCATAAACCCTGTTTTCCTTGCCTCTGACTTATCCTACTTCCCTGCCCTGAATCTCTCCTCAGACCATTTATGCTGCCTTGCTGTCTGTTTGCTCACTGTGCAATGTCTTCATTCCTTACTTGAAGTTACATAGCTGCTGCCATGGGTGTAAGACCTCTTTTCCACTCCGCTCCCGCCAGTGTGGGATGATGTTTTGAGCCCACTGCTGCTCCCTCCTTCTGGAATAGATAAGCACAAAATGAGACATTCTCTCAGGGTAAAAGATGAGAAGAGCAAGGACACTGCAAGACTGTCCTCACACTCAATTACAAGTATAGCTTCACGTCTGGTGAGATATCAGAACTGCAGAGAAGTGTCTTGGCAGAGCAGATAGCATTCACACCGCAGACCCAGAAGGTTTGTATTCAAGTTTTGCTCCATACATGGACTGAAGGATGCTCCTGTTAACCCTCATCATAAATGAGATGATAGTGCAATTCCTTTCCAACGCAGCTGCAGCAAGGTAATCAAGAGTATGGTGGTATAAAGAACATGAAGGATTCTTCCCTACTTGGTACTTGTACTTCCCTACAGAGGTAGAAATCACCTGTGACGTCTAATATTACCCAAAAATATTCACTTGCTGTTGTCAACTGGGTAAGATGAGAGGGGAATACACTGCAGCCCCAGCAGTGGAGGCTGTAGACCCATCGCTTTTGACCCTTGTCTCCAAGAGACAGTCACCACTGGAGGCCCTATATCTGGGCTTAAGCCCTTGGAAAGTCTGGTCTACCAGTCTTAGTGGACTGTGAGGCTTTGTTTCTGACAATACCCAGACAACTCCCCACATACTGCTCCTTCTCTCCAGTAACAGGTATTTTGGGAGAGGCATTTCTGAAAATAGCTTCTCTTTGGGTGCAACTCTTTCTGCACCGAGACCTGCTGCACCCAGTGATTTATGGAAATAATGCAGTTCAATAGCATGGAGGGGCACAGAACACTGAGCAGAAGTAATGTAATGACTGACAATTACTTACTGGGTGGTAAGGACGTCAGTCTTGTGGTTACAGTCTCTGTAATAACTGAGGAAAGAAAAGGGTGCAGAAGTAATGGCATGTTAATATAGCCAAACAAGATCAATATTCTACTTAATTTCCATGGAAGAGCATGACTCATTCAAAGAAGGTTGACTTATTTAAAGAAAAGTCCCTTAAGACCACACTGCCTAGGGGCTGCAGTCTCATTAGCACATAATGCTGTCTGTTTGCAGGCCTTTCTAACTCTACAGTAACTAAGAACATCACTGCCATGAAAGACTTTTTTTCCTTACAAGATCCCTGTAAAACATGGAAGTATTATTATTTCTGGGCACTTCTAAACCACAGCCATTGCTGTAACAGCAAAGCCCATGGTCAGACCCCTTACTAGCTTCCTACTAGCTAATTCCCATAATGCCAGCAGGAAACTTATCCTCTGTTTTACACGCAGCCAAAAAAGATATCTAAAGAACATTTTCTAGGCCACGCAGGGCATTGATATCAGAGGTAGTAGGAGAATCCAAATGTCTGCACTACTGGCTAGACATGTTACCACAGGGCAGTCATCTGTGGTTAAACAATCAGTCATGCTACATGTCTCTAAATCTCTGACCTTGGCCCATTCTAGTCCTTATTCTGACTTCAACAGAGAGACCAGGGACAGGTGCAGAATTTAGTTCTGGACCTCTGGTCAGCCTTCAATGCCTTAAAAAACTGCACATCCACTTCTGGGATTTTTGATGTGTAACAAAAATTAAAAATGTTCTCCTTACGTCTTTCAGTAACTTCTGATCCATCTTGCCTCGTTTTCTTTGTTACAGAATCCATACCATTGCCACCTGCAGGGAAAACAGAGAGACTGCACTCAGAACTCTGTGAACAGTAGGAGATAACAACAGCTCCCCACAAGTCCAACCGCTTTTTTCCCTTCAGCTGGGGACTAGACTGCGTGGAAGACATCTATGCCAGGAAGTTTACAGTGCCTTTCCAGAGCCATGTGAGTATTACTAATAGGCCAGCACCACTTGCCTACAAAATTGGATGCTGCACAATGCAGCAGAGCTGAAACAGCAGTACAGGTTCTAAAGCCAACAGGTGAGATAGGGGCAACTGAAGCAAATCCACGCAGTGCTGGAGAAGTTTAGACCTGAATTTATATCCAGACTTTGTGGCACTACATTATGGTCTCCAGTTGTGCCCCTATAAAGGCTTGATCAAAACCACAGGATCCAAACACTACTCCCACACATCTGCTCTGGGCAGGACTCAACAATACAGGATTAGAAATGCAGGCACTTGCAGGAGTTAAGCTACCCACACCATGTCAGTACTGCCAGAAAAACCTAAGCAGACATACTGTTGCACTGTTGACAGTAATACTGTGCATTCTCAGGGTACATTGATGCTAAAGCCACAGCACTGTCTTTAGTGAAGCAGAAAAACACTGGAGGTACCTTTAAAATAGCTATTTTGAGCAGCAAGGAACTTAAGGTAGGAAGTGCTTTATCTTGCTCTACAGGCAGAGCAGAGATGGTTTGGAGGACCTGTCTGTGGCTTTGGAATCTGATCTAATTTAACGTCAGCTCACGTCAGTCTACACAGTATTGGAATCACTACTGTGAATGCTGTGCATAGTCTTCTTCCCTCTCTAGTCAAAATTACAGTCTCTAGCAGAGGTATGACTGTCTGCCAAGGCAGGAGTACCACAAAGAAACATTGTAATTCTGGAAATGAAACATCAGCTAGAAGAGAACACACTTCTGTCAGAAGGAAATACACAGTTGCTCACTCCCAGTCTCTCTAAGATAACATTTCAACTTGTGCAGCTGCAAACAATGAGAGGGAAAAGATTTTAATTTGTGCACAAGGTGATAATAGGCCACAACTCTCCACTGCATTTGAAGACTCTTCCTTAAAACTGAAGGCCCAGCTGTACCAAAACCTACACACTTAACAGACTGAGTCTAAGAAAAAGCTTTGGGCAAAATTCCTTCCAAGTTTTAGAGCCCAGCTTGAGGCAGAACCCAAGACTGTGCTCTCCAATTCAGCTACCATTTGAGTTTGATCCTCATGATTCCACTTATCCTTCCACAAAGTGCCTACCAAGTAGCCCCCTTGATGTTATGCTTGTACTGTGCATGCATAAATAATGACACAAGGCAGGATGCAGCAGAGAATCTGCAGGAATATCTGAAGTTCAGATTCAGTTCTGTCTTTGAGCAGCTCCTGCTAATCCCAGAGCTGGACAGGAACAATTTGAGTGTAGAAGGCACACCATCAGTCAAGCCACATTAGCCTCCTAACACAGACTCAGCTGAACTTTGCAGGGAACACCCACAGTGCCCATCGCCCTCACTCTTTGCACCTCAGACCCTGAGCTTGGCTAAGAAGCCCTGTAAATGGGGCTCCTGAGGCCACATCCAAGTCCTTACACAACCTTGGCAGCAGGATGTTGCCCAACCCTTACAGTGCTTGCTAACACTGGGGATTTCCAAGGGATTATCCAGGGTGTTGATTCCAAGGCCTATGCAAGACTGGAGCTATATGGGTTAGGAGAGTTCCTCCTCCAGCAGGATGACAGTCCCCTGCAATGGAAGGGCTCCTGGTCATTCACTCCTCCTTACTGCATCAACAGTGGAAGCATCTTTAAAGTTCCTTCCCTAAAAACAGATGCTGCAAGCTGTTGTCTAGATGTCAGCACTGTTGGGTTTGCCAGTGGTTTTGGCAGCAAACACAGCTTTGTATTTGGAAACTGCTCTCCTGCTGCTTTGTAGCCCCAGAACTCCAATATTGGGAAGCGGTGCTGGTTATGGATGCTGGAAGAGGCCAGCACCACCATGGAGTGAATGCATCCTCTGCATCTTTGCCTTCCCTTGAGAAAGGCAAATATTGTGCTCTGATACCAATAACAAGAGGTTAAACCACATCTTTGGAGCCACACATGCCACAGGCTAGCCCCAGCACATGATGCATTTTGATCTATGTTGCATGTGTGTTTGCCACATGAATGCAAAAGCTAGCCCAGGCTCCAGCAGGCTGATTGAGCTGTATTTCCATTATCTGCCAGGACTGACTCATTTCACCAGCTCCTATCTGGATTCACAAAGACATACCTGAGGGCTATGTCTGTGGCAAAGCAATAGTGCTGTTGAATCAGAGAAGCCACCTGCAATCATCTCTGATGAGATCTCTGATGCACTGCCACCTGCAATTCGTCTCTGATGAAACAAGCAGAAACTTGTGAAGTGGGATCACTCTCAAACAGTGCAGGCAGCATAAGACAGGGCAACCCTATGGCTGCTTTAACATAAGCTCAGGGGTTGTAGTGCACTTGTGGCACCCACAAAAACAGACAATTTGCAGACCTTAATGGCACTAGGAACCAGGAGAAGTCTAGCACTGCCACGCTTGTGCACACTGATTCCTGTCTGTACAGCACTGAAAAGCAGGATAGTAATAGCTGCCCAGCTTTGCAAGGCAAGCTTAGATCTGTGCTTTCCACATAAACCCGACACTGCAGGGTGCCTCCTGCACCCCGTTCCACCTGACTGCAGTGCAGCACATTGGCAAGGACGCTAAGCCAGTCTGAGATGGGACATTCAAACCCCTCTTATTATTTTAGAATTTAGGTGTTGTGTGCAATGGTAATAAAGTTTGTTACAGACATTTTTCAAAGCAGAGGGGAATAGCCACAAAGACATATTTTAATGGTAAAATGTTCAGATTCTTTTATTCCTCCACAATGTCCTTCCAGTTTTCATGACAGATTGCTGTTACACTCTCACAGCACATCCTTTCAGGTCTTTCCTCCCTCCATTAATACGGCTCCTGCCGTGAGACACTCCATTAGGAGAAAGAGGCACCAGCAGGTGCTGAGATTACTAATATTTAATGTCAGTGGAACCGTTTGATCACGAATACTCTGAGACTCAGTAGATGCCTCCAAACCATGTCACTGCCTGTTAAAAGCAAATGCCATGTCTCCCATCACATCAAATGTCTCATAGGGTGCCCCTTCCTCATAATCAAGCCTTTCAGGTGCTACTGTCCTGGACTAATAGAACTGGTTAAAAAATACCCCCTTATCTCTTTTTCACCCCACAGTCTAGGAATCTGACCTCATTCTGCTTTAAAAGCTGTTCCTTTCTGGTTATTCTACCAAAACCAACAGAGTCAGAATCGAATCAACCAAATCATGCTTCCAAATCTGCTTATTTTGTAAACTCACTGAAATGATGCTAATGCCAGGGAAGCAGGTTAGATGCCCGGCCAAAGCTTGGACATGCTGTAGAAGCCAAATGCTGCTCTGCCCAGAACCTGACCTGCCTTCTTTGACACCAGTATGTGCTCATTTCCCAGAGCACAAGCAGGAGCACTGCCCAGACTTCACTCTGCACTGCCAGGTACCTTCCTTTCGAAAATGTGTCCTCACTGCCTCTACTTAATTGCGCTACCCAAAGAGAAACAGGCCAAAGCAAGGCCATTCTGACCTGCACAAGCTTCTTGCCTCTGGCACAGAAAGGGAGAAAAACAATCTGGTATTGTAAAAAAACCCCACGTTTGCAGAACAGGAATGTGCTGCTGTCACCATTTCACAGATGAAGAAACTAGTCACAGAAGGACAAGTAACTTCCCCAAAGTCACTCTACAAGTCAGTCCAAAGACAGGAAAAGAAGACAGGTCTTTTACCTTATGCCACTATGTTCAAATTGCCAGACGTGCTGCAGAAAGGATTCAAAACTGATTCTCAGATCAGACTTTTCTGAGTAATTGTGACAAAGCTTCAGAAACACCTTACAGTGCCTCCTAATCTTCCATGACAAAAATGTGGCCCAAAGTCATAATCAATGAGTCACTGCTGATAAATAAACCTACCCGTCAGAGGCAAGGTCCATGGCAACAAAAACTTTCAGTCAGAAGCAGTTCCAGGCATTCTCAGGACTAGAGATCAATTCCTTAATATTGTACCC
Source organism: Buteo buteo (assembly GCF_964188355.1). NCBI lineage: Eukaryota > Metazoa > Chordata > Aves > Accipitriformes > Accipitridae > Buteo > Buteo buteo. Next base: position 56,333,849 of record NC_134174.1, read on the forward strand.
TGCACCCACCATCTGAAGCTCCAATTTACCATATTCCTCCAGCACATTTCAGATCTGCTCAGTTTTAAAAACAGCCAACAGATGATCTGCATTTCACCATGCTGGTACCCTTACGGAACAGAGAACATTCAGCTAAACTTTATCTATTTGCATGGTAGTTTCACAAAATGCATTAAAAATATACCCAGAGCTAGGCTTCACATTTCTTATCTCCCTGCAGGTATGCTCTTTTCACTTGATACTCACTTTAAAAGAGCTGTATTCACTGACAAACAAAAACCCAAAATGACCCAGCTCTTACAGCATCTTATTTTTACATTGTATACCCCACAGAAAAATGTAACACCTCCTCTATTTTGCCTGACAATACAGCCTTGTTCTTCAAGGAATCTGGAAGACAGAAAATAAAGGATACTTGTTTCTTCTCCTTTTTTTTTAGTAATGTAACTTACCTGGATTGCTTTGGTTACTGAACTGAAAATCTGTTTTTCTCCTCAACCGTTTCCTTTCTACCAAAATGTGCCACTACACTTTATATCATGTCCTTCCAAAGGTGTGTGGAATCTGAGTGATCATCCAAAAATGTTCACCTCTTCTTTATTTAACCTGTTTTATTCTCGCCCTTCTTCTGCTTTTCTATTCCTGTGCTCTTAAACAAGTCCCAACAAGGGCGTGTCGTGGTTTCCTGCCTCACCCTACCCTTCCAATTATCTGACACTCACTGGAAAAAAAGATCTGCCTCCAGGAATCAAACTTTATTGAAAGAAAAAATGCTCCTACCTATTTGCTCAGGTAGATTAACTATTTAGATCCCAGACAGACAAAGCTGTGAAGGCTTATGTCAGAGAAAATGAACTGTTACAGCAGTACTTTCTGATACATGATCTGAGATCTGTTTTGGCATTTTCTTACAGGAAGTTACACAGCACCTGCTGATGTCTCTGTAAAGCTGGCTAAAAGCTAAGCATATTTTGCTGCTTGCAATACAAGGGGCTAAACTCCCAGCTAATACAAACTAGCTCAAAACCACTCAAGTCAACAGTCTGAACTGCCTTGCCAGCCCCATAGATACTTATGGTCTATTCAGAAGGCAGCACTATTAATAAATAAAATTACACCAACCTGAGTAAGGAACAAAATTTCTTCCATGTATACCACCTACACTTCTTACTGAATAGGAACTGGAGCAGAAGAGCAGCCATGGTTGGGTCAAAGCAAAACTCCATCTAGCTCACGACTCTGTCTTCCACCATGGCCCATTTTAACAGCCCTGGGAAGATGATGTGAACAGGACAAGAATATGCAGATATTTTCCTGGTGTACACTGAAGACTTCCTAAGAAAAAGCAGCAGCATTGCAATCATTCCTTGATGGATATTTTCCATTAATTTGTCCAATTAGTTTTTTAATCTGTACAACACTTTAGTATGTACAGTGTCCTACAACAAAGATTTTTACATCTTAACTATATCTTGTGTAAAGATTTTTCCTCCCACTGAACATGACAGCGTCATTCGGTGCCCTGTGCTTCTTCATAAGAATCAGAATTCACCTTAGCTTCTCTCACTCTACAGAGATTTTTGCACAGACCTTTCGAGGGATTGTAGCTGCATACTGTCAAGGTCGTACTCTGTTAAGTTCCATACTGGAAATTTCTAAAGGTGTGTAGGGACATGGCTGCTATACAGCACTACACTGCTGCTCCAAAGGCTATGTCCTGTGTTTGTTAATGGGGATCAAGACTTCTTCAGAATTCATCAATGCATCTCCTAAATCCCAGAACTTGTATTTATATTTAGTCAGACAGGTATTTATGAAGCATAATTTCCTCCCTGCACAGAGGAAGCATCCATAACTCTGCCTTCTGAACACTAATCAAAGGACATTTAGTTGTCTAAACAAGCTGCATGTGGTAATTAAGTCATTAAGAGGTGTGGAACTCAGCCTGCGACCTGGCCAAACTGCACTTGGCTTAAGCCTTGACCAAAAGGATAAAAGTGGCTTCAGCTTTTTGAACTTCACGCTCTTTGAATGTGACACATTACCAACCCTTTTATTACCAAAGGCACTTTAAATCTGCACTTTGGTCATCTCATTTCACGTCTGCTTCCAGCACAATCCACAGGTGTGTGCTTCAGACATAGCCTGGCTGCTCACAGACAGAAGTTGTTCAAGAAAAGCCAGCACTGAATGCACTGGGCTATTCTAGCTCTGTAAGACCCACCAGTATGAGGGAGACTCACTGGAATGGCACACAGACTTCACTGGAGCAAGAGAATGGACCTCACGTTTTAAGATAATGTATTCAGGACTGGAGGAATTTTCTCCCTCCTTTACCTTTGTCTACCAGTTTTCTTTACATATGCATAAACAAAAGGTAGCCATCACAATTTTGATAAAATAAGAGAATTACTGTATTTTAATCCCTGCAATGTCATCAGTGACAAAGATACTGATTTAATGTTTCTTGAGAACAGAGGGTTCATGGAGCATCTCTTCATGCGTCATTTTGCCAATTTCTTACTGGAAAGAAAAAGAAGGGGGGGGAAGTATGACATAGGGGTGCTTTAAAAGGAAACTGAAAATAAATCACATCTTGAGAACCACTGACTCTGCATTTAAAAGGGGAAATTTAGGAGATGAAGTTGAGGATGCTGTCTGATGAAACACACTGATTAGTTCACTCAGGTTCCTAATGACAAGTGTCAACATCAAGGACATAATTTAGAGAGATCCTGTGCTGCTTCACCTTTTACTGAAGTCAGTGATTGCCTCAGGTATTCAGAGCCACTGAAAGTCAGGTGTCTAGCTGGCACAGTGCAATGAACTGCAGCAGACCTAGCTTCAGGTCACCAGCTGCCACTTCAGCAGTAACAGTGGTGGTGTGCGGACTGGTGGTTAGAGCAGGGGAGGTAACTTGAGCTCCTCTTGGAGGTAACAATCACCATCCTCCCATTCCCTATCTGTCCTGCTCAATTTTGCTTGCAGAAGGTGAAGTCTGTAGAGTTGGAGTCACACTGCTGCTGCGGGTACCTGGCAATGTTCTACCAGATGCAGAGTTTGCTGCTTTCCCCGTTCCCAGCACAAGAGGCTGCACAGACTTTGAGCTTTCAAGTGATGCCCCAGTCTGGCAGCTATAGAGATCAAATCACAGTTGAAGACAGCACCATTTTCTCTGGTGAAAGATGCTCCAAAGGTTTACAGCTGCTGATGCTGGCACTGAAAAAGTTGAGAAGATGAGGCAGAACTCCACACTGCACATTCACTGCACCTGGAAGGAGGCTGTGCTACAGCACATCTGAATCACTCCTCACTCTGCAAGCAAAGTCCAAAGATAAAGAGTCTCAAAGCCGAACCAGCTGGTTTTGTCATGGCCATCTTCTAGCAGCTTATGGTGTGTTCATGGTTTAGAAACCGCCAAGTGATGATAACTTGTTATCATCAACTTCAAGGGGAGCTGTGGAGCACAGGATAAGGTGTACATTGGTCTGATAATTCTGTCTCGATTGACACATAAATTACATGGGTAGTGAATCAGCCAAGAAGCTGATTGGAATAGTGCAGGCCCACACAAGGATGGTTCGCACAGGGAAGAAGAAACCACACCTATTTTTGGGTAGCAACTGCAGTTCCCTCTGTGCCTTGGTTTTACACAATGGAGCTGGGCAACTACTGAACGAACCAGAGCCTCCTGAGTCACTCCCTTGACTCAATGCCCTGAGTCCACAGTTTGCACATCACTTGAGAAACACCGTGAGTAACCTTAGGCATGAATAAAAGCCTTGTGAGAACAGATCATTGCTTTTGGGGTGCCGGGAGGTGAGTAATGTCAGGATGCAAAAAAGCATTGCTAGCTCAGTCTCCCAGGTCCCAAGAGACTTCAGTGATCAAGAGAAGATGTCTTGGCTGTTTGTACTCATTAATATAAAAGCTGTGACTGCTTTTCCTCTCTCCTTCTTGCTTTGCGTAGCATTCTGCACAACGGGAGGCTCACTACAGCTTCTAAGGTTTACCACAGTGCAAATAATAAATAGCAATAAATATAATAAAACTATATATATGCATATGGAGCATTATAAAACACTGACCCTTAACAGCGCAGGACAAACTTAATTGTACTGGTCAAGAGAGGAGGGCCTGGGCTGTTCTGGTGGGGGACAGAGACTGGGAGGAGGCAGCTGAAGACTTGGGCTTGCTGCTCTTACTATTAGCGTGTAGACAGGAGGAGTGGGACTCTTCAGCAGCTGTAGACAGCTATCTACCTCTGCTCTGAGACAAGCCTGTACAGACACTATGGCCCTGATGCTGTCTTGATGCTCTGCAATGCAACTGCCTAATAGTTACTAGCAAGCAGCCCAGCCCAAGGGCTGGGGATGGACATGTGCATTGTTCTGTGTGTCTGGGACTGCTCCTGATAATGTAAGCTTTGGTGACAGACAGATCCACGCAAAAAACATCCGTGACCTCTTAAAGTCCCGCTGTCCTCCATGCAGCTTTTTATGTGCATTGATGCTTGGGCATATTTTACATCTTGGTACAGGTCAGGCTGTACAGCAGGAGTTGGCTGGCAGAGCCAGGAGTTATTACCCATGTCAGACTCACCTCTAATGGCATCAAGGCTGGGATGTTAACAGACCTGTTTGCAAAGATGACCTGCTGTTATCTCTTCCTCTCTCTCCCTCTCCTTCTCCCTCTCTCTCCCCCCACCCATGGCAATTAGGGAGCTATGCCAGCTGTCCAGCAAACTGCAGCATCTTTCAGGGAACACAGCTGTGAAGCAGATGGTCCTGATCACTGCCACTCTGAGGGGTATGCTGTGAGTTTAAAGTCGATTTCGTCCATAAGACTCCTCCCTTCCCAGTGCTGGCATGATGAATAATCCCTTTCATTTTGTCCTATAGGTTAAGAGTTGCCTGCAACATGTGCGGCATACAGCAGCAGAGCAATGAGCTGGACTGTCTCTTGTTTGATGCTGCTAGTTCCTCACAATCAGGCCACTGCCCAATCTGCTTGGTCAAAGACAAAGGAAAACAGTCCTTGAGTATTTAATTTAAGAGAATGCAAAGTTTGAGTCACAGGATCACATAATTTCCCATCCCCTAGCTTTTAGAAAACTACTGACTGTTTGCAAGCTCACCTGTGAACCCTTAAAACAGTTTTAGCACCAGTGTCTTTCAGACAAACAATATGCACCAGAATATGCATTATTTGCTAACTTCGCACACCAAATGTTTCAGTCAGCCAGGCAGCAAAGGGACAACCAATGCCAGATGACCTGGCTGTGGTGCTGCCAATATAAATAATGGAGAAAATCAAAGCAAACTGTTTATAAAGAACTGGCAGCATGCAAAAAAAAAAACAAAAACAAAAACCCAAACCCAAACCCAAAACACCACCTTTCTGGCAGCCCCAGAGAAAACAAGATCTGATTTGTGAATTGCTCACCAGCCATACCCATGGTCAAAATTCCAGGCAATTAGTTTTTCCAACAAACAATTCAACCAGTTCTACCTGCTGCCAGTCCAAAGCCTGCGAGTTTAAGCACCTTTACAAAAAGCAACAGGGAGAACTGCAGTGCAACAGCGCATACAGGATGAAAGCTGGAGACAACACTTATCTTGGAGATCTACCTGAGAAAATTGCCAATGTTGGCAAATAAGCCTGATTTCTGTCTGCCATCTTGACAGAAAATTCAAAACACACATTGGCAGAAAAATCCTTATGGAAAATCTCTGCCTGGCTCAAGTACAGCTTGCAGCAACTCACCTCCTATACAGAGAGAGGGATTCTCATTAGCAGGATAGGAAACACATGGGAGGGTGACTGAAGGGTCTTCAAAAGCAGTTTTCTTTTGCTCTCCCATTCTCCAGCTCTATACATTCCTGCCCTGGAAGTCCTTTTCCCTGCTAAGTTTCAAAGGGTTCGTTTTTGAATCAAGGATTATTTCACAGCCCAGAGAGGATTTTCAGGAGACTTTAGGAACAGAAGTGCCACTGATGCTCTGTCACTCAGGTAAGTTTGTACATAGTGCAAGAACATCTCCTGAAAGTACCTGGGCACAGAGAATGAAATTAAACACAAGATTGTGCATAAAGCCTATAGCTCATACCCAGTCCCAGGAACCTGGCCAAGCACTGGGGATCACTGCAGGGGCAATAAGCTGAACTGCAACTGAGTCTATACTGTTTGTGGTACATCTTCTGTACCCCATCCCCAGGCTTTCTACCCATATCTATATTGTCAAGATCTAACTTTGCTTTCATAATAGATTTCTTCATTATCCACATTGTTCACACACAAGCTTGTGCTAAGAGAGAACATTAGCCTGAGCTCCAGAGCAGCTTGGGGGCAGGCCCAAAGCATAAGCAGTGGCCAACCCTCCTTTGCTCATGCAGTCCAGATTGATCTAAAGCAGGCGTCACTAGTTTTCACATATCCCCAAAGGCCTAGTAGCCATCCCTAGAAGTTTTTTTAACCAATATGCAGGGGATTTTGCAGTGTATCTTCTCCAGAACTTGGCCTGTCCTAAATGCTGTATTGATACAATGAATTCTAACTACTGGTTTCCTAGACCAAGACAAAACCAAGTATGTGGAGTGAAAGTCAATAACTTGATGGAGGTGGCAGGTTTATACTCACTCTTGAGGTGGTGCTTGCAGTGTACGTAGACCCTCTATGGCCTTGCCAGGTGCAAGAGAAAAAGAGCGCCTCCTGAGAGACTCATGTCAGTGAAATGTGAAGTGCCATGCAGGCAGCAGCGCTCCTGATTCTGGGTGGGGGAACCCCAGCACCAGAAGAAAGCACAATGAGCACACCTCCTAACAAATTTATCAGTGATATAGCTTTGCAGGTCACCAAGAGAATGTGCTTCAATTTTCAGGGATTCTGATTTAGCATCAAAGCAAATGATCACCCATGGGAAAAAAGAATTCAGATATAAGGGTATTTAAAATGTGTATTCAGTATGTTGATTTTTCTGTTTTGTAACCTGACAATTTGGGCCCCATTGTGGATGAAGTACATTTCATCCACCGTTTTCAACCACAGATTTTCTGAGGTACCGGTGGTAAGTAAAATAACCATATTTCCAAATGATTTTAGTCTACAATGGAGGGATTTCCCCCTCCCTTTAAAAAACTTTAGAAGTCTGCAAGTTGAAAAGGGCTGGAAACTATTGTATCAGATCAGAGAAAACATGTTAAAAGCACACAACATGCAGCACAACGAGTATACTCTGTATGGTTTGATCCCTTCTTCAGGGATCTTTGCTAGCACGTGTAAAGTACCTAGCGATTTTGGATTCAGGGTAGAAAGTAAATGATGATTCAAACTCAGTCTATTTTATTAACGCAGAACTTTACTGTGCCCCATCTACATGGCATGCCAGTTTGCCACTTTAGGAAATATAGAAGGATAAAAAAAATTAGCCAAATCAAGTTTTTGAGCTTTTCAGTTTTTATGTTTGCACATAATAGGGTTTTTGCAGTCCCCGGATGGCATGTCCACATTTGTTGGTGTGCCTGTGCGCAGTGCATGTTGATCATGAAACTGCCTTTGTTGTAAGTTTCAATTAGAAAACAAAAGGACATTGAATACAATGGGCCAAACCTGGTTTTGTACTCCAGCAACATTATTGCAGATTTTGTGTGGCTTATAGAGAGATGGGTTTTTCCTCAGGAGTATATGGCAGTTAGGAGAAGGGGAAAAGACAGATCCAGAACCAGGATAATCTCTCCATTTTTTACAATAGAGGCAACAAATGATGGAGCAAAATCATTAGCTGGCTGAAAATTCTCTATCAATTTTGTTTTTCACACCACTTTTATAGAAAAGTTTATAAGAAAAAATTATTTTTGTTTCCAACAGAGTTTGAAAACAATGAAAAGTGGAAAATTTCTTTTTGTTCCTTTCCTCTTTTTTTTTTTTCCAGGGCAGTAAGAGGAATCATTGGGAATACAAGTTTTCCCAAAGTAAATGGTTTAAAAAAAATTCAAAGCTCTTTAGAACATTTTTCAACATTTCTTTTTCATTTTTATAATTTAAAATGAAAATCCCTCCCACTTAGAATTAAACAAAGAAAACCATGCATTTCTTCCAGAAATATTGCTTAAATAGATCCCATTTGTGAACCCTCTTTGCTAACTTTTTCAAGCTGTAGTCTGGTTCTAGGCAGAACTTGAAGAAAGTCACTGCTAAATGAGGCCAGAACAATCTAAACCCAGAAATGATAAGGTAAGCATAAGACTGCTGATTTTCCAGATCTGAACGGTGGTAACACTTGGACATTGTTCCCACATACATTTTTCTGGGATCACTCTTTATAGTAAAGGGGGGGTAAAAGCACAAAACCATATTTCCACTCCTTTAACAGGCAAATAAAAACATTTTAAAACACACATTTCATGTATAATCATAAGGTTTGATTTTTCACTCGGTTCTGCCAGGTTTACGTAGCTAAGATTCAAGAGTAGTAACTTGTCTCTCTGAGTTTCTATCTTCATATTTGAACTCTCCTAAGACCAAATTATGTAGCAGATACTGTCTGGCACTACATTAATACTGATGGGGTAATGTTGCGGAGGATCCACAGGGGACATGACACACAGACCAATGTGATCAAGTGAAGCCCATTTACTACAACTTTTAACACAGTTATATACCTTATGCGCCTGTGCACGTGCCTTATACAATACTCTAATTGGTACAATACCCCGTTTCACGTGACGCTATCTTATCCTCTATTGGCTGTGCAAGCTTCTTCACAAGGTGTCTAGCAGTTACTTATCTCATTCTTCGGCATCCAGGAGTTGTTTGTCAGGCTCTTCTTATCTTCCTTTTTCCCGGCGTACAAGGACACAGCGTCCTTGTCCGCTTCAGCACTTTGTAAACTTATGCTTCGTTCCCAGCTAACGGCTGGATTGCTCACATGCCCTCGCCCAGCCAAGAAATCCTCAACAGGGTAAGAGTCCCCCCTCTTAGTTTGAAATCCATGTCAAACTGAAATCAAGGCATTCCAATTTTTTTGTGGAGAAGCAAGAGAAAGCCAGGCCAGTGGTGAATATATTCACTTGGAATATGCAAACACCTGTATAGTGATTTGAACCTGTAATTTTCACATTGTTCTCTCTAACCCTGTGATCAGACAGTCTATCCTAGGCTGAAGAGGCTTTGAGAAAATGTTTCCTTTAAAATAGTAAGATTTCTGGGGCAATTATCAAGCTTAGGTAGCAATGTTTCTGAGGGGAAAAAAAGTGGTTTTGTACAAACATGTTACAACAGCTGTGCTCTGTATATCCTGGGAAGTTCTGGCTATCCCCCAGGCCCATGCACGATGAAGACTGAGGCCATTCAGCAAATTTCCCGAGTCACACTTTGAATGGAATACTACAAAGTTCTACAAGATTTCTGTTCCAGAGATGGTCCGTGTCAACAGGATCCTTCTCCTTCTTCATGAGGAAGGTACTTCCTGTGATTAGGCTCTCAAGCATTTCAGGGTGGTGCTCACTTTTCACTGCCAAAGTAAACAACGAAATGAAAAGTCCCTGCTGGGCTACTAAGGCGTTCCCTCTAAGGGAACATGCTCTGTTGTGAGCCCTGCTTATTGCCACTGATCATTAGGGATTTATCACAGACTGGCATTTATCACAGTAAAGATGGGTGTTATTATCAGGGATGGGCATTTCAGCTTACATCAGCTTTTTGTTCTCTGGGTGCTTCACAACCACAAATCAATTTCCAAACATATGCTTATCTGAGTATTGCAAATCAGTTTTATTTAAATCAAGAGACTGGTTTCCATTTGTGTAAAGCTGGATTGTGCTTGTTTCTGTTGCATTTGTTTAGATCTGGATTAACACCATGCACTCTAAAGGAGCAATCTGGACCTTATTTTGGTTCTGAAGGTGACATCATACCACTTGCTATAACTGCTTGTGGCAGGGAGGCATGTGAAGCTGTTTTTATTCCTGTTTCTACTTCTATTTATTTGCTGAACTTGTCCTCAGAAAGGCTTGAATCCTTCTTCCTGGCTGCTGTCATGCTGCACCTGCTTTTCCCGGGGCACACAGCCTGACCTGCCATGTGCAGGCTTGCAAAGCCCCAATTTAAATGGCACTCCTTTAGTAGAGGATACATTCCAGAGGCATAAAATACCATTATCCAATATACATGGCTAGAAGACTGCTGATCTCCTGCAGGACTGCAAGCACAAGATGGGACATGAGACTCTTGGTGAAATTGCTCTCCAGAATAGACCTCATGTGGCAGCTGGAAGCTTTGTACATGTTCTCAGTACTGAGGTTGGAGACTGCCTTGGAGACCCTTCTCTCTCACACTGTAAAAATAACTGAAATAAAGAATGAGTTAATCTCATTGAGAGCTAGTGACACTTCTTTAGAATTGTGTCTTCTTTGGAAACGTTCTCCTACTTTACTGAAATTATGCGTCCACCACTTTTTTATCTCTTCCCTTCTTCAACATCTGCTAAGTATTCTCTTTGAGACAGAGATATTAACTGTCCTCTTTCTATTCCTTTCACAACTTTTCCTTATCTTCTTGTTTTAGCAAGGAGCTATGGAATTTTATTCATTCCTAAGTTTTGTGGTCATAGGAGGGAAGGTATTCTTTCAATTCACGTGACTGGCAGCAGAGTTGTATGAGCTGTTGTATTGAAGTTCTTCAGATTTAGTACCTTTCCCTGGTCTATTCACTTCAACTGTGTCTTGAGCTACTCTTTATTTCCAAAATGGAACTGCTCATTTAAATTACAGTGGATTGTTTCTACTGCTTGATTTAATACCCGAAGCTTTAATTTACAAGTGGTCTGTATTTTTTTTTACAATTTTTAGCTTTCCTGACTATTTTTTCCAAAAAAAATCACCATCCTTACTGAGGTCTGCTGGAAGGACATTCACTCCCTTGAGGCAAGCAAATGCACTATCAGATCTATAGTGAGTGGGTACGTTGAGCATAACACCTGTTTTGATAAGCATTTATTCATGATAGAAGTAATATTGATCTATCCAGAAATGTGAACTATTACATTGGTCACAGTATCAGTTTAACTAGGTGTTTTGAAGGCTACTATGTATACCTTTTCTAATGCCCCCTCCTCCCCCAAAATCTCCTCAGCTCAGTAAATAGTGATAAAATGAAGAATTGGATTATTGCAAATAAGAAGTATGTAGTTTATAGCACCAATAAAAAGCTGAGTCCAAAATAAAAGTTTCTATTTCTAAAGTCTTTTTTTAAATGCTGTTTTCAGTAAGCAAAGAGGCTATAAAGTCCAAAGCTGCTATGTTCTATACTGCACACAGGGCCTATGGCAAGGATGCAGGAAGAATATGTGAGAGGGTAAGAAATATACTTCATTTCTATTGCACCTTCAATAAAAAGAGAACTCTGACCAAAGTACTTTAAAGCAATACAACCCAGAAGCTCATATCCCAATTTCAATACTGCATCCATAGAAGCTTTGATCTACAGACCTGAATGCAGGGCAAATGCTTTTGTCCTCAACAGAGAGATGGGAAGCTCACAGTGGAAGACATCAAATTAGGCTGTGATGGATTTGGTCACAGGTTCTAAATCACTTGCCTACCAGTACAGTATCTTTCTCCTCCTAATTATGTATCTTTAATCCATATGATGAAAATCTTAAGCCATTTTAAGTTTATCAACCAGTTTCTTAGGAAACGGAATAAGGTGGATGGACTGAATGATTACATGTCAGACTTTCAATCCTTCAACGAAGATAACGATAGATGCACTGTATAGAACAATCAAAGTCAACAAGTTTTAAACTGTCAACAAGTTTTAAACTGTCATGAGTAGTAAGAGCTACAAATGCTGTAGAAGGGTATGATAAGCAACTCTTGACTCCACAAGAACACATCAAAAACAGGCATTAAAAGAGTCATACTGTTCAGCAGATCCAAAGCTGAGTCAGAGTCTGCTAAGATCTCTTTCAATAGGGAAGTTATATGTGTCTTTGTCTAGAACATACTTTTATCTTTACTTTCAAGGTGAAATGTTTTTTTACAAAAAGACATCTTTTTATCAGGTTTGCAGAAAGCACAGCGGTCTGCCTTTGCTCAACCTGGTCATTGAAAAGGTTTGGAGACAGTAAAGTGTCTACAGCGTGCTGCCTGCTCCGTGGTGGTTATCCTGGAGGTAATACAGATCTTCACTCTGTTCATGAGGAAGCTGGCATATACTGAAATCGGGATGCAACTTTGTTCTACATTTGGCGCTTTTTTTAAGATCTTGGCCAACAAGTACAAGGCCTATCTTTCTCAAATTCTGTTGTTATATATGGATTTTTATAAATACTCATTATTTACCTTTTTCACAGTGCTTTTCATCTGTATCTTGTTGTGTTGAAATTAGTTATAGCATTTGTGGACTTCCTTCTACTTTGACTGCCAGCACTTCAGTAATCTTGATCAAGTTTCACACCGACGTCCGACACCCTGGCACAGACTTCCTGACCATACAAATGTTCCCACAGAGATAGAACAACAGACCAGACCCATAGGGAACAGTCACAACATAGACTCAACACTTCTCATCAGAAACCATTAGGAAAAAAACAGATTAAAGGGTTAAAATAAGCTAGTCCCCATGCATTCTTTTTTGCCTTGACTCTGAGTTAATTATGAACAGATATATGTAAAAGCTGGAAACTGTGGTTGGAGTTACAGAGTAATTAGAGACACACCATTTATCAACAGTTGGAATGAAAGTAAATATTTGAGCAATATCATAGAAGTCAAAATTCATAGCTGGCAGCTCATTAACAAGTGTTTTTCAATCTGTTTTATGATCCCTCACTGTTCTTTAATCTAGACCATCTTTTAGTTTGCAGCTTTCTTCTTATGTGTGTTAAAAGCAGTATTCAGTACCATTCATGGTTATTTTCTTTATGCTCCCATTCCCTCACACCTCTTCAAGTTTCTCGCTTTTCATTAGAGATTATGCTTCTGCAAGCAAACCTCTAGCCAGACACACCTTTGCCATACAAAACCACAAGTGATATGCTAATTCCAACCAAAACCTGTTTGTTGAAGGATAAACAAAGAGAAGATTGGTGACCCAGAAGAGAACAGAACAGATCAGTGAGGGTCTGTGGCCCTTTGATATTATTTATTTCTGCTTCATAAAAACACAGAGGTACAATGCAGTCTGTGGAATATCTACCCATGTTTACTGGTGTAGCAGTAGCAAAAATAGTAATAATAATAATAATTTCTATAGAAATCATGCAGCTTTTTCATGCATGATGGTCTTACAGTTAGTTCATGCACAGCTAGAACCCAGATGTCCCAAGTTGCTGCATCTATCACAATTCATCTAATTGATCTTAACTCATTGTTACAGTCAAAATTACAATGTTAAAGTGACAACTGTAGGGCCAGCTCTCTGATATGCCAGAGCTGACTGGGAAGGTTTTATTCTCAGCAGGACTCATATTTCTATGGACCTAGGCAGGAATGCTTCTTCATTTTAACTGTTGACCTCTTTCATACATTTCTCCTGATGGTTACAAGGAAAAGATGATCCTTAGTTGGCAGGAGTCACATTGCCTTGCACAATGGGGTCTCTCCTGGAATAGCTCACCATTTTTTCAAAAGGTGAGTATTACAATTTCAGTTGCAATGAGTAAAACAACAAAGATATAAAAAAGGAATATTGAGAGAAAGACAATAAGCAGTAGCTGGCTTTACTAGGAAAGCCTCTATACAACTCTGGCTCCTAGGCTCAGAGTTACTCTTTCACTCCTTGCTCTCCCCAGTAACGGCCATCAGTGATTCTATCACTCCTTCACATAATGTAGCCTGCAAGAGGATCTCATTTTACAAACCAGCTTTTCTCCAGTGCCAAGAAAGTATTTAAAAGCAAAAGCAAAAGAAGAAATGGTGGCATGACGGCAAGTACACTGTGCTCCAGCTGCTCAGCTGGTAGGCTAGAACCCTGGGGAAAAAGGAAGCTTTTATTTTCAGTGCCTTGCTTATACAAGGGCTTGAACACTGACTTCAGATTAGTAGATTTTTTTAAAAATAGTTCCGAGTAAGATATTTGCAAGTGAACACTCAAAACTTGGATCCAAGCTATTTAAGTTGCCTCTGCTTCCAGTTTCTGGCAGTTTTTCTGACTTGGCTCTGAACCTTCTGACTGTGCCCATCTCTATTTTCATGTCTCTGCATGAAAAACCCTGTTTCTTATCCAAAGCACAAAAGTATTGCCTCTCCCAAAAGCCAGGTCTGTTGTGTGTCACTTCTTCTCAGCAAGATGACTGGCTAGAAACTTAGTTTTTACTCAAACTTTTCATTTCACAGTGATTCGGATTCTCATTAATTTGCTTCCATCAGAAGTTCCGCTTGTGAGACCTGTGATAACACACAGCCTTCTCTTATTAAAATCAAGGCACCCTGGGCTCATCCTCACTCCATATGTTATGTATTTCAGATGTTTCTGCTGGCATGGACCTTTCTGGGTATATTTCTGGTATATTTATTGTTATCACAGGGTTGCCAGATGCGTGATGTGGTGGCTGCCTTCCTTACCCAGTGCCTGCAGAGGAACTGCTCTTTGGATTCTACTTTAATAACATCCATGATTAAAGTTGGCAGCTGAAGGCTTTGTAATCACAGCACCTAAAGATGTTTTTAATTTCCAGCAGAAATTAAAGAGTTCAGAACAAAATATTTACACACACACACACCCCCCCCTGCAAATATTAAAAATCTGTACTAAGAAAATAGTTCTGTTAGGTATGATGGCAAGATAAAAATAATGGATAAAACACAGTATAGGTGGTGATCTGAAGTGAAGAACCCTCACTAGCAAGTATATTGATTTTTTGGAGTTCAGTACATTGAGTTCACTGAATCCAGTTTTTTTGAAAGATGAGGTATCGACGGGGAGCCCAGTAAGAACACTGATCCACTGATCTCCCTTCTGACAGAATAACATTTGCCTAAGCCTATAAAGAACTCTGTGACAGTCTTTACACATTTATTTTGATGTACGTGTGTAAATTTAAGCACATAAAATTATACAACTGTAGAAAATAACGCTGAAAAGGCCTTCAATTAGGTATCTTGTCTTTCTCTGTCCCAAGACCCCGCTCCTTGATAGATTTTCCTTTAAAAGACTTTTAAAAATTTCCATGAGGTTTCAGAGCCTCCCAAGGTTATCTGGTCTGTATCTCACCGTACTTGCTGTTAGAACATGTCTTGAAGTTCCAAAACAAGTATCTCCTGCTTCAGCTGAAGATCACTTCCTCTCTCCCATTCTCAGTGTAACTTATCTCCTTTATTGCCACCACCTTTTATGTATTTGAATGCTGTTGTCATATATGCTGTTAGGGTTTTCAACAGCAGACTAAGCTTTTCCCATTCCTGCAGCTTTCCTCAGACACTGAGTTTCCTAGGCCTCTGATCACTGAGAACTATCGCTAGCCTTCATGGGGACTCCCCATACGCTTAAAGATACATGAATATTTAAGTACTGTGCTGAACCGGGGACTTCATTGCTAGCGTTGCCCAAGGCTGCCAAACACATGCTGGTCTAGTTTAATTGCACGACACTTCAGTTAATTACTGTTTTGATAATAACAATCTGGCAGTTTTGCAAATGTCTTTAAACTTGTAACTGCAGGTAAAAACTACCATATTTTGCTGGTGAAGGACAACCAGTGCCGAACTGTTGTGAACCTCATCTACCTGACCAACAGGCAGTGTTAGAGTTTCATAAGGTATTTCCTTAACAGTGCAGGCATGAACAGTGTATATTGGAAACTGATGTGCTTAATATGTCCAGAAGCAAATTATTTTGCCAATGAACAGCCATGTCCAATACCTAATGCTTACTCAGACATTGATACACACATATATCCCCATCTTCATTGATAGAGAGGTTTGATCTCCTCCATTAGAGTACGCAAATTGTGGCAGACAGACCAGCATCTGTGGTAGCTAATGCATGCCAGGCATATGCAATCAAGCAAAACATAAAGAAATCAACAAGCCAATACATGCACATAAAATATTATAATGAAAACTCAGGAAGACAGAGACCAAATGGGAAGAAGACGGAATGGAAACAGAGACTAAGCAATTGCCAGAGTCAAGAGCAATCAGCTCACAGGAGGGAGGGCAGTGAACTATGGTTGGGTTGGTGTTAAAGGGGCTAATAGAATTACATACCCCTACTTCTGTTCTGTTTACTTTACTGTAGCTATTTGCAGTGTCAGTGGAATCCTTCAGCTTTTCCTGAAATAAATGCACAGTGTCTGCACAACTGAACAATAACAAACTAGTGAAAAAGGACCAGCATCTAGAAGCAATACAAGCAAGCGTACAATAAAAAATCAGGGTGTACAGCTCCCAGCATATAAACAACTTAGCAATAAACAAGCATATGGTCAAATACAAGAGAATTGTTTGTTATGTACTTGTGTGCATGTGAAATATTCACAGAATATTCCTGTGTCAAGTATTCAGGAACTGTTAGGGACAACTGCGAAGAGTATTTTGAAGGATTAGAAAGAATATGCTAAGAGTGTCCCTTCAATGCATTTTTTTAATACTTTACCTAGGTTCTGCATTTTTAAAACATCAGTGGGAAAACACAGTCAACATCCATTTCTGTAATATATTCTAATGATGCTCTGATTTGAACACATACCCATCTCTTCATGAAAGAGCTTCCTGATTTGGTGACCACCTCTTGGGATTCCTCCACCTGAGATGATGAACATTAAGTCACAGTTTAATCACTTACAGCATCAGTTCAAACATGGCTGCACCTGTGGGGCATAAATGTAAAGGGAATCTTAGATTGCAGTTGCATTCATTCTAGTAACGGCTTTAACAGGCCAAAACACTGAAGAAGGCTTATCTGCTTCCCTCAAAGAAAGCACCTGAGGAGCATTTAATCTTATCCCACTTTTCCTACCTTTCTTCTACCCAAATTATGCAGATGAAAAAAATTCTTACAAATTAATTAAATTAAATTAGTTGTTGACATAAAATCATCAGTTCCCATGAAATCAGCTAAGCTAAAGATTAAACTGGCCCATGTGGTTTTGCTGTTTCAAAAATAAGTGCAGCAATAATTCATAGCAGCAATAGAGTTTATCACAGTGATTTCCCCCAGGGTGTGGGGTTTGATCCTCCACATTTTGGATGATAAGTCATTGCAACTTCTCCATCGTATCTGTGAGGATGGTTCTTGCACATAGGTTTACTTACAAAAGGAAAAGTAAATATTTCTGTGTAAGATATCAAATCCTTACTATTTTGTTCTTCCTCAATGGTATTGCTCCTATGTTTCTGGTGACACACCCAAGTCTTAAGAGTGCATCACAGAATGACTTCACTCTGGCCTGCTTCTGAAATTTGGCAATATGCATGGCAATGTATCTTTGGTGGACTCAGGTTCATGATAAAAGGAAACGTATGAATTCTTTAGCTTCTTGAGGTCATCTCAACTTCTCCACTGCCTGGTAGACTCGCCAGAGAGCTGTACCTCAGGTTGGATGACTGGTGTCAAAATTAGACTGGAGGCTTGACCGTTAAAAATCCATACTACAGCTGGAATAATGAGACTGGCAGAACTGAGGGACATTGCCTGTAGCACTGAGCAGAAAGGGCAGCATCTTCATTTGCAGTTTTCCTAGCAGCGTTATGCCATGACTCTGATGTTGGAGGCCCACATCAACTTTCAGCATCTCACCAGTGTTGGCTTTTGAGACGTATTTGTACTTGTCACCTGCAAGAGGTACCCATGGTGTACCCAAGAAGCTGGAGATCAGTGAGGAGAGCTATTTATTTGTTCTAAGTGGAACCTGAAACTCTTTGAGAAGGCAACAGCAAAACACGAAGACTTTCCAGTAATAGGTACTGGCACAAACATTCTGTCTGGAGGAGAGATCCTCCTCTTTGCCATTTCCAATCTCTGCCTACTGTCCTTCTTTCTGTTTTTTAACACATCTTTAGAAAATCAGCAGTTACAGCTAGGCACACTAGCTGGTAATGATAAGTAGTAGTATCTCCTGCATTATAGTGATATTTGTGAGAAAGCATGTCTCTCTAGGTTTGAGAGAAAAGCTTCAGACAAGGAAGTGTTAGACCAGAGATAGTTTAACAGCTTCTATGCTTGATTTTAGAAAGGAAAAAAAATTCTGACCCAGAATTCCTCGCTGAAATGGAAAAGAAAGATGTCACCAAACAAAATAAACTGCATGGAGTAGATGATGATATTCTTGATTACTCTTTGTACCCATTTATCACACATTATTAAGTAGAATGCACCCATACGTGCACTGTTGATCCTAGAAAAATGAATCCCACATAGGACTTCCTATCCAGACATCAGTGTGGACAGTTTTAAGGTTAGTCATGCCCGGTTTCACAGACTTAAGAAGAGGCAGGGTATATGCTAGCTAAAATTCCAGGGTGATCTATCTGCTGATCTAACTCCTGTGGAGTCTTTCAAGAGAAAACTTGTCAGTGCATACCCATGTGTTGAGTTACCACCAAGCATTTAACAATGATGAAATAGCTTATTCTGGCATATGTTACACATAAAATGCTTGTAATTAACTCAAGGAAAAAATGCATTAAACTTTAAAACATCAAAACCAGAATAACTCTTCCAGCTGTGAATATACTGGGAGATTTCCAGTTACAGAAGTGTTACTTGAAATGGCATGGCATGGCTGTCATCAAAGAGGTTGATGATGAAGAGAGCTTGTTCAGTGACTATCGATATGTATCATGGAGGTCACTGATGCCAGGACACAACCTCAAAGATATGTGGGTTACCGATAGGAAGACAACCCCAGTTAAAGTGGGTAGCACTTGCTAACCTGGTTCACCAAAGAATTTTCTTTCTTCACTTAGCATCAATTCAGCATTCCTGGACTCCTTTTAAGACAAATCTTCTTCACCCAAAATACAGTTTCCTTAATGTGTTGAAAGGGAGACTGGTTGCCTTCTCACACATTAAACACAGTGTGAAACACTTACGCTAATGCAGTCAGCTGCAATTCCAGTATCTTAGCACCACATGAAATCATACCATTAGCTCACTCCATATGCCACACTTCTACTGACTGCCATCAGGATAGCATAGTTCTGCTTCCCTTCAGTTCAGCAGGAACTTTCTCAATGACTTAAAATGTCACAGGGGCTAAGCTGCCCTTCTGCAGTAAGGCAAAACAATAACAGTAAAAATAATGTACGAATAATCACTTCAACCCACTGAGGTTGTAAGAAAATATCACACACTCAGTAAAGCTCTTTCTGTATGCCTATGTAGAGAAAGGGACTCAAAATACAGTTATTTCAGTTATGAATGTGAATAGAAAATTTGCACTGAAATTACCTTGGAAATAATTGGAACAAAAGCAATACAGCTCACAAACACTGAAATACCCATTTTGAAATGAGCCATAACTGGTTTAAACAGCATTTTTTACGCAAGAAATACAGAGAAGTCAAAAAGCTTCACTGCACATTTTATTTGCTACAGGAAATGGCACAGAAGACATTCTTGTTGCTTTCCCTGTAGCTAAGTATTTGAGAGGAGGGGTGATAAGTAAGTATTTATTGAGTTCCCATCATGTGAGTACCTTAAGTCTTTTGACTTTTAAAGAATTTGCTTCAACCTTTACATTAAAAAGTGAGAGTTTCATACCTGTTCACAATTCTTGGTGAATTGCCTGCCTCACAATCCTGAGGCAGTTGTCCATAGACATTTGATTATGCGTGCATGAATAATACATAGACATATCCCCCATATCACAACAATTATGCACACTTAAAACGTTATGTAAGTTACTAACTGCATAATCAGGAAAACAGGAGAGAGCTTTAAGTCAGCTCTCACATGACTGTATTAACCTGTGAGCCTGGTTTGCAACATAAGCATGGTCAGCGCCTGACAACATTGCCATGTTGAAATCTCAGCCCTCTAGATGTGACTTTATTGTCAGCAGTATCCAGAGATGGAAAACTCCCATGAACACCACATTTGTATTTCATGCTTAGGAAAAGACCTGTAAATTTTTACTTTATAAGGCTTTCTCTAGCCTCAGGTAAGTGACCTAATTTGTTTCTTAATAACAGGGAGGAAGTGTATTTTTTAAATCCTGCCTGCTGATGCTGCAGTTTGGTAGGGAAGGAGGTGTGCTCGGTAAAATGGTTATTTGTTCTAAAACAAAACAATAACCAGTGATGCTGCTGAAGTGATGATGGACACTACTTACTTATGTCTACACTCAAAGCAACAGTGAAAACCCCAGGAGTCCAGGAAGAAGCTAAGGTGTGCATCTCCATCCCTGCTTACCTGCTCACTGGATGGCCTGTTTGGTACCCCAGTTTCATCCACTGGGTCTACCCAAGGTCTCCAGACTATGGGTAACTGCCCTTTAACTAGCTCATCTGCACTTGCAAATAAACAACACCTACTTTTTCAGCTTCACCAATTTCAATAGCATGGATAAATACAAGCAACCTGAGAATTACATGTGCACAGCATGAAATGAACTTTTGTGTTAAGTATGTGAGAAAATGAAATGACTCTTCAAGCTCCACTACAATCCAAATACCTTTAACCCAAAAATATGCTCAGACCATCACAGACAACAAAAGCTGTACCAGGGACTAGTTTGGGCAAGGGCTTAGATTTAAAAGGCTTGAATTTTCTTAATATAATGATCAATCAGTTCTCCAGCAAAGACAAGAACACCGAAGGTCTGTTTATTGTTTCCTTTGTCTGTTACGGTCTCGTAAAGACTTCAAACTGTAATTTTTGGCATGACTATGTCAGAGAAAATCCCACAAGCAGACACAAAAATAAGAGACACTGTTATGCCGTTCCCTTTTATTAGCACTGTGCCTCACCCACTTGGTTATTCACACATGCAGCAGCGAGAACTAGGAAGCCCATCTCAGCTGGCTCTTACATTATCTTTTGTAATGGCAAATTGCAGTGCCTCTCAGCTACAATAAATTATGTCAGTTTTCAAGACAGGTACCTTGAAAATTGAAGTAAAAAATAAGGGATAGTCTAAGTAAGCCGCAGATGTAAAGCAGAAAAGGCAACAAAATTTTATTTTTGCTTTAGCTTCATGCTGATGTCATTCTAGTGACTTCACTGTAATTACTGGACATTTGCACCATTATGAGAGCAGAATCTATCTCCTAAGGACAGGTTTTGTTATAATAAACTGGTTTTACTCCAGGAATCCGGTCTATAAAGCCCTTCCCTTGATATATTTACATGGCTATAAGCAAGTCAGAACATTTTTCTGAGGAGTGAATTGCAGCCAGCAAAAACACAGCCCTAGGCCCATGCTGAAGTGGGTAGGATTTTAAAAATTTCTGCAGTAGTTAGCGGTTAGGCACATAAAAACACTCCACCCTCCTGCCTCAGGCAAGACAGAATATGCAGACAGTGCAGAGTGTACTTCATGCGTCAGGATACATCATTTGGCTTTAAACAAGATCAACAGATTTCAGAAAAATGACAGAAGGGGGTAATGCGTATGTGCCTTAAGACTTAGTATGTTGACTAACATCTCAGTTACTCATTGGCAGTGTTTAGGGAGAAAAGGCTTGGCTGTTGTGCCCAGCAAGCTGTTAAATGGAAGTTTTGTGATGCTCCTGGCACTTTGGAAGAGAAGAACCCATAAAGGTCAAACTGGAGTCTCTAAATCCAAAGTCAGTATCCTTTATATTACTCTCCACTTTGGCTTTGCTACTACAGATGATGCCCATAGGGGAATATAACATGTTCTTGTCCTGTCAGTGCTGATCTGTGAGCCCTAGTGCTCTTTTGGTAATAGAAGATTAATGACAGAGACGATACATAGAGAATATCTTTCAATTGTACAGATAAACTGCTATAAACTGAAAAAAAAAAATATCCAATCACTAAAATGTCATCACAGAAACACTGAAGAGAATAAAACCAGGAAGCACATTTTCCTCTGGTTCCTTCGGGAAAGAAGTTTCCCTGAAGGGAAGCAGTATGTTCAGCAAATAGAACTCAATAATTTTATTACCCAGTGCACAATTTCCTATACATTTTTTTCTGGTTTTTTTTGCTTACCCCAAACTATTCTGATCACAAAAGGAATAAAAAAAAATCAAGCAATAGCATTATAGTGCTTAATAAAGACTGTATTGCAATGAACTTGCTAGCTGTATGCACGTACCAGTGAGCTTAACTGAACAGTATGAGAAACACTCTAAAGTGTGCCATCAGCATGCCAGTATCAATAACACATGGATAATCTCTTTTCCTCAAGGGAAACAGATGTGCAGTTTTTGAGAAGAAGGTTTTAGTCTGACTCCTGTTTGCCGTCATTAAGTTGTGGATAACATAATATCCATCAGTATGGGGTTTCTGCAATAAAAGTACTGGATAGTCACTCTAGGATGACACTCTAGTTCCCAGCACCATCAAGGGCCTCCTGCCAGATCTTGGACAAGTCCTGTTTTCGCAGTACTACATGTAAACATCAAGTAAACCCATAGGTAAATATGGTAAACACAGCTAAACACTTAATACCTACCTGAAACATGATCTCTTCCTAGACTGATTACCCATTAGTGAATACTGATGATAATACTTCCTTTTCTCTACTCTATGTGTAGCACATTAAACTCATAAACCCAACGTGTGGAACTGTCTTTCCATATTCACAGTCTCAAGCAGACTGTAGTCCTCACTTGGGGTGGGGCATGTGGGTGTTGCTCTAATAAAATAGCAATGATAATGCACAGGATGACTTTTCCATGTGTTATGTTCCTGTAAAATCTTACTGGAATCTCAGCTGGCAAATGATCTAAAATCTCAAACTTTGTTGTTCTTGTGCAACTCAACTGTTAACATGTCTGTACAACAGAGCATGAGTAATTTAAAGCAGGGACCATCCTTGAGACAGAAGGGAATATGTTGTGAACTTGGAGACATGCCATCTCAAAGCTCCAGTGTATTTGAGATCCAACCCACTCGATAAATTTGCAGCAGAAGTTCTATTAGCACTTTTACTGTTGCACTCAGGAGTCCATTTTTAACATATTAAAAAAATATTTATGACATTAAATTAGCTGCAGGTATTAAAAAAAAAAAAGGGGTGTGGGCAGGTTTAAAAAATGCTTCCAAACTGTCTCAACAGTTGAGGTATCATGCAAGTTTTTTTCACTAGATGGTTGTAAAAGATCATACAACTTAGTCACATAATCTAACTTACTACATCTGCTGCTGAGAATATTCTTTCTAAATCAGTTTCACCCACATATTCAACTCCTATACAAGGAGTAATCTAAAGGCCCCAAGTTCTCAGATATGTCAAAGTGACTTGTTCTAGATGAGCTTTGAATGTACTTTTTATTGAAGAAGAGAAGGTGGTTGCTATCATCCCCGTGAAATTCTATTTGAAGTGAGTAAATCTCTGCATACTTATGGTCAAAAGCACAGCACCTTCTAACATATTACCACACCTACACTCAGTGTTTACTCACCTCTCAGTGCAAGAGTGTATCTTGTCTCAATACAGATGGGAGTTACACAAGGCAAAGAGAAGACTGAGTATGCTCACCTGTGGTTGTGAGGAGGAACCAGGCAGGAAATTAATGCATTTCTGCTACACAAATTCATGGCATGATCTAGTGAGAGCATGTGCATGCGTGTATTCCATGTGCAACACTCAGCACAGCTGCGTGAGGCCTCAATGAGGAGCACAGAACAGTTTGCCTGTGGGCAGTGCCGGCGTAGCCACCGATACATCATCCCTGTGGGCTGGGGGCTTTCGCTGTTAGGGCTTCCGCAGCTCATTTTGTCAGTCCTGACAGTTATATTGGAAAAACATTTTGTACAAATAAGTTTTAAGAAACATAAATCCACGTGGGGAAACCAGGTCTGCAGCATGGAAGGGAAGTTTGCTGATAAAAATACGAAAATCACACTTGCTTCAGCAGCACCTTTGAGCATCAGGGTACTACCTAATCCTGCTCTGAACTGCACAACTGCAACTACAGCTGGGGCTGCTCCTTGTCACAATCACAATCTGTTTTTCCAGTCAAGTTTCTTCATTTTCACTTCTTTCTCCTTCCCTCACAACCAGGACAGCGCTGTTCAGATCGCGTGTCTCCAGGCGTGTTCCTCGGCTACAGTTTTTCCCCGTCTGTGAGGAGATAGTGCCTGAGGTAGAGGTGATGGGTGGCTTGAAGTAGAGTTGTGGTTCCCTTGGCTGTGCCAGAAGGCTGGGCCTGGGCCTGCCCTGCCACTCATGGTGGGGAGCGCTCTATGTTGAGGCTGGAGCCCTCCTCCCTAGCACAGGGACACTCGCAGCGAGATGGATGGCACCTGGCCTTGGGCAAGACCCCAGCCATAGGGTGGCAGGCCCATGCCGGCCTAAGGGACACAGCATGGCCCTGCATACCCAGCTGCAACAGAACCGTGTATGAGGTTCCCAGGGATGCCCCGCACTGGGAGCTCCAGAAGCCCTGCTCTGCCCGGCACCTTTGCGGCAGCGGCGCCCAACCCCGCATTTGGCGCCCGCCCGCCCGCAGGAACAAGCTTCGCGCGCCCGCCCGCCCCACAACCCCACACTACCCTCCACAGCGCGCAGGCGCAGAGCAGCTCGCGCCCGCTAGGTACGGCGCCGCGCCGGCGCGCAGGCGCACTGCCGGCGCCCCACCGGCCCCGCCCCTTTCCCCCGGAAGCGGGAGATTGAAGCGCTGAGGCCGGTGAGGTGCTGGCGGACTCGGCGGCTCTTTCTGCTCGGCCCCTCTCCCTCATAGCTGAGGGGAGCGGGTTCTCTTCTCTACGGCTTAGTGATGCTGGGATAGAGGAGGGAGGGGAGAGGGTCTTTCCGGGCTGTCTCCTTCCTTGACGCTCGCCCGGGTTCCGGCCCAGCTGGCTCCCGGGGGCGGGCTAGGCCTCGTCAGGGCTGGGGGCCTTGTCCTCCGTGAGGGGCCTCCCCTCGCTCTGCGGCGTGTGAGCAGCCTCTGCTTGGACTGCGATTGCGCTGCGGGTCCCTGCCGTGCTCTCTTTCTGGGGTATCTCTTGGTCCTCCAGGGTGCATCGCCTCAGAAAGAGCTCCCCGGATCCGTGGCTCTGCTTATGGGCTGCCCGGCCTTCTTTCTGCTTCTCTATAGGGTGCAAAAGCAGCTAGGGAAGTCGTTAATAGAGCCCGCGGTTGGTGAGAGGAGAATATAAAAGGAGTGAGTGCTGTTACGCAGTGTAGCAATAACAGGAAAACTGAGGCATGTAGTATCAGAGGCTTGGCTGAAGTGCAAGATCAAGTAAGTACTGAAGCAGAGAATTTTCTTTTCCCCTCCTGGCTCAAGTTTTCCTTACTTGGTGGACAGAATTATTCTTCTGTGTAATACATAGCATCACTGCTTGAAAATGTAAAGGATTCTTAGGCTGAGATTTTGGGGAAGGATTTTAAGAGTGTGGGAGATCTATGTGAATGTGCTGCCAAGCAGAGTTAAAGTAACAGCATTAGTGAACCACTGGAAAAAGTATTCGTTGTAGTCATGGTCATTTAAAGACAAATAATCTGCATTAGAATGTAAAGGCAGAGAGTTGCATGATTTTCTTCGAAAAAGTTGAACAAGTCTGTTGAAGCTCTTAGGCTTGAAATTATTTTGCTGCTTAGTAAGATGTATTACATATTTGTGACATACTGTATACATAGCCATGACAGTAGCTTTTTCTAGGCTTTTGTTTATATTAAGAAATAGTGATAACTTGAATCATATTTAATGGGTGCTGTGGGCTTTCTGTTTAAATGATAGATAGCTAAAATATCCAATTAACCAGACTTTCTTTATACTAAAGTCTGGGGTTTTTTAATAGAATACTGTATGTCAAATTTTGAACAACTGAGGGGAACATTGACTTCTAAGATAAATGAGGACCTGTGTCCTTTGGTATAGAGCCAGGAAGACCAGGGTTGCTGGTTTCTTAAAGCTTTGGCAT
The DNA here is from genome assembly GCF_964188355.1 of Buteo buteo. Taxonomy (NCBI): domain Eukaryota; kingdom Metazoa; phylum Chordata; class Aves; order Accipitriformes; family Accipitridae; genus Buteo; species Buteo buteo. The sequence continues at coordinate 56,359,856 of NC_134174.1, forward strand.
GCTGAGGTTTTGGTATGTCTCATCTCTGAAGAGGAGGCCCCTTGTGCCAGTCTTGGGTTGCCTAGTGACTGGCTTGCAGGATTTTATTTTTAAGAGGCTTCTGGTTTGAAACTCCTAATTGCAATTTGCAGGTAAAGGGAGGTGTAGCTGATGATTTTCCAGGTGCACTTTGGTCATTAGCAGCTGGTTCACAAGTGCTAAACTAAGTTAAACATTGCCAAATCAATTTGAAGTTGGTACATGCTGAGAGCTATGACTTATCGTTTTAATTAAGGCACTTTCATGAGCGAACTGGGAATGCTTTTAATCTAAAATTCTACTTGTGTGAGTAATTACTTTTTTAAGCAGCATCCCCAGAAGTATCAAATGAGACAGTGGATTATTTTCACAGACCTGGGTACACAATTATTTTGTTTTATAGAAAAGATTAATTGTTTATACATGTGGACAATAAAAATTATGTGGCTCCCAACAATCCTTTTATCACTACTTGGGATGCAGTTAAATGGAAGGACTGGTTCTTCACAACCTGGCTTAGTGAGGATTATTCCTTTGAGTTAGACAAGCAGTAAGGGTCATTCAGGTTAAGAAAATACAGTTTGTTTAGAGTGAGCTTTTTTTGATGAGTTTGATGTTGCAGGATCTGACCTTGGATTTATCGGCATACTGTAATGGGTTCAATTGCTTCATAAGTTGTCTTGCTCCTTTTAACACTTGAAAGGGATATCAGATAGAAAAAAAAAAAATATAATGGAGAATACCTGTAAGACTTTACAATTTTTTTCATCTTTACAGAAAAAAATCCATAGAGCTTCAGTGGGGGAAAAATAATATACAAAATTTATAGTAAGATACTTTATACCAGTTAGTAGTGTTGTTCATCCTCCTGAGGAAAAGCCATTCACAAAGCAAGATGCTACTTAGCACATGAAACAGTTGTGTTACTTACGCAGATGTCTTTTTTGACCTTACCAATTAGAAAATAAGCCTTAGTGTTTCTTATTAGAGCTTTTTACTCATTTCTGCAGCCACATGGCTCATTATAATCAGGTGAAAATGGCACCATACATAATTCATTTTGTCTTTTAACAGAAACTGCTATCCATCTCAAGATGGAAGAACCAGTGCTTGAGAACTTGCCATCTTTGTGCCATACTCCAAAGGATTCTGGGACAGCAGGTCCACAGGGGACTAGTTCAGGGAAACAGGTATGAGAACTTATTTGTTTTTCCAATAATGTGACTATCCATAGTAACAAAAATGCTTGTGAAAGCATCAAGTAGTCAGGAGTCGCTGAGATACTGTTTGCTGGAAGGCTAAAGATAGGTAGCTTATACCCATAACTACAAGGTTGTCCAGGTAATTCCTTACTTGGTGCTTGGTATAGTTTGCTCTGAATATGCAGATGTTTGCTGTGAATACAAAGTAATGGAGCAGCAGTATAACCCAAATGCCATACTAATAATTTAAATACTATTTAGGGTTTGTGGTGGGTTCTATTGTTGGTTTTGTTTTAATCTGTCGCCTTCAGTTTTCTCAAATCCTAGTTTTCTGGGTTGCTGTGTACACAGAATGACTTTCTGTGACTTCTGCTTGCACTTAAACAAAGTACACTGCTTTCAGTTTGTATAGTCTCCATAATGCTGAGCTCCACTTTGGTGTTCATCCTAGCATGCGTTATGGTGATGCTGTCATGCTCAGCATCCGGACCTATACAGGATAGGGCTAGTTTGCAAGTGTACCTTAACCAGTTCCTCTCTCCCATATTTTAGTATATTTTCACAGGTAAAAATGTTAGACACAGATTATAAAAAAATAATTGTTAACTTACTTTGAAGAAAAAAAAATCACTTTTAAGATGCTTTTCAGTGAAGGATCTCAAAGCATGAACAAGTCAAAATTATACAAATAATTTCTAATATTCTCAAGTAAAATACAGATGTTTTATAGTAGTGCTAATACAGAAAGTGTATGTGTGGTGGGATGGAACAGTAAAAAACCCAACCATTATCTCCATTAAACTAGAGGGGGAAATTGGAACTTGATGGAGTAAAATTAGCCAAGTTGAAATATGCTATATATCTTCTGCACAAAGACTAGATGAGTAGGTTTGCCTCAAGAGAATACAGGATTTGCTCCTAGAAAATGTGGAGGTACATCTTTCCATGTCTTGCAGCTGTGTGTGCAAATACATGTGAAAGGAAGAAGTTAACTTTGTTCAAGTTTGTGAAAGCTATAGAGAGAATTAGAAAGTCTGGCTTTACAATGATCTTTACATATACAACATATTTTATGTAAATAATAACCAGCGTTAACAATTCTTTGAAATTTGATCAAAAATTAGATTATTCTGATCCTTCTGGGATTTTTTTTTTTTTTTTTTTTTTTAGCCAATGAGTGCAGCTCTGAGGGAGCGATTAAGGAAAACAAG